>NC_137124.1:6533762-6953552 GCF_949319135.1 Squalius cephalus
GGCGTAGATGTAGGAGTAGCGTACGCTTCGAGTCTCTCGCGGTTCAAACACACAGAGCTGGGCAACAAACTCAAGCGCTCAGACATTTCTCTTTAAAAATTCTCGTTTTCTAATTCGAAGCCAATGAGCGCATGTCTGGCACTTCAGCAGGGGTGTGTGTGAAGGGTGTCACAGCCACCCTGAAATATGATTGCCACACCCCCCACTGGTTCTCCCAACACTATTGGTCTAGAGTCCTGTCAATCTGAGGATTCCTATGTGCCATTGGATCAGAGAACAGACAATTACTGTCTGACTGTTGCATGTAAAGTTTGCGTTTGGAGCGCTCAACAACACCACTAGATCACAGAGCTCGGTCAATGCTTTGGCAAGGTAGCGATTTTTTTTTTTTTTTTTAACCACGCAATAACGCTAAATTCAAAGGCCAATTAAAAAAAACAGGTACAGGAAAAAGTGCACAATCAGTATTTGCGGTAGTCGAGAACTCACGATGTGAAATGGGCAGATAGTGTATCGATTCATTCCTTCTAACAGTGATAATGTGTCATACAGAGGGCATAGTGTCGCGTTATTATAAGGGGAAGTTTATACAAGCAAGTAGTCCTGAAATGAATACCAGAAATACTAATGTTGCTTTTTAAGATTTTAAGGCCAATAAGGATTTCGCCTAGAGCGTCAACATGGCTAGAAACGGCCCTGTGCGTCAGGTCAAGGGTCACTGTTTCGCCGTAAATCGATGCTGTGTACGGCCGTCTGCCGGAGGCTAGTTATGTTAGTTGATAAAGTTTTAAATATGGATATTTCTCTTACACGAACGCATCGCTTCGCTTCAGAAGGCCTTTATTAACCCCCCAGAGCAGTGTGGAGCACTTTAATCACAGATGGATGCTCTTTGTTGGACCTCGGAAAAAATAAACCCATTCACTGCTATTATAAAGCTTGGAAGAGCCAGGACAATTTTTTAATATAACTCTGATTGTGTTCGTCTGAAAGAAGAAAGTCATACAGCCCTAGGATGGCTTAAGGGTGAGTAAATCATGGGGTGATTTTCATTTTTGTGGGAACTATCCCTTTAAACACCGTGTTGTGTGTGACACTAGGCGCGTTTCCATTACAGATTTGCGCAAAACCTTTTGGGTTTTTTTTTTTTTTTTTTTTTTTTTCTAAATGTCGACAAAAAACTATTGCAAAATGACGCCGTTTCCATTAACCGATGTTATGCGACTAAAACTTAATTTTTTCCTTTCGCGATAAGTCAAATCATTCCAAAAAACATGGCAACGGATGTTGTAGGTTTATGTACTATATCCCAGCCACTGCACTAGCCATTATTATTAATGGAAGGAGGCGTATGTGTGCTTTCCAATCATTAATGGTAAGGAACGACCCTTATTATACCTGTGAGCGGCACATATGAGGAGTTTCTGGGTGTTTCTCCCTCAGATCTGCTTCGAGGTCTTGATTGTGGCATTTGAGGTTTAGAATAATACTAAATGTAATTCTTTTGTCTAATATGAATTTAATAAAGAACTCTGTCTCGTATTCTGTCCAAACACACCGCGTCATCGACGTCAGGTGACCTGTAAATGCGCAAAAACTGTTTTCATTGCAGATTTGCAAAATATTTATTTTTCGAATTGCCTGAAAAACCCCCTCATGCGAGAGGAAAACCTTTTTTGCGATAAATGGGAGTTTTTGCAAAATTGACGTGTTTCTATTAAGCGTATTTTCAATTCACAATTTCAAATTGCACAATTTGAAGGGTAATGGAAATGCGGCTATTGACTCGTCTGTTGTGTGTGACACTGACTCGTGTCTTCGCTCTTTCAGGTAAAGAGGGCGTCTCGACAGAATCAGCTCAGCCTGAAATCCAGTCCACTGGCTTCTGACGGTTCACACTGGACTTTCATCTCGCACGCACAGACTCACGCAAACTCACTATGATGTAGCCCCTTCCCAGCATGCCTTGCGCCTGGAAGCACCATCCAGGCTGAATTATGTGTTGTGTGTGTCAATTCGTGACTTGAGAGACGGGACGGACGACCCTTCGGCCCGCGCTGAGAGAGAAATGACGGAGAAAGGAAAGTGACGATTCGAGAGAGAGAGAGAGAAGATGAAATGTGATTGGTTGATGGAAGATTGTAAGTGATGCGTGACGAACAGGAAGTGATGTCGCGCGGCTGAAGACATGACTCTGTCCTTCGAAGGAAACCCCAGCACTTTACCTGCTTTACATCTCGTTTTCATCGTCAACCTGAGCCGTTTCACGAATTCAGAATCTTTTGCACTGGGAATAAGGATGTCTCACGGATATATATCGCTAATATCGTAGCTCGTGTTTGATTACGTAAAACACTACGCGAAAGAAGGAAAACGACAAAAGCTGAAGGTTTTATATAATTTTATTTTGTTTTATTTTTATGGAAGAAATAAAATATCCAACAAACGTTTGTTCAGTTTCGACGCACTATTATCTGGACTCCTGATTATATCTCGCAGGGGGAAAAAAGGGGCGTGTTTATGAATTCTGACATCATGTCATGTGACCTGACACACTTGTATTACGTGTAAAAACTTTGAACGTTTGTTCTTCACTTGCTCAACGGCTGCTTGAAAACACAAAATGAAGGGATCGGCAACTCTAATAAATGAAAACAGCGTTTAACTCGTCCGCCTAACCTACCGAAAGAGGATCGTTACCTCGCCTCCTTTTGTCTTTCGTTTATTCTTCTGTTTGAATGGTTGTGTGTATGTGCGACTGCAGAAAGTGTTTCAGAGACGCTGCTTGTATGGATAACTGCTGTTAACTCAGGTGGAGAGATGTAGACGTGTTTCTCTCGTTAGCTTTAACTCTTCCCCGTGAGTTTCCCGCTCTTCTTTCGTTTCCCGCCTCATTCCTCCATCGCTTCACGTCATTCATACTCGTCAGCGGTTCGTTGCACAAGGACGGAAGGAAAGCGCTCGTGCGAACTACTGTACGCGAACCTTCGTGTTTTTATTTTTATCACTCGTGTAATATAGTTCACGGCCTGTTTTATATGTTCATTTTCTGTAAAGCTCTGGTCATTTCTTTTAATTTTATTTTTGTAGATATGACAAACAAAAGATGTGTAAATTATTTTCTCTCCCTCTTTTTAAAAACGGCGAGATTGTTAGATGCACAGAAGGAAAATGAAAACTCATGTTTAAAAAAGAAAAAAAAAAAACTCATTTGTTTTGTGAAATTAAACATATGTTTAAAAAAGAAAACAAGTTGCAGTGTGTGTTTTTTTTTTTGGTGGTGAATTTCAGAAATGTTTGTGTGTTTAAAACCTGTCTGAACTGATTTACTTCTCACTTTCCTGTAACTTTATCTCTGATGATGAAGGAAAAGCTGCGCTGGAACTGGATCCGGCCTTTGAAAACCGATTGAAGCGTCAAAGTTGATATCGTTCAATATTTTACTTATATTATGCACAATTATATAGATGGACAGTGTTTGGCATTTCAGATACATTTGTCCATTAATAATAATAAAAATAAAAATAAATGGTTTTGATGTTCCCTTTTAGAGTTTTGCTCTTTTAAGAATCACATTTTGTCCATTTTGCTGAAAAGCCTGTGACAAATTACCCCTTTACTGGACCAATGTGTGTCAATGTATTTTTATTTTTTTAACCTTCCTAAATGCATCAATATAGCCTGCAATAAATGAGGCAACACTTAATACAAACTTACACATATAAAATATAAAATATGCAATATAAAATATGCAGAACATATAAAAACGTATTAATAATAATAATACAAAATTTGTTCCAGAAATTAGGTTATTACTGCAGTTTCAAATAATAATAAAAATGTGTTCCAAAAATTAGGTCATTCATACAGTTTAAAAATAATAATAATAATACATAATGTGTTCCAAAAATTAGGTCATTCCTGCAGTTTAAAAAAAAAAATAATAATAATTAGGTCAATACTGTATATAGTTATATTTTTTCAAATAATAATAAAAAGAAATTATACCTATGTTTACAAAGAGTTGGTAATGCAGTTTAAAAAATAAATAAAACATATGTTCCAAAAAGTAGGTCATTCTTGCAGTTTAAAATAATAATTGTACTTTTTTTTTATTTATTAATTTGTTCCTAAAATTAGATCATTCCTACAGTTTAAATATAATAATAATAATAATAATACAACATATTTTCCTAAAAAAAAGTTATTCCTGCAGTTTCAGATAAAAAATAATAATATGTTAAACAATTTGGTAAATCCTGCCGTTTCAAATAATAATAAAAATAATATATAACTATGTTCAAAAAGTTTGGTAATTCCTTTCAAATAACAATAAAACATGTTCCAAATATTAGGTAATTCCTGCAGTTTCAAATAATAATTTAAAATAATACTAAATATGTTCCAAAAAAAAAAAAAAACAGTTAAAGAAAAAAAAAAAAAAAAAAAAAAAAAATATATATATATATATATATATATATATATATATATATGTATATATATTAGTACAGGCCAAAAGTTTGGACACATTACTATTTTTAATGTTTTTGAAAGAAGTTTCTTCTGCTCATCAAACCTGCATTTATTTGATCAAAAATACAGAAAAAAATGTAATATTGTGATATATTATTACAATTTAAAATAATTGGTTTTCAATTTATTATACTTTAAATTATCATTTATTTCGGTGATGCAAAGCTGAATTTTCAGGATCATTACTCCAGTCTATCACATGATCCTTTAAAAATCATTCTAATATGATGATTCATTATCAAAGTTGGAAACTTTTAGGATACTTTGATGTATAAAAAAAAAAGAAAAAGAAAAGAAAAAAAAAAAGAAGCAAATGTTTTCAAGATAGAAATCTTTTATAACAACAATATACACTACTGGTCAGTAATTTGGGGTCAGTAATTTTTTTCTTTATTTTTTTTTAAATAAATCAATAATTTTATTCAGCAAGGATGTGTTAAATTGATAAAAAGTGATAATAAAGAAGATTTATATTAATATATATATATATATATATTTTTTTTTTTAATAAATGCAGTTCTTTTTAACCTTTTATTCATCAAATATATTAGGCAGCAGAACTGTTTCCAACACTCATAATAAATCAGAACATTATAATGATTTCTAAAGGATCATGTGATTGACTGGATGTCACATGTGACACTGAAGACTGGAGTAATGATCCTGAAAATTCAGCTTTGCATCACTGAAATAAATGATAATTTAAAGTATAATAAATTGAAAACCAATTATTTTAAATTGTAATAATATATCACAATATTATATTTTTTTCTGTATTTTTGATCAAATAAATGCAGGCTTGATGAGCAGAAGAAACTTCTTTCAAAAACATTAAAAATAGTAATGTGTCCAAACTTTTGGCCTGTACTAATATATATATACACACACAGTGGTGTGAAAAAGTGTTTGCCCCCTTGGTAAATATGATCAAATATGGCTGTAAAAAATTAATCTGCATTTCATGGTCAGATGAAACAAAAACATCAGCTTTTCTGGCAGCAAACATTTAAGATGGGTTTGGTGCACACAGGGATATAAAAGTACCGCATGTGTAAAATGAAATACTCTGCTGTATCTTTAATGCTGTGGGCCTAATGTTCTGCCAGAGGTCCTGGACATCTTGTTCAGATACATGGCATCACGGATTTGATCAGATAACAGATAAAAAATCTAAACCTGACAGCCTGTGCTAGACATCTTATAACGGAGAACAGGATGGAGAGATTCTGTATGGAGGAATGGTCTCTGATCTCTTGTCAGGTGTTCTCCAAACTCATCAGGCATTATAGGAGAAGACTCAGAGCTGTTATCTTGGAAAAAAGAGGTTGCAAAAAGTATTTAATAAAAGGGGGCAAACAATTGCCCCCCCCACCCCCACTTTCAATTATTTTACTTCAATGAAAGGTTCGATTTTTGCACATTTTTTAAATAAAATATCAAAAGGATTAAAAATGCAGATTTATTTTTTACAGACATATTTGATCAAATTTACCAAGGGGGCAAACACTTTTTCACACCACTGTATAGGCCTATGTTGCAAAAATTAGGTCATTCCAATTTCAAATAAATAATAATAATAATAATAAATATGTTCCAAATAATAGTTAATTTCAATTTCAAATAATAATAAAAATAACATATTTTCCAAACATTTGGTCATTTCGATTTCAAATAATTCATAATAATAATAATAACAAATCATAAGGTCATTCCTGATTTTTGTATTTATACACACACACATATATAATATAATATATATTTTGTCCTGTTGCAAACTGTAGGCCGGTGGCGGAGGGCGGAGCAGGAACATGGGGGAGGTCTAGTGTAGCCTCGGCTCTCGGCTCTCGGTCCTCGGCTCGAGTCGGCGCTCATTCGGGGCGTGTTTCAGCTCAGGCTTGAATGGAGACGGAAATATGTGAGTTTCTGTGAAGAAAAAAAAAAAACACACACACACGGACGCGGAGTAGAGCCGCAGGCCGGAGAACATTCACATCCAGTGACCCGGAGCTCTGAAACAACAGAGGATTTTACTCGTCTGCAAACTGTGAGTTTCTCAAGAAAAGAGGATTTTTCTCTCTGCCTTTTTTGTATCGTGTGGATTATTGTTTCTGTTGAAAAGAGATACAAAGACGCGCGAAAGTGCGTTCTGCATGTTTCTTACAGGCGATGCAGAGAGTAGCGATTACACTTCCGTTTCTGAAACATTTGTATCATTAATATCTCAGTTGGATTGTTTTCTACCGGGACAACCCATTATATTCAGTCTGGTGTTGCACCAAACGTTTAAAGTTAAACAGTTGTCCGTGAATCTATCGGGGACTTTGCGATTAAATACACTGGAAATGAACCTCAGGATTCGCTTTCATTGTTTTGTGTGAACTGGGCGTTTGAATGCGGGTTTGTTTCAGAGCTTCTGTCGGACTCTTCTTTGTGTTCAGATCCACAAAAGCGCCCGATCGGAAGAAAAGGTGCTCCCGGTTACAGCCCGGGACGTTTTATGTTTTGACTCTGTTTGTAAGCACAGTTAATAGTATTACATCGAAAGTAAGTTGTTTTGCTGTTTAGCCATATCTCGATAAAGTGATGTTTAACGTAATGATTCACTTTTGCGAATCGATTCGTTTCATATCCCGCTTCGGTTGAGTCACCCTCACAGAAGCTTTGTATTTCTTACTTTTTTGTTTACTTTTATTTAACTGATTTTAATTGTTATTTTGACATGTTTTTGTGTTTATGATTCCAACATGTCACCCGCTTCGCGCTCGCAGTCGAGCAATTTACGAATAGGCAGCGAATCGAATCGTAGATTGAAAGGATCCGGTTCAAAAGAATGATTCGTTGGCCATTCGAGCATCGCTAGTAATACTTATTCACTGGATGCTGTTACATTTAGTGCTGATTGTAATACAATGCAAGTAATGTGAAAGTAATATAAACATTTCCACAACCCATAAATGTAACTTTGGGTAATATGAATGTATTTGTAATTATAAACGTTTTCCTCGAAACTGAACTCTTAATGCATACTTTTTTGCATTTGACCTTAGTGATTTCAATCTTATACGTGCATAAATTTAAATCAAACTCGTATTTTTCAGTGCACTCACGGTTTAGAAGTGATTTGTCATTGTTTGCATTTCGCTCTCAAGCAAGACCTCGATAACTAATGCTCGTACTAGATACCCTTTTTAATAGGGTTTTTGTTGTATAAACTTTTTACTTGTATGCAGAACGTATACAAAAATCCATTTTCTTCTTAATTTTGTTAGTTGTATTTAGTTTACTGTGTCACGTCGAGTGCGGGCGCATGAAGGCCCGAAAGCCTCGGACTCTCGTAAGCGCGGGTGCCGTAGGTGTCGCGCGTGTCACGCGGGGGTGATTGACGCCGCCAGTCCGAGGCTTTGAGGCCCGTGCGGTGCGATGAGCTCAGATGTCTCATGTGCCGTCTCCAAGGAGACTGTAACCCGAGAACTAGATTAAAACACTCAATGGACGCTCATGATCGCAATGGACAAAACATTTTGACGTTACAGTATGGTTTGATCCTTCATAAACGAAAGTGCAGTGTAGTTGAATTTTTAGGCTTCATTTAGTGCCTGTAATGTGTCTTGTGGCGTCTGAGCATGTGTGTTTGTTCAACTGTGTTATTTTTTAAATAGGTCAGTTGAGACCTGGAATAATGAGTAACCATATCCAGGCAGAATACACACCTGGGACCGGTGTCTTCGTTCATAAATCACAGCTGCCACGCCTAACATTCACACACGCATTACTGCAGCTGCCGAACGCATCCACACTGAATACAGATGAACTTCTGGGGCTTTACAGTAAAACTATGGTGCAAAACCTAGTCGTGCTGTCCTGGATTCATATTCAGTATCTTGTCGGATGTGGACGCTTGTGTTGGTCTCATGGACCTCTTGAGATTGTTGTGAGGTCTGTCTGCTAATTTAACCTGTCTCATGGTGCAGATTTAATTTATTTAGTTGTTATGCACAGTCATTATCAAATACTAATCTTTACTGCTGTGTATTATATTGTTCTGACATTAGTTTTCTCTTCTAAAACGGGAATATTCACACTCTTGTCCATCCTATTGTCTATTGGTCATGACATGATAATCAGCCAACATTTCTACATTGATTTATCTAGTCTGTATGTTTTTGTTGTGTGTGTGTCAGATTGTTCCACTATCACACCTGTAGCTGAAGCGTTTACGAGCAGTTCCCACATAAACACGAAAGTCCCAGAGCTCTGTCCCAGGTGTGGTCACATTAGAGACATTTCATGAGCAAAAATGCTCCATTGTTTATAATCTAGCAGCTTTCTGTTTGGTTAATGTGGTGAATTCGCTCAAACAACTTAAACTGTTGTGAAATCTGTGTGGGGATCTTTCGCCCTCAGACGAATTTCCCTATCGTGTGGATTCCTATTGAAATGACTGGATTTTATTAGGAAAAAATCTGATTGAATGTGATCACAACTTAAAGGGATAGTTCACCTAAAAATGCACATTATGTCATCCATTACTCACCCTCGTCACTCCAAACTCGTTAGACTTTCGTTCATCTTCTGAACACAAATGAAGATATTTTTTTATGAAATCTGAGAGATTTCTGTCCCTCCATTGACAGTCTACGTAACTACCACTTTCAAGTCCCAGAAAGGTAAAGACATCATTAAAGTAATCCATGTGACTCCAGTGGTTTAACCTTAAAAGTGGTAGCCTAGTGGTGTTGCTGTCTGTGGAGGGGCAGAAATATCTCTGATTTGATCAAAAACAGCTTCATTTGTGTTCTGAAGATGAAGGAAAGTCTTAAGGGTTTAGAGCGACATAAGGGTAAGGAATTACACTTCATTTTTTGGGTGATCTAACCCTTAAAACTAAAAATAGTGAATATGCACATGTCTAATTGTGGGAATCTTGAGGAACTTAATGTTTTGATTCACAATTCCACTTTTATAATTTCATGAACAATTCTTTCAATACTTTTGATTAAGCCAGGCAAGTAATTACCATATTTAATGTTGAAAAAAGAAGTCAGATGGGAACATAAGTCGTACTGGGTCAAAGTTGCGTTATTAAAAGGAAAAAAAAAAAAAGCTAAGTCACATTGGTATCCAAGTCACATTTTATTAGCGGCATATTCAGAAATAAAGTTTGTACGACCTTTACATTATTTTAGTTCCCCTCACTCCACCAAAAAATTCCTTAATGTAATATACAGAACAAGAATGAAAAGTAAAAGTATAAAATAAACACATATTCTAGTTGTATTCCTTATAAACATTTATTAAAAACACCAAGCTTAACCTGATTTAAATTGAATTAATGTGTGGGAAATGCACTGTATTAATAAACTTAGGAACAATTGACTTGTTGCATAAAACGATTATCTGAAATCGAAAAGCCAAAAATAGTTGCTAGAATGCTAGAACTGATATGTTGAGTGTGTGTGTGTGTGTGTGTCGCTCCTCCTCAGACTGATGGGTGACACATGCTCCGAATCCGGCCTGGACAAATGGTGTCTTATCAGCTCCGTAAACAACTCCTGACGGCCCACACACACTCAGCATGTGTGTTTGTGCTTGAAGAAACGCTGTCTGTCTCGTCCCGTCTCACATGAGTCTTGTTAGGAGACAGAAATGTGAGCGAAAATAGATGCCGCAGTGCCGCCTCTAATTTAGATAATCGAATCGAGCTGTTACTTTAGAGCGAGCAAAACAACTCTGCATAAAACCATGCGGAAATAGACGGTTATTTCCTAATACTGGTTTAAGTTTCATACTTTCATGTGTGTAAAGGTCAGACGGCCATAGAAACACACCCCCCGTCTGACCCATCACGCGTACCCTCGCATTCATTCCCATAGTAACACACAAGCTCAGTTGCTGTGGAGATGACAGGCGATGGCTGGGGAATGTGTGTGTGTGTGAGTAAGTAATGGGGTTTTTATGGAGATGCCGAAGTCCTTGTGCAGGACGCTTTGGCGGAGTTTAGTCACAAAAAGTGTTTTAATGTTCTTAAAGCGTTACAGAAGTGTGTTCATGTCACCTGTTTGTCTCAGTAACATACTTTAAGCCATTTTAAAATGATTAGGAGTGTGATTATGTATTCCTGTGAGATGTTCGAGCACAATGGGCATCATTCAGTGTGTGAGCAGAACGAATTTCTGTGTGAAATTGTGTGTTGCCCAAATTGTTGCGTTTAATTGAATGAGACGATTTTGGTGAGAATGATTTGAGAACAATTTCCCCAGTCCGTGTTTAAAGAATAAGGCTCTTCGTTTTTACATAAAGGTCAAATGTGGGTTTTCGGCTATGAATATATGTGTGTAAATTAGGGCTGCGCGATATTGAGGAAAATATGTGATAACTTTCCCTGATGGCACACGTTCGTCTCCAAGATGTCTGTTAAAGAGCAGTTCATCTGGTAAACATCTTTAAAAAGTCATTTTTACTTTCATTCTAAATCATAAACATCTAGATGTCTATTTTACATCTGTCGGGAAATGTCTTGGAGACGTATTGCAGATGAACACTCGTGAAACGTCTCCGAGATGTGTGTGCGCTAATTTAACCCCTTAATGCCTGAATTTATATAGCTGTATATAAAAAAAAAATTATGTGTGTTTTTGCCTTTAAGTAGATGGTAAATAATGTTGAGATTATCAATTTCACTTTTGCACAACAAATAAATAGAAATTTTGGTATGTTGCAAATTTGCGACAACAGGCATTTAGGGTAATTTTTACAAAATGGTAAAATTAATAAAACACATTTTCCCATCTCAGGTATGTAGATTTTATTCATGGCACAAAGTTGTTAGAACTTATAAACTTTAATTGACAAATTAATGAATCTTGACAACAGCAAGAAACAAAACACTCTCCTACTCCCTAACATTGACAGTAGTTTTTATACATTCCATGTTACACTCTGTTTAACTCTTTCCTTGTTTCTCCAGTGCATACATTATATATTATTATAGTGTTATATCCTAACATGCTATTTTTTGTGAAAAAAAAAAAAAAAAAAAAAAAAAATATTTTTGGCTGAAACCATCTAAATACAGCATTATTATAATATGTAGCCATTAGCCCAATCCAGCCGTTATGGACCAATGTCGCAAATTTGCTACAAACAGAAATCTACAAAGTACGTAAAAAATATTCGTCACATGAAGTCTATATGAATAACATAGCTATAGAAGCAATCAATAAGCTGGTACATATTTTTATCTTAGCACAACTTAACTCATTTTGGGCAATTTCTCCACATTTGCGCCCTTGATATGCGGATTTTGCAAACCAAAATATTAGCTTCGGTGACCCGGATGTAGTTCCCACTCCGACCGCTCCTACGAGAAACCAGTGCGTGCAAAATGTTCCTAGGTATGTATCGAATGTGCACAAACAGGCATTGGGGGAAAACACACGCTATCTCGCCTGCAGTCTGAATGGAAGGGGTTTGTTGCAAATTCGCGACAGTGGGCGTTAAGGGGATAATATTCAATAATGTTTGAAATGTGTAAAATCAGTTTAGATTATATTTTAGGTATGCACGATATCGGCCACCATATCGGTATCAGCCGATATATGTTCATTTTTAATGTTATCGTTATTGACCCAATAAGAAAATTTGCCCGATATATTAAAGTCGATAAATAATGTATTATTTCCTCCAGCTGAGACGCTTCAGATGTGCACTGTTCAACATGATGGTTTTGAATTGCTTGAAATATGATTTAAATACAGTAAAGTGCAACGCAAGTCTGTCATATAGGTTACGTAAAATTATAATGAGAACATTATTATAATTGTGTGCTTGGGATGTGGCTTTTAATGGTGCGACTTGTTTTTGTAATCAGGCTCTCAAAAATTATTTATAAATGTGGATTTAGATTTATCGGCCAATATATCGGTTATCGGCTTTCAAACAGGCTATAAGGAGTTATCGATATCGGCCAAGATTTTTCATATAGTCATATGTTATATTTCATATATTATATTTCTTAGTGTTCCTCTTTGCCATCCGTGGCATTTACATTTACATTTACATTTATTCATTTAGCTGACGCTTTTATCCAAAGCGACTTACAATTGCTATATATGTCAGAGGTCGCACGCCTCTGGAGCAACTAGGGGTTAAGTGTCTTGCTCAGGGACACATTGGTGTCTTACAGTGGATTCGAACCCAGGTCTCTCACACCAAAGGCATGTGTCTTATCCACTGCGCCACAACCACCCCTACATGTTTTGCATATAACTATAGACTTTTAAACCAAAATACAAATATAATTGAGGTGCTATATTGTTTTGACACTAAATTGTCTTATTAATAGCTTTATGTTTCATCCAAAGTTGCAAATTTAACTCGTGTGCAAAATTGGAATATCGCATTATAACATTTGCAGATAAAGCAGTGTTTCCATCTCATGTGTTCAAGAAAACAAAATCTTCACTTCCTGGGAAACTAGCGCAAAATATCAGTACTAAAATGGAAGCTGCTGCAATCGGGGAGAAACTGTGGCTCTTTTTCCCTCCATCATAAATGAGTGTGTCTCAGAGCGTCAGACGAAACTCCATAAACGCTGATGTTCTCTAGCGTTCGGATGCTGGTGTTCGGGAACACAATCGTGAGACGCTTCTGGAGGGAATTAAACCAAATCATTCTGATCACACACTTTGACTCGGGCGTTTCAGAGCCACCAAACCAACATTTGAGATGCTGCGATGCCATTGGTCCGCTGGTTAATCTAGTTATCCAATCACATCCACTGTTGAGGCAAGAGGTTTTTTTTGTTGTTGTGCATAGAGGGATTTATTCTGTAAATGTGTTTCCAATGTTTAAGTTTTTTTTATGCAAATTTTTGGGAATTTACGTGCATTGGCTTTTCCATCCAGTGTTTTTTATTTATTTTTAAATATATATTTTTTTGTTTATTTTTATAATTGCGATTCTTGAATTTGATAAACTATCAAGAACCTAAACACAGCGTTTATGGTTTGAAATGAACCTATGGGAGCATCTCAAGCGTTCTGTGTTGTGACGTCGATGTCAAGGATTTTGGATTTTATATTTCGGATTTTCTGGTTAGTCCAGTTATCCAATCACAGCCTCTGTGAGGCAAAGTCACGTGCGTGATTTGTTGTGCATCGAGGGATTTATTCGAATAATGTGTTTCCATCATAGTTTGTGTGCATGTCTTTTTATCAGATGATAAATTTATCCACTTCAATGTTTAACTGAAGTTTTTTAATGGCAATTTTTACAATTGTAAAAATTGCAAAAAAAAAAACTACAAAGTGAATTGGCTTTTCCCTCCAGTGTTTTTTTTTATTTTATTTTTTAATATAGATTTCTTTTATATTTTTGTAATTCTTGAATGATGTTTAAAAAGCATATAATTGTTAATCCTGCCTAAGTCCAGGATTTGGCTAAGCGCTCCTCTCATCTGTCAGTGTTTCCCCCACAGGCCCGTCCTCTCCTGTCCGCCGGCCTCCAAGATAGATTCTCTCAGGAGTAAAGTGGAGTTGCTGAAGCTGCCACTGTCTCTGTCGTCCAAATCCATCTCGGAGCGCAAGTCTCAGCTGGGCGGAACCACCGAGCGCTCCAGGGGCGGAGCTGGGGCCCATAAACCCCGCCCACCGGCCCCAGACATGGACAACGAGTCGCAGTACTCCGGATATTCCTACAAGTCTTCCCATTCACGCAGCTCTCGCAAGCACAGGTACACACAAATCCCAGCGATTTTAGGGGAGTTTGTTTGGAATTTAAAAAATGTAGCTAAAAGATAATTGTGAAAAAAATGTTTTTCTCAGAATTGGACTTTTTAACTCAAGTTTAGATCTGAGAGAAAAATAAGTCAGAATTGCGGGATGTAAACTTGCAATTGCGAGAAAAGAAGTCAGAATTGTTAGATAGTTGCAATTACCTTTTATTTGTATTCAGTGATGGAAACAAGCTTCTGTATTTTTTTGTGATACTGAAATTGGTGAAATTTCAGTGGTATTGGTAAATAATAATAATAAAAAAAATTTTTTTTAAAGATAATTGTGCATTTTTTTCCCCCTCAGAATTGGACTTTATAACCCGAGTTTATATCTGGGGAAAAAAAGTCAGAATTGCAAGATGTAAACTTGCAATTGCTCAGGGAAGAAGTCAGAACCGTAAGATAGTTGCAAATCCCATAGTTTTTATGGAAGCTTGTTTCTGCCACAGAATTTAAAAAATGTAAAAGATAATTGTGATTTTGTTTCCTCAGAATTGGATGTTATAATTCGATTTAATTGTGGGATATAAATGTGCAATTGCTCAGGAAAGAAGTCCGAATCATAAGATAGTTGCAGTTACCTTTTTATTTTATATTCAGTGACGGAAACATGCTTGCATCGTTTTTTGTGATGTTGAAATTGTGAAATGTCAGTGGTATCAAATTGATGATATAAAAACCTTATTTAAAGCATACATAACTACAGTATATATATATATACCACATCTCCCACCCCTAATGTCAACAGAAACTTCTTTCTTTCGTTCGCAGTGTACAGACGGCTTTAGTGGCTCAGTGTGTTTGCTGGTTGTGAAGGCCAGGTGCTGTATAAAGTAACTTGTGTCCCGTGTCTTTAGGGACCGGAGAGACCGACATCGCTCTAAGAGCCGAGACAGCAGCAGTCGAGCAGACAAATCCGTCACCATCCAGGCTCCCGGAGAGCCACTGCTGGACGCCGAGTCCACACGCGGAGACGACCGGGTCAGTGCAAAACATGTGTTTCGAGAGCATTACAGTGAGAAGAGTAAAGTAAAACTTCAGGACACAGCAGATTTACTTTAAAAACACTTTTCTTTTTTTGGGCTTTTTGGCCAGCTATAGAGTTTGTTGTCATTTTGTTGTTTTTTAAAGATAAAAGACTTAAAACAGACTTTTTCTTCATGCTAAATGTCATTTCTTGTTTTCTTGATTTTAATTGTGGAGTGTTTTTGACAGGTCTCAGTGCACTTGCTGGACTGAGATCAGTAGCAGTTTAGCAACAAAATTGACAAAAAGTGCCATAACATCAGTCCGTGTGACTATTTATTAATATTAATAATTTGCTAAATCTTCAGCTTTGATTTTGTTTTGTTTTCAGCTTTGAATTTTATTTTATTTTATTTTTAGTACATTTTTATGTGATTTTTCTTATTTTTAGTTTTAATCATTTTAGTACTTTTTTATTTTTATTTAACTTTTTATTTCAGTTAGTTACCAATGCACAATTTCCAATTTAATTTTAGTCTGTCTTTCATTGAATATTTATGTTTTTAATTTCAGCTTCATTTAGTGAATGATTTATTTATATACACGCACACATATAACTCATAAACTCATAACTCATTCCAGTGTTAATTTAGTTAGTTTTATTAATGTTTTAACTTAGCTTTTATTTTTATTAGTTAATTTTTAGTCATTTCGTTATGTGCTTGTCATTTTATTAGTATTATTATTATTTTTATTTTTAAATATTACTATTTAGGTTTCATTTATTTTTATTTCAGTTTTATTTTATTTTTTCAAGTTAATAACTTTAGTTCTTCAATTTATACGCATTTCAGTTTATTGCCAACATGGGCAACATTTCTAATTTTTGTTAAGTTTAAGTTTTTCAACTATTTAAGCTGTTTAAGTTAACTATTTAAGTTTTATTTAAGCTGTATTTCAGTTAAAATAAATATTTGTAGTTAAAGTCCGCCTGTAGTCAATAATTGTATCCCTTAAAACTCATATTTGATCACCAAAAAGATATTTAAACATTTTTTCCTTGGGAAAAAAAAATGTCATCATACCTTAAAATAGCTTGAATGTAACTCGACACCCTTGCCTCATTTAGTATGCGCGGTTATATGAATATGCAAATGAGCCCCGCCTCCACTCACTCACTCAGCTCAGAGATCCACTGGTTGACGATCACACGTTGATCTGATTGCTTACAAGGTAGTTTGTGACGTCAGAAACACCAGCGATTTCAAAGCGTGTTTTTGAGACTGTCTTTGGTTCACTGCAGTTTTAAGGAGAAAATACTCAGCAATGCTGTCGACTTATGAATTTACACATCCTTTGTCTTAAAGCGTATTAAAAACACCACATAGACATAAACCACATTAAAAACCTGTCTTCTGAAGCAACGGACTCGTATGTAAGATGTTCCCGCTGCTCTCAGTGTGTTATTGTCACTCACAGACTCTCTCTTGATTCCCTGTCAGGATGATAACTGGGGCGAGACCACGACCGTAGTGACCGGGACGTCCGAGCACAGCGTCTCGAATGAAGACCTCACGCGGGCGTCGAAAGAGCTCGAGGACTCTTCGCCCCTGGAGTGCCGTCGTTTCGCGGGACCCGTCCTGAGTGGCATTCTGGGCCTGTTCGCGCTCCTGACGCCCCTGGCCTTCCTCCTGCTGCCTCAGCTGCTGTGGCGCGACGCCCTGGACCCCTGCGGGACGCCCTGCGAAGGCTTGTATGTGTCCCTGGCTTTCAAGCTCCTGGTGCTCCTCATCTCGTCCTGGGCTCTGTTCCTCCGGCCTCCGCGCGCCACGCTCCCGCGCTTCTTCGTCTTCCGCTGCCTGTTGATGGCGCTGGTCTTCCTCTTCGTGGCGTCGTACTGGCTGTTCTACGGCGTGAGGGTGCTGGAGCCCCGAGAGCGCGACTACAGGGGCATTGTGGGATACGCCGTGTCGCTGGTGGACGCGCTGCTGTTCATCCAGTATTTGGCGCTCGTGCTCCTGGAAGTGAGGCACCTCAGGCCGGCTTTCTGCCTCAAAGTGGTTCGCACCACCGACGGAGCCAGCCGCTTCTACAACGTGGGACACCTCAGGTGAGAGCGCTGAGCCATAACTCACTCTATATGTTAGAAGTCATTGCACAGTGTCTTCATTTATTATTATTATTATTCCTTTATTATAGGGATGCACCGATATGAAAATGTTGGCCGATACCGATAACTCTTTCTATTTGAAAGCCGATAACCGATATATTGGCTAGGGGCGGGAGAAAAAATCGATTCTTAGATGCATCGCGATGCGGACGTGGACGATTCTGAATCGATTCACAAATGTCAAAAAATCGATTCTCTAAAAAAAATTTTTTTTCTTTCTAATAACGTAATATTGACGGAACGCAAAAGGCGGAACTCTAAGCGGACGTGCAGTGCGCGGACAGTCTGTGGCGCGCATATAACAGACGCATGATGGCTCAGCACCAAATTCGAACGGCACCCTCTTCGTTAAAAGCTAACGTATGGAAAATTGGCAATTTCATTGTTACCTATTTAGTATTTTTTGTATGAAAGCTGCTTTCAGTATTTAGTTTTCACATCAATATGCTGTAAACCGATCTGTTATACATAGGCTACGTTATACTGCCCTGCAATATGTGCAATGCCAGTCACAAAAAGTTACATTTTGACTGTGCTCTCTGCAGATGTTCATTCACTTTTTTTGTATAAGCTGTTTTTGATTGTGGTATACAGCAAACATTTCAAGTCATAACTCTTTATTATTTAGTTGTGTATAAGAGCGGCTTTGTATGTTACTAATTATTCAGAATATGCGTAAGTCCACAAGCATTATATGAGAGCTGCCGGTACATCATTCTATATTTTTGAACAAAAACTGTTTGTGATTTTGCTACAGCAAAATGTTTTTTTGTCTGAAGGATTATATTGCTCATTGGAAATAACGAGGATGTTGGTTAGAAGTCTATTATTAAATGCTAGAGATTCAGAATATGCTGAAGTTTGTATTCATTTACTACAAGTACGCTGCTAGCACAGGCACACATTTATTTTCCTGTTGGTTCTTTGCAATGTTCAAATCACTTCCATTTGTTTTATTAATAAAATTAATATAGGAAGATGGAAGTAAGTTCGTTATGGGTCATCATAAATACTTTGCTTTAAATGTACCAAGTAAGTTAAAAAAAATAAATAAATCGTTAATAATCGATAATCGTTACCCTCTGAATCGTAATCGAATCGTGAGGTGCCTAGAGATTCCCACCCCTAATATTGGCCGATAAATCTAAATCAAACTTTGTATATCATTTTTGAGAGCCTGATACAAAAACAGAAGTCTCACCATTAAATACATGTCAAGCACACAATAATGATGTTCTCATTATAATTTTATGTAGCCGATATGAGAGATTTGCATGTTGCACTGAACTGTATTTTCCTTTTTTGAAGTGATTTCAATCATATTTCAAGCAATTCAAAAGCATAATGTTGAACAGTGCACATCTGAAGAGTCTCAGCTGAAGGAGACAATACATTAGTTATCGGCTTTAATATATCGGCCAAATGTTCGTATTAGGACGATAACATTATAAACAAACATATATCGGTCGATATATCATGCATTCTTAAAATTCAATAATGCAACAAATCACAACCCATTCCCTTACCTCACTGATACATTATTCTGAGCATAAATGAATAAATACAATATAACCAAAGAAAATATTCACAGCTTTTGTGAAGATGGTTGGCACATGTTGTTTTCCCAAATGCCCGAGAGCCAGCGACCCGAACTCAGAGCCGGTGCAGAGATGGAGTTGCTTTTCCACTTAGATCACATATAATGAGCCGCTCTCGTGATAATGAACTCGGCGCCGCGCTTCACTCTGAAATGTGCAGTGCATGCGTTATTTAAATCACAGCTTTTGGTGTTTGATAATCGCACTGAGCAAAACTCTTTATCATTGAAGCTTCTTTGATTAGATGTTGCTAGTTTTGACCCTTTTTATTCAGTTTACTCTTTTGAAGACATTTTTAACAGTTAAACCAAATATAGTTTTAAAGTTTTTAGCAAAAATAAACACCTGATATAGTTTGACCATACACTTGTCTTGCCATGAAAATAGCCACAGAAGCATGGCGTTAAAAAACAAACGAACATAGTTGCACTGATCCATATCACAATATTGGTTTTATTTCAAATACTCATGTAGCCCTAGAATAAAGCAGAAGTGTGAAGAATCGTGATGTTGTAAACAGTGTGTGTGTGTGTGTGTGTTCTCAGTATCCAGCGAGCAGCGGTGTGGGTCCTGGATCACTACTACACTGATTTCTCAGTCTACAACCCTGCTTTACTCAATCTACCCAAGTCCATCCTGTCTAAAAAGATGTCTGGATTTAAAGTCTACTCTCTGGGAGAAGGTACGCGACATGTCATGGTCTTTCTCCATTTTTACGTGTATTTTTCTCTCTTTCCCTTCCCAAAGTATCTGTTCAAATGTCCACTTTCAACCGATGAATGTGATTTTGATGTGTTTGATTGTCCACTGGTTCTGACTTGTTGTTTTTGCTCCCCAGAGAACAGCACTAATAACTCGACGGGTCAGTCCCGTGCGATGATCGCCGCCGCCGCCCGCAGGAGAGACAACTCTCATAACGAATATTACTACGAGGAGGCGGAGATGGACCGCAGGGTCCGCAAGCGCAAGGCCAGGTCAGAGTCCTGGAACACACTTCTACACAACTAGTCTCGAATATCTGGGTGAATCTCACAAAACAACAAAGAAAAAAATCATTATTACATACAGTAATGATCTAATGATGAAAATATGAAACTTTGAATGAGTCAGAACGTAGATGGAAATAGGGCTGTCACGATTCCTCGATTAAGGCGAGACACGGCAGGCAAAAACATTTTTTTTTTTTTTACTGGGCAATTTTGAGATTTTGGGATATATGTCTTCTTTCAGACTTGTGGTGAAAAAAAAGTCTGAAATACACATTTAGGTCTTTATTTTACTACACTTTGTCTGTGTGCGTCTGTAGATTTCTCATAAATTCAACAAAAGTTGGCGTTCTTAATCAACACGCTGCTCCCTGTCATCACACACACACACCGCTGGAAAGCGCTCTCTCTCCTGTACAATGCTGTCGGATCCAAATATGGTCATTTCCTTTTTATCAGCAACCAATCATGAAAGTAAAAGGGCTGAATGCGCAATCTCATTGGCTGATGATAAATCAGCCGTTTTCTCTCATTCTCCAAGTCTGAAATCTCCACTTCAGTGGCACCTATATACACCAAAATCTTGTACCTAGTTATATTATGAAGACATTTACAGAGGGATTTGTAAATGCATTATTCCTAGCCTGATTTATATAACATTTAATTCCCAAAAACATGGCGAAAATCATTTTTTTTAAGGCTATTAACAGTATATTCTGATTTACAAACAAAAGTTTGATAACAAAAGTAGATATCCATAAATCCCTCTGTAATTTTTTCCCATCTAATATGTGAACACAATGAAAAAATAATTTAACCTGGCTTTATCCAATACTCAGATTTCGTTTTTTTAAATATATGCAAATTAGCGCATATTTAATTAGATATTGCCTAATTTGCATATTTAAACATTAAATTACAGAAAACTTGTAATACATTTTTTCCTCATCTTTATGTAGGTAATCAACTGGGGAAGTTTCATGGTGATATCTGCTAGTTAAAAATGTTACCCTATTCACCTGTAGTGTCGTATAACCGGTAAAATACCGGAAGTGGCGCGTTCCACCGTTTTCTAAGGCTACTCGATATATTAAAACCATTTACAATCATAATATAGCATAGTGCTATTGTGAAATCACAAAGGCTGCGATTCAGATAAATATATGCCCAGTTTTTTTCTTTTTCCACAGAGAAGCACAACACTGCGTGCAGATTACATGTTAAAAGTGCCTCAGCTCCGTCCACAGTAAACGCTGCTCCACACACACTCAGTCTCTGCATGCGCTGTTTGTTTGGGTTTCCAATAACGTGCCTTTGGGAATGCAAAAAGTTGTTCTCGCTTAAAAAGTTTAAACTCTCGCTCTGAGTTTGCATGTTTTGATGTGCACATGTTCTTGTGCAAGTAATGACAGCGGCTGTTGCATTTCTATCATACAGAAGTGACCAAATATTAAAGTTTAAGTGGACATTTGAATTAAATGTTGTTTGGCCAATATTAAACAGGGATTTGATCGTGCCATAGTGTAACCACAACTAACACCAGCCCGGTGTTACACTGCGTTAAACTGTTAAAGGGATAGTTCAGCCAAAAATGAAAATCACCCCATGATTCACTCACCCTGAAGCAATCCTAGGTGTGTATGACTTTCTTCTTTCAGACGAACACAATCAGAGTTATATTAAAAAAATGTCCTGGCTAGTTATTTTAGTCGATCAAGTTTTAAATATGGATATTTCTCTTACACGAACGCATCGCTTCACTTCAGAAGGCCTTTATTGACCCCCAGAGCAGTGTGGAGCACTTTAATCACGGATGGATGCGCTTTGATGGACTTCGGAAAAAATAAACCCATTCACTGCCATTATAAAGCTTGGAAGAGCCAGGACATTTTTTAATATAACTCTGATTGTGTTCGTCTGAAGAAAGAAAGTCATAAGCCCTATTCGGACGGGACTAGTTTCACAGGGGGACGTTAGAGAAATTTCTGTTTCACAGACGTACTTTGAGATTTTAATCCTGTCCGAATCTGCCATGTCTGTCTTTTTCTCACACGACCTCTGTAAAAATTCCAGAGCAAATTACCTACTGTTTTTCGTCAAACTCGGCGGTCCTCAGAGAAATCTAATCCCGTCCGAATGCGAATGTCTGTGATTGCCGAAAATGTTTTTTTCCAAAACGCTTTTTCTTGTGTGTTTTGGTCAACGTGAACTGCCATACAATCTCTCGCTGCGCACTGATAATGGATGTAGATGTGTTCGGTACACGGCGAAAAATAAGAAAAATGAAATCAACAAGAAAGAGCCAAATCACGTAAACTGTTAAGACTGGCTACTGTAATATCAGTTTCAGGTAAGATTACTTTCATTTCTGCACTTAATTACATAACGTGTAAATTATATAAGTTAAAACTTTTTATTCCAGTGAGTTTATTATAAGAACCCAGTTCTATAAAATCATGATGATAATGTATGTTTACTTTTTTTATACAATTTTTATAAAATGTTTACAAAACACTAAATGCGTTAGGACGTTTTACTTTAAATATTTCAAAGTGCTTAATTTTAAAAGTACTTAATTTCAAAATACATTTGATACATTTGACCATACGCAATCCACGCATTCTGAACACGTGATCTTCTGCAACGCCCACATGTAAAACACAGACACTCCTACCTCGGTAATAAACATGGAGATGTTAGTCCCGTCCGAATCCGTACATGAAATCACAGACGTAGGTTGATAAGAATTGTAACTCAAACGTTGTTTGGAAAACTAGTCCCGTCCGAATAGGGCTATACACACCTAGGATGGCTTCAGGGTGAGTAAATCATGGGGTGGTTTTAGTTTTTTGGGTGAACTATGACTTTAATCTTTGGTCTGTGGAGAACGTGTGCTCATGGTTGTGTTTCTCCTCCCAGGCTGGTGGTGGCGGTAGAGGAGGCGTTCACTCATATCAAACGGCTCCAGGACGACGAGGTGGCGGCGTCCCCCAAACACCCGCGCGAGGTGATGGACCCCCGGGAGGCGGCGCAGGCCATCTTCGCCCCCATGGCTCGGGCCATGCAGAAGTACCTGCGCACGACCCGCCAGCAGCCCTACCACAGCATGGAGAGCATCATCGCCCACCTGCAGTTCTGCATCACACACAACATGACGCCCAAGGTGACCGAACCCAGACGAGACACACTTCTGCTTCCGTCTGCACGCAATACTCACACACCTTAGTACATGTCACGATATTTGCAATATACAGTAGTCAACCATTAAAGTGGATCAAAACAGTTAAAGAACGGGTATTGTTCAAAATGAATGTATAACTTTGATGAAAGTTATGTTTTGATCCACTTCAAATGTGACTCCAGTCTTCAGAGAGTACTATATCTCACAATGCCATCGTCTCATGACCTTCCAATGCTAGTGTGACCAATGAACCTGGAAGTAACACTAAAGGAATAGTTCACTTAAATTAATTCTGTCATCATTAGGGGCTTTCGCACCGGGTAGTTCTGGGAAACTTGCAACCAGGAGAACTAATAAAGAAAGAGAAGTTCTTTACGAACATCTTCCTGGTTGCATTCGCACCGCCAGTAGGAACTCTGAAGTGACGTAAACTGCGCTTGCGGTCGTGACTTTTATTTTGACGGCGCTGAGAACGCCAGAGCAAACAAACAGCGCTCACATTCTCCGTGTTCATTTACGATCTGTCGAACACGGTATTAGATACTATTATACATAGAAATTAGGGCTGCACGATATGAGGAAAAGCTGCGATGTGCGATAAGATTGTTTAATATTGCAATGACGATATGACTTGCGATAAATATTCAAATGTGAATGTTAGCTATGCTGTTCCCATGTCTTAGTGCTTTAATAGGTTCTTTGCGTGATAGGTCAAACGTTTATTACCTGCCTGGTTCAGATTACACGATTTTAGCGCGATTTTGGCACGATCCGTTTGACGTATGTGTCGTGGGGATTCGTAAACGACAACGGGCGTTGGGACGCAAGATTCGATCGTTTCATCTCGTATAGTGTGTCATAGTGGGCGACAACCTACGTCGCGTCTGCACGACAGAAAGACTAGCATGTTTAATTTTTTAACGGTCCTCCATGACGGGTTGTGAGTGAGTGAGTGAGTGAGTGAGGTGAGTGAGTGAGTGAGTGAGTGAGTGAGTGAGTGAGTGAGTGAGTGAGTGAGTGAGTGAGTGAGTGAGTGAGTGAGTGAGTGAGTGAGTGAGTGAGTGAGTGAGTGAGTGAGTGAGTGAGTGAGTGAGTGAGAGTGAGTGAGTGTGAGTGAGTGAGTGTGAGTGTGAGTGAGTGAGTGTGTGTGTGTGAGTGAGTGTGTGTGTGTGAGTGAGTGTGTGTGTGTGAGTGAGTGTGTGTGAGTGTGTGCGCGCGCGAGTGAATGTGTGAGTGTGACGGCACGCGATGACTGGTCGGAAAGCAACGTGTAGTCTGACATGTTTCTTGTCCACAACATGACAAGAGTCAAAAACGTGGCCTAATCTGACTCTGTGACTATCATAACAGACACAAAAATCTTGTAATCTGAACCAAGCATTATTCATCGTGTCAGGCTGTCTGTTGCGATGTGTTCACGATGAAAATTCGATGTATCGTTCAGCCCTAATAGAAAGTAGACTGTAATGAAAAGTTATTAGCGTATGCCGTGTGGTTGATGTCCAGTGTTGCGGAGCAGAAATACATGATCATGTTTCTATTGGTCCCTCAAAGCTGGTTTGGATTTTCTCCTCAGCGTAAAGGTCAAGATCTATCATCTATCACTGTTTTGTTTGTAGAGTTAGTTTGTGGAGTAAATATATAGACTATAATCTGTGTGTTTAGTAATGCTGGGTGCTGGTGTTTCGCGTGCGTTCGGCCAATCAGCGAACACTGACGTCACTGTAGTTCCTATAGCGCTGGTTTAGACCGACTCTGAAGTACGAGTAAATTAGTTCCTCCAGAAGAGTTCCTGGAACTAAAATCATTCCTAGTTTCTGTGGTGCAAACACGGCAAAATCCGGGAACTTCCGTCAATAGTTCTAGGAAATATATAAATGTTCCTCTCTTGCGAAAGCCCCTTTTTACTCTTAGTTCATTTAATAAAAATTCTGTCATCATTTACTCGCCCTCAAGCTGTTTCAGTCCTGTGTGAGTTTCTTTCTTCTGTTGAACACAAGATATTTTGAAGAACCCATTGACTTCCATAATTGGAAAAAATAAATTAAAAATATTATGGAAGTCAATGGGGTTTAAATATCATCTTTTGTGTTCAACAGAAGAAAGAAACTCACACAGGATTGAAACAACTTGAGGGCGAGTAAATGATGACAGAATTTTTATTAAGTGAACTATTCATTTAATATGATATTCTGCATCTCTTTCTTGACTCTTTATTTTAGTTTTCATTTTTATCTGCCAAAACTTAATACACTGTTCCGCAAAATGTAATTAAAATACGAAATAACTGATAACTACTATGTATGTATTTCCTATGTGAATAGTATTTTTCAGCATTGCATAGGAAATGGCTTTATTTGATTGAAACCCTTCCAAAAGTTTTTTGACAAAAACATTTTATAAATTATTTTTAGATTATAAAAATAAATGTAAAGAATATTTAAAAATATTAATTTCTTATTAATTATATCTTTTAAACTAATAATTTTGATGAATTTGAATGAATGAATAAATAAATATTTTAAAAAAAATCTAATTATATTAGCTTAGTTATTTTACATAAACTTGTCCTTTTTTATTTTTATAAACTTGTGTATATGGATATGATGTCCACGTTTTGTTGTTTAACAATGATGAGCATATAAGGAAAAGTGTATATTTTATCTTGTTACTGGTGAATATTTAATGTTTAAAAAAAAAAAAAAAATGTTATCAGCTTTTTCCATTACAGGTTTATTTTAAGTATGGTGTAAGAAATTAATTCAAGAATTTTTTTTTTCATAAGTGTTTCAGTATAAAGAATTAGCAAAATGCAGTTTAAAGTACATTTTGACAGAGTATAGCATGCAAATTAACATGCATTTTAATTTCTGCTTATCCCACTGGTCATTATAAAAATAAATTTAGAGAATATTTTATAATATATATGTATGTATGTATATATAGAGAGAAAAAATATATTTATATTATAAAATATTCTCAAATTTATTTATTTATTATTATTATTTAACTAATGATTTAAATTAATGAATAAAAAAAAAAAAAATATATATATATATATATATATATATATATATATATATATATATATATATATATATATATATATATATATATATATATATATATATATATATATATATATATATATTAATTTAAATCATGCTATACTCTGTCAAAATGTATATTTTGTCTCGTTACTGGTGAATATTTTATATTTAAAAAAAAAAAAAAAAAAAAACATTTCCATCACTGGATAATTTTAAGTGTGGTGTAAGAACTTGTTCCAGTATAAAGACTTAGCAAAATGCTGTTTAAAGTACATGTAGATGCAGTACAGCATGCAAATCAACATGCATTTTAATTTGTTCCCGTCCCACTGGTGTTTAAATCTCTCACCCGTCCCTCCACCAGGCCTTCCTGGAGCGGTACCTGACCCCGGGTCCCACCATGCAGTACCAGCGTGAGAACGGCAGGGGGCGCCAGTGGACCCTGGTGAGCGAGGAGCCCGTGACATCAGCGCTGCGACAGGGGCTCGTGTTCTCCCTCCGGCGCCTCGACTTCGCCCTGGTCGTCACGGTGACGCCCCTCCCCTTCTTCAACCTGGGGGAGGAGTTTATCGACCCCAAGAGCCACAAGTTCGTGATGCGGCTGCAGTCGGAAACCTCCGTGTGAGAGGACAGTGAGACAGAGACAGAGGGACACAACCACTCCATTTTCTTTCTAGATATCACTTTTAAACGACTGTTTGTATGTTTTTTTTATACACTACATGAACTCCTTCGATCTAGAGACCGTCAGGATGACTCTAGACTGACTAACTCTTCTGCGTTTCAGCTGTGAATAATGATCAAATACAGTTTCACAAATCAGTCTCTGCGAGACGCACCAGCAACTCTACACACACACACACACACACACGTTTATCCTTCAAAACCCATGACAAGTGATGGAAACACTATAAGATTGTAGCTGATCAACGCGGAGAAATCAAGTGCTTTACTATTGAATGATTGTGGATCAAAAGCACATGAGAAGCATGTTTGTAACACTACTCGTCGTGAATGTTTTTAAGATGTTGTATGTTTTTGCAGTACTTTATTCTTTATCCTAATGAATCGAGGGGCCTTTATATCATTGGTTTACATTGTTCTGTTCACCAGCAAACTCACTGTCCGTTCCCCAGAGCGCGGTTTTCTTCCCAACACAGTCGTGGTTTGGTTTTGTTTGGTATGTGCGTCTGTCATGACCAATCAAATGTGACATTTGCATAAAATACAAAGACATGAATGTGTGCCAATTGTTGTACCTGTGCCTGCAGAGCTATGCACACACACACACACACACACACACTGAGCTGTCCGGATCCGGACCGGACTCAGATTTCCAGTGGTTTGAGGAAACTAATGACCTCGTCCATCCCGTGTACTCAACTGACCTCCGGCTTTGGGTCACTGTAGTTTCCCACATCTTGTACATAACTCATTCTGCTTTTATACACTTGTGGACGTCGGTGAAAGAGGAATCTGACATGATGTAGGTGGTTATGGTTTCCAGAACTGACCGTTTCGGTTTTAGGCCTGATGCATGGATACAGGCGATGCAGTTTTGTACCTTTTTTTTTTTTTTTTTTACTTTTATCATTTTGTATGAAAGTTAAGCTAATCTTTTAACAGTTTCCCTTTAAAAAAAATGGTTTGTTGTAAAGAGATTTGTAGATTTTTTAGTTATTGTGTGGAAACCAATTGATAATTTCAGAACTAAAAATGTTGCAGCCTTTTTTTTTTTTTTTTTTAAATAAAAGATCAACTCGACTCTAAAGAGTTTGGCTCATGTTTTGAGTATATATGTAGTTGATGGTCTGATTATAGAGTCTGTATTTAAAGTGTATTTTAAGCAGTGGTTTTTAAAGTCCCCTTCGCCCTAGTTCTGGGTTTTAAAGCTTATTTTAGTCTAGATCTCCACTACTCGCCTATCGCCCACACTGTTGGTTTGCGCATGTATAAGAATTAAAACCATTGTTCATTTGGTCTATGGACGTTACGATTATAAACTGAAGGCCTCTGCTCCGTT
This sequence comes from Squalius cephalus, assembly GCF_949319135.1. NCBI lineage: Eukaryota > Metazoa > Chordata > Actinopteri > Cypriniformes > Leuciscidae > Squalius > Squalius cephalus. The sequence goes on from NC_137124.1 coordinate 6,562,045, forward strand.
CAGCACGAGCTGCAGACTTCACTCATCACTTGACGAGAGTCAGGCGAGATGACCACGTCCTCTAATACATGCCATCACACATTTAAAAGTGAAAAGCATTCATAAACTGGTGAAGTTTATATAGCCTGACAGTGTGAACAATTTCTCACCATGACCCATAATATTTCCTAGTTTATGTAAAAAAAATATATATATAAAAATAAAAAAATCAAATTTAAAGGAACTGTATGTAAGAAATGTATTTCAATTAATCATAAAATGGCCCTGATATGTCACTAGACATTAAGAAATCATGTTAATTTCAAATACTTATATCACTGACAACAGTAGTCCGGCCAGGATATTGTCATTTAAAAGTGAAGTTGCAGCCCTCAACTGATGTTGATGATGTCATGTTGTGTTTTGGCCTGAAGCCCCACCCTCCACCTATCTACCAATCACAAAGTCAGTAGTGTTTCGCATCCGGGTTGCCAGCTCTGCTCTAGTTACCACAGCTGCAGCTACAAACGTGGCGGATAAAAAATGTCTAACATTACGAAACCTAAAAGACCTCGTTATGAATCCGAAATACGCAAAACATCTCTCATGAAGCATAAAGATAATTAACGGAAATAAAACTTACTGTGTAGGACTCGTCACTTGCCATTGGAAGCTCCTTGTATCATGTTCCTGCTGGATCCTGCAGCCTATCTGGCAACCTGGAGTCAGGGGATACACCGCTCCACAGTAATATGAAAGTGATTGCAGTACCAGTTTTGGCCACAATCTTACATGCGGTTCCTTTAAAATAAACTTCATGATCCCAGAAGATTTAGGAGCTGAACGTTCTTCATGTGTCCAGCTTTTTTCTTTTTTTAAATCAGTGAATTTACGTCAGTTGTTTTTACTTGGTAAGGAATTGTTTTAACATTCTTAACTCAATTACTACCGAATAAAAATATTTTAGGGGCTGGTTGTATGACACCATTTTCAACTAAAACCAGAAAACTTTTGGCTGTTCATCAAAAATCACACTTTTAAAATATGGCTTCTTCATATATTCAGGTTTAAATATTCAAGACTTTTGGAATCCTGGTTCCTGTAAGACGAAAACAAAAATGTTGAAGTTGAATTAAAATAAGAATTATTTTTTAACATTATTTTAAAGCTTTTTTTTTTTAGTTTAAATCATTTTTGAGTGACCTTGTCTTAAAATGATATAAAATAAAAATAAATGGGATTTTTAAAAATACCATTTACTCGCCCTCATGTTGTTCGAAATCTGTGTTGAGTCATCATCTGACTCATGCTCTTCCAAGTCTGGTCATATGATAATGTCTGATCTTTTTTTAAAAACATCCATGTTCGAACAAGCCATTATTCACAGAAAATCTTCCTCTTTGCCACGGCTCTTGTTTGCATGCATTCAGACATGGTTCCTCATATATTTCTGGTTTGTTCTGTTTTCTTTATGAGCACAACATATATCATTTACAGTTATTGTATTGCAAACACGTTCTCCAAAACGTCTTTTGTGTTCCACAGGTTTGGACCGACACGAGGGTGAGTAAACTGTGCCAATCGCTTTAAATTGTTGTTAAAAAAAAAAAAAAGATTAGCATATTGTTTGAAGACTAATGCGATGGATAAAGGTCAAGATCAAAAAGTCAGTAGGCGTGTTGGGGTGTCTATAACATTTAAGTTGTGAATAACGTGGGCGATGAAGAGGAAGTGTCTCGGCTCGGGGGATTTTTAGGCCTGGTTTTATGGTAAATGCATATGTTTTTTATGCAAGACAAATGCACATGCTCGAGTCACGACTGATTTCAAAATGCTGTGATGGCCATTATGCATGAAGGGATGATATGTTTTCTTCACTAAAAAGTCCACCAAAAAACCAAGGCTTCATCTTAACGCTCCTTGTTATGAGTCGGTTATCACAAGATATGAAGTGGGAGGAAACACGTGTTTCATTGCACACTTCCTCATTTCCTCTGAAACCTTCAGTGTCATTCGATAATACAACACAGTCGACTGTGCTCTGGACTAGGACTTGCTCTCTCAGGGCCGGCGGGAACGAAGGCCAACAGCGTCAATGTCAAGAACCTGTTGATTTACATCGACAAGCCAACGAGCAATGAGTCCATGGAGAACCCTGCTAATCTGTGTCGTGTGTATTCAACAAGGTGTGTTCACTGGATTTCACGTTCATATTGTTGTATTGTGTAGAGTTTGTTGATGTTACCTAGTTTGGTCCTTTGGGCAAGATTGTTGAAGATTTTTTTTTGTTTAGAAATTGTTCTTTCAATGAGAAATAAAGTCAGTCTGAATTCTGCTTCATTGGAAACAGGGTGTTTCCCTTTTCTGTGAAGCGACACAAAATGCTTTTCTCACATGGTGTGTTCACACACATGGACTTATCTGTGTTCATTTCTGCAGTGTGCGGTAGAGAGGAATTCCTTACTGGTTACTGCGACCAATCAGTCGTCTTGAAATCTGGTGCAGACACATCATGGAACCTCACCAAAGTTCAGTGGTCCATTTATAAGAACACAACATACATTGCAAGTCTAAAGGACGGCGATGTGACTTTATTCAATTTTTGGACACATCAGGGTCGACTTGAGCTCGACACAAGAACTGGAGATTTAACAATAAAAAATCTGACTATGAATGACAGCATGATATACACTGTGGCCCTCGTCACCTCCAGTGATGTCCGGGAAAAAACTCAAGTTCATCTCTCAGTCCGAGGTAAGAGAGATGTTTTATATCTAACAAACTACTAACTCTAAAAAATAATGGGTTCCATAAAGTGATGCCATAGAAGAACCACAAGACAAGAGTTGATTCCGCAAAGAATCTTTCAGGCATCAGTTCATAACCCTTGTGTGGTGTTCATATTTTTGTTATTCAGCCAGTGTTCGTGGGTCTGGTGGACCCGCTGCATTTTTGGGTTTTTTAATTCAACAGAATCAAACTATTTATGTTAAAATACTCAACAGATGTTTACTTCATCCCAATTACAAGCAATATAAACAGCACATATGGTTAATATTTTCTCTTGACCTTTGTTAGATCACATTTAAGAATTGCAACCTTGTTCGGGAACGGCAGGGGTAGAAACACAAAACTCACTCTTGCACTCACACTCTCTCACACTTACACACAATCTCTCTCTCACATGCACGCACACACTCACGCATGCACACACACATACACAACACACACACTTGGATATGTGGTTTACGGGGACTCTCCATAGGCGTAATGGTTTTACTAATGTACAAACTGTATAATCTATCCCCCTACACTAACCCTACCCCTAAACCTATCACAGAAAACTTTTGGCCTTTTTTGAATTTCAAAATTCAAAGTAACTGAGTATGTTTAGTATGTTTTTTAAGCCGTTTGGTTTATGAGGACACAGATGTCGTCATAAACCATGTTTACGTTGTAATACCCATGTCATTATACACATTTGTGTCCTCATAAACCAGGGTTCACCAGTCTCGGTCCTGGAGGGCCGCTGTCCTGCAGAGTTTAGCTCCAACCCCAATTAAACACACCTGAACCAGCTAATCAAGGTCTCACTAGGCATACTAGAAACTTTCAAACAGGTGTGTTGGAGCTGGTTGGAGCTAAACTCTGCAGGACAGCGGCCCTCCAGGACCGAGATTGGTGAACCCTGTCATAAACCATACACAAGAACACACACACACACACACACACACACAATAACAGCAGGCCCTGACAGGAGGAGGACAGAGTAAAGTTACACAGGACCTTAAATTTCCACACTTTTATTAGCCCCGGGTCCAGTGGACCCGAACATCCTTTGTGTAATATAAATAGAGGGGGGGGGGGGGGGTGTACAGTGTGTGGTCATTGAAAATGTGTTCTGATTTATGTTCTTCACAGAAAATTAGCCAAGGCCAAGGAGTCTGAGTTTAAAAAATAATTAATCATATCATTTTTTCTTTTGATAAAAAATGAAAATGGGACCCGAACACCATACAAGGGTTAAAAGAACTATTTATTTGTAGCACATTTTAACAATCTAAAGTCTTTTTCCACTATAAAGAACCTTTTTGGCATTGGAAAGTAAAGGATGGTAAAGGTTTGTCATGGAACCATAGATACCAATGAAGAACCTTTATTTTTAAGAGTGATAATGACTTTCAGCCAGATTGAATAATTGATATATAATGTTTGACCCCGACTGCAGAACCACTCAATGAACCAAACATCCAGAAAATGTTTGACTCCCTCAAAGACGGCCAATGCCACGTGGCCCTTAATTGCAATGCGTCTCACAAAAGTGTTAATCTGTCCTGGACTTCTGACGGCGAGTTCAGCGGATCGTATATTTCTGGAGACGCCGGCGACTCTTCGTTGGTTCTTTTCACGTCATTCAGTGGCAACAGAAACGTGACGTTCAACTGCACCGCCTCCAATGGTCAACAGACAGAGACCAAACAAATCACAGTGGGATGTTCAGGTGGGTCTCTTTAAAAGATGAAACACTGTGAGGGTTTTTTTACATTTATTTAAGAGGCTGCATACTGCGTATGTTTAGCATCAGGGATTCAAAACGCAAGCACATACACAAAATTGACCCTCACATTGATTTATAGATGATATCACAGAAGGGTTGCAGCAAAGTGAAAAAGTATAGTTTGGTTTTTACATGCAGGCAAGGGTACGCGTACAATGTGCTTGAGGTAAGTGTCATTTAGAGTTGTCAAAAGTACCAACTTCGGTACCAAGTTGGTACTGAAATTTAAAAAATGTGACCATTTTGTTATCATGCCATTTTGATCGCTGTCGTACAGATTCTTAAACACCTCTGATTGGCCATTGTGTTGACGCGCTCAACATATATGTCACTGATAGGGCCAATCAGAGACATATATGTTGAGCGTGCGAACACAAGGGCCAATCAGAGACATATATGTTGAGCGTGCGAACACAAGGGCCAATCAGAGACATATATGTTGAGCGTGTTAACACAAGGGCCAATCAGAGACATATATGTTGAGCGTGTCAACACAATGGCCAATCAGAGACATATATGTTGAGCTTGTCAACACAATAGTCAATCAGAGACATATATGTTGAGCGTGTTAACACAAGGGCCAATCAGAGACATATATGTTGAGCGTGTCAACACAATGGCCAATCAGAGACATATATGTTGAGCTTGTCAACACAATAGCCAATCAGAGACATATATGTTGAGCGTGTTAACACAAGGGCCAATCAGAGACATATATGTTGAGCGTGTTAACACAAGGGCCAATCAGAGACATATATGTTGAGCGTGTTAACACAAGGGCCAATCAGAGACATATATGTTGAGCGTGCGAACACAATGGCCAATCAGAGACATATATGTTGAGCGTGTTAACACAAGGGCCAATCAGAGACATATATGTTGAGCGTGTTAACACAAGGGCCAATCAGAGACATATATGTTGAGCGTGTTAACACAATGGCCAATCAGAGACATATATGTTGAGCGTGCGAACACAATGGCCAATCAGAGACATATATGTTGAGCGTGTTAACACAAGGGCCAATCAGAGACATATATGTTGAGCGTGTTAACACAAGGGCCAATCAGAGACATATATGTTGAGCGTGCGAACACAATGGCCAATCAGAGACATATATGTTGTGCGTGTTAACACAAGGGCCAATCATAGACATATATGTTGAGCGTGTCAACACAATGGCCAATCAGAGACATATATGTTGAGCTTGTCAACACAATAGCCAATCAGAGACATATATGTTGAGCGTGTTAACACAAGGGCCAATCAGAGACATATATGTTGAGTGTGTCAACACAAAGGCCAATCAGAGACATATATGTTGAGCGTGTCAACACAAGGGCCAATCAGAGACATACATGTTGAGCGTGTCAACACAAGGGCCAATCAGAGACATATATGTTGAGCATGCGAACACAATGGCCAATCAGAGACATATATGTTGAGCGTGTCAACACAATGGCCAATCAGAGACATATATGTTGAGCGTGTCAACACAATGGCCAATCAGAGACATATATGTTGAGCGTGTCAACACAATAGCCAATCAGAGACATATATGTTGAGCTTGTCAACACAAGGGCCAATGAGAGACATATATGTTGAGCATGCGAACACAATGGCCAATCAGAGACATATATGTTGAGCGTGTTAACACAAGGGCCAATCAGAGACATATATGTTGAGTGTGTCAACACAATGGCCAATCAGAGACATACATGTTGAGTGTGTCAACACAAGGGCCAATCAGAGACATATATGTTGAGTGTGTCAACACAATGGCCAATCAGAGACATATATGTTGAGCTTGTGAACACAAGGGCCAATCAGAGACATACATGTTGAGCGTGTCAACACAAGGGCCAATCAGAGACATATATGTTGAGCGTGTCAACACAATGGCCAATCAGAGACATATATGTTGAGCGTGTCAACACAATGGCCAATCAGAGACATACATGTTGAGTGTGTCAACACAATAGCCAATCAGAGACATATATGTTGAGTGTGTCAACACAATGGCCAATCAGAGACATATATGTTGAGCTTGTGAACACAAGGGCCAATCAGAGACATACATGTTGAGCGTGTCAACACAAGGGCCAATCAGAGACATATATGTTGAGCGTGTCAACACAATGGCCAATCAGAGACATATATGTTGAGCTTGTGAACACAAGGGCCAATCAGAGACATACATGTTGAGCGTGTCAACACAAGGGCCAATCAGAGACATATATGTTGAGCGTGTCAACACAATGGCCAATCAGAGACATATATGTTGAGCGTGTCAACACAATGGCCAATCAGAGACATATATATTGAGCGTGTCAACACAATAGCCAATCAGAGACATATATGTTGAGCTTGTCAACACAAGGGCCAATGAGAGACATATATGTTGAGCATGCGAACACAATGGCCAATCAGAGACATATATGTTGAGCGTGTTAACACAAGGGCCAATCAGAGACATATATGTTGAGCGTGTTAACACAAGGGCCAATCAGAGACGTATATGTTGAGCGTGTCAACACAATAGCCAATCAGAGACATATATGTTGAGCGTGTCAACACAAGGGCCAATCAGAGACATATATGTTGAGTGTGTCAACACAAGGGCCAATCAGAGACATATATGTTGAGCGTGTCAACACACTGGCCAATCAGAGGTGTTTAAGAATCCGTTCAAAAGCTCAAAATGCTGAAGGGAAATGGTGGTATCGTCACATTTTTTAAAATTTCAGTACCGAAGTCTGTACTTTTTGACAACTCTAATAAAGCTTTGATAGCATCGTGGCAACACTGGCCCAGGCCATTGTTTCAGAGTCAACAAAAGAAACGGGAAGAGATGGAAGACCGAAAAACAGATGCCACGTTGTCAAGCACTTGTGTGAGAGGGCTAATGTCTCCATGAAAGGAAAATGTCAATTGCTTTTTTTATGGAATATTGCTATTAATGATTTATCAGAGTCCATCGTTATCTTTCTGAAGTGTATTTTCCTTCATAATCTCACATAGTCCTCTTTCAGCATCTCTTCTCTTCTCTGATGATAAGAGCGGGTCAACATGTCACTCACATGAGATCCACCAATAGTTTTTTCTTCACTATTATGACATATATCCGAGTGAAGCGACTTTGCAAACAAGAACAAATGTAGGGCGGGGCTTGATTTATTTATTTTTTTCATACGGAATTGATTGGATGGTTTGCTATTGGTGGATCTCATGTGATTGACAGGTTGTCCCACCCTCATGCCAGTAAACATGTCTTCAGAGAAGAGATGTCGTTGCAAGAGGAAGGGGAACTTGTTTTTCTTCAACATTACGAGGCACACAAATACTTAAAATGATGTGCACGAATCATTTATAATAAATACTGCAGTATTACATAAAAAAAAGAATAGTCAATATTGTTTTCATGCTGACTTTAACACATGTGCAGTGAGGGAGTAAATACACTTCAATGCACTCAAGAATCATAAGAAAGGGGCTCAAAAGACATTGTCCCTGACAGAAGCAGTTTTACTGCCTGTAACTTCACAGCACTGATGCTTCAACAGGGCAGCGCCGGTGAATAGGAAGTCTACATAGATGCAAATGAAGAGTTCTTTTGTTCTTTTCTTTCTAGAGGAGAAGAAGTGTGAAGTCTGCACTTGCAGTCCGTGCGGTTCATGTGCTCCGTCTGTGTTTGGGACTATTGTGCTTACAGTCATGTTTACTTTGGCTGTTGCATGTGCATTTACACAGAGAGGTAACAAACAGATCTTATAATCAAACTTTACAATACAACAGTTGCATGACTGATATTGTCGTATTAACTATAATTTGTCTGTCCTAGATACAATTAAAGATGCCTTGCCTGACACGATCCAGAATTTCTTCCGGAATATATGGTAATATACCACAGAGATCATAGATGTAAAGGACTCAGCGGTTTACAGCAATACTTATCCTAGGTGTTTATTTTTTGAAGTGGTTCCAGTTCTGAGTCCGGTGGTGGTGAAGAAAAAAAAAAGAACATGAAGAAGGACAAAAACACTTCTGTTGTATAAGATTCAGCTGAACAGTGACCAGCATGCATGCTTATTCAAAGAAAGGAGCTGATTGGACATTGTGTTCCTCAAGAAAATAGTTACACAGGTTGGGAGCATCATGAGGCAGAAGCTTCGATTTAAAGTTGTGACTGTGGGTTTGATCTCTGGATTCTGTGTGTAGAAATGCACCCATGTGTGAATGATGATTCATGATCTACACACAACCTTTTTACCAAAAATTATGATGAAACTATTAAAAAATGGATGTCTTCAAAATCCATTTGGCTCAAATATCTGAGGTTATTTCTGAGGTTATATCTGAGGTAATATTTCTGCAAGGTCAGTTAAAATGGATGTAACTCTTCTGGTACTAATTTCCTATCAAACTTTACTTGACTACAACCATGGCAGCTTTTTTTATATAATAAATAGAAACATTTCACGAGCAAACAAAACCAAAAATAATATGTAAATTGGTAACCAGGACTGTTATAATGAATTGTAGCAGTGAATGTAAGTGCAAAGTTACTGTCCTGGTTTGTTTACAGGGACTTTTATTTTGAAGTATTTTTTTCTGTTTCTGTTTTTTCCCAGTGTTCACTGCCTGTGTTTAGTTCCCAATTTACTTTGTTTTGTAAGCCCCTCTATTGGTCCAATGAGGGTTTCCACTAATACGGGGAAGGTTTCACTGCATTGCTTGTCTTTCCTTCTTCGCAACACAACAAGATTAAATACAATATATTTTCTCACATGTATTGACTCGTTATTTCATCTGACTCCATAAATGAAAAAGATTTTAATGATGTCTGGGCATCATTAAAAGTGAACAAATATTAGATTATTCTTTTAAACTCTAATTATATTTTACCCGCTTAGATCAGGAAGCTATATCACTCTGAGGCCTTTCTTTCTCATGGCACAATTTCGCCAGTTCCAGTCATCAAACAGAGGTAATTGGCTAAATATCTGGGATTTGCTGTATTCACACGTACACAATCAAAGATAGTCGATCAACTTCACTTCTCTTAAAATGGCTTTGAGCTTGGCCAAGCCCGTGGCATTTCACATACACTTATCTAAAGTAACATTCAATTAAAACAGAGGTAATTAGACGCACCCAAATCAAGGTTGATCAAATAGCATTTGCAGATTTTAGACGGAAATTACTCGTCTCTGCATCCAATGGTGCGTTCAAGTCATCTCGTATAGATCGTATTTACGAGTTGAACGCACTTGAACGCCACCACAATGTCGTAAATACCAGTGGGGAGCTCGGGATTTTCTCTAAGCTCCGATCTTTACGAGTTGGGGGCGTGTCAGTGATTAACATGGTGGAATACACAATACGTAAAGGTATTTAGCTGTGATATTGTCAGGCTATTAACTATTAACAGCTCAGTTAGCTAATCGCCAACACAGAATATGATAGTATTATAATATAACAATGCAACATATAACGATGAGCTGGCAGTGGCTTCATAAATTAATTAAAAACATAAAAATACAAAGTACACCTGATGCACATTTCTTTGGTCTTCATTTTCTAGAAAAAGAGTTTAAGAACCTTACTGTATTTTTGTGTAATTAATTAAGAGAAAGTACTCCGCCATTTTGCTCCGACGAAAGTGACTTGAACGCACATGCCGTTATAAGCAAGACTTCCCACCTCGTACGTACGAACTTCCCAGGAGGACTTGAACGCACCACACTTGAATTTGATACCAGATAAGTCGTCACTAATATGACGCAAACTTGTGGAAATATACGAATCCGATAATCTACTTGGGAAAAAGAATCTCAGAGTCAGTCAGAATAAAATCAAACGTTTACAATTTATTGACCAGGTAATGAAGCAATAATTCAAAATCCCATTCATAAGAATAAAATCATCAGTTAAGCATAACAATTCAGAAATAGAGGAATTTGTAGAAATGATTAGGCTACCTGGCAACAAAAAATACACACAGCGGTTGTGTGGGAAGTCAACCTACAGACTTTTCTGCTCCTTTTCCTTATATACCCAGATAATTCAATATTCTTACCAAATGGTGGCATCTGTCATTATAATTAGATTTTGGTTCCCTATTGAGGGATTCACACTGTGAGATCAGAATTTGTACTTGAATGGGTTCTTGTTTTACACACAGGAGTTAGTTTGAATGGAGGATCTGGGGGAGGGAACAACTTCAAGGGACACATCACTTTTCTCATATTTTATAACTTTTTTTAGCTTTTCATTATAGTTGGGAGAATGAGACCATTTTACCAGGCGCACTGAGACACTTTAAATGATATCAAACACGCATAGTTACTTCTTGTACATTCTTAACATTGCATAGGTTTTCAGTGAGTTTTAGGTGAGGGTGAGGAGGGGGATGAAGGGGGAGATGGTGTGTGTGAAATGTGAGCTGCACTGTGTGCTGCGTCTCTAAAGTTCCTGTTACATATGAAATGTTCTTTTTCAGAGATGAAATATGGACTCGTTTTGTTTGAGAAAGATGTCAACGTGTTAAAACATATTCCTGTTCTTCTAGCTCACCATGACAGCTATATGTCACAAGAGTCATTGGAACCAACAGGTTAAGTGACCATTTCTTAGTTAAAGCATTTACTTTACTGTTATATATTAAAGTGTCACCTCACTGAGAGAGAGAGAGAAAAAAACATGTATCTTTATGTTTTGGGAAGAGTCTCCTGTTGATAGTTTCTTCAAGGTTGGATTTGGTCGTGCTCTGTGTGTGTGTGTGTGTGTGTGTGTGTGTGTGTGTTAGTATTCTTGAGGAACAAGTGGCATTATTGGAGATTGAATGACTTGTTTTCTTCGACATGTTGGCGCCTACAGACACAGTCTTGTGACCTCGGAGGGCCACTGGTACTCAGGGTCCTGGCGGCAGCCGTACACACTATGGAGATGAGCTACTGCCTATCAGTCCATGTGTGGAAATATACTTTGTTTATCTAGTTCTTAGCCAATCAGAATCATTCAACCTGAAGTAATGATGTAACAGACCTCGGTGGAGGGTATAACTACTGTGATCTTTGTAAATGAACTCCTTGAGTCTTGAAGCCGACTTCTGCCTGATGAAACGAGTTTATGCGTCAGTGTATACGTGTCAGTGTCACAGTATTCTCAGAACTGACACGTCAGTTTTAGGTCATTGTGACAATGGGAAGTGGTCAAGTGTAACCAGAAATGGACACATCACCTTTATCTCAGCAGATCTGCAGATGAGTCAGTACTTCAGAAATAAGCCTCCTATAAAAATGACATTCCACTGAAACATTTGCACACTCGATCAAACTTCCCAGTGACATTATTTCAGAAGTATTTCAATGCTTCATTTACATCGTTGTTCTCTTAGGTTCAAGGTCGCTTTACGGAAAGAGCGAAAAAAACGCACAACTTATAGCCTACGTAAGAGCTGGCTATAGTAAAACACCAGTTAGAGCAGAAGATACGACTAGTGAACATACACTTCTGTTGTCAGACAATGGAAGACTATTAACACTGTTTAGTCAACAGTGACTTTCAAGCTGCTGATCTGCACTAAAATCCTGGGTAACACTTTAGTTTAGGCTCCAATTCTCACTATTAACTAGTTGCTTATCATGCAGATTATTAGGATATTGGCTGTTTTTTAGTAGTCTACTCATAAAGCACATATTAATGTCTTATTCTGCATGACTATATTCTACATCCATTAATCCATACCTAAACTTAACAACTATCCTACTAAACAGTAATAAGCCGTTATGATGAGTTTATTGAGGCAAAAGTCGTAGTTAATAGTGAGAATTGGACCATAAACTAAAGTGTGAGACTCGTGGGTGTTACTGGCGAGTCTCAGAAACAAGATATGGTTTGTTTCTGAAAAGTAACTAAATCTATTGAAGTTGAGAACTGGGGTGACGTGTCAAAGGTGAGACGGCTTCTGGCTGAGGAAGTAAGAGACCGGAGACGAGCTGTGAAAGAGAAGTAAAGGTGCTGATGGAAAGAGAAATTAAGGGACCCGTTATGTCTGTAAATGTCTGACGTTAATATGAGAAGGGGAAGTGAGCGACTCTTTGCTGACCGATAGCAAAGGCTAGATACTCCTACATTTAAACATAAAGGTTATCTATAGTGCATTAGCGCCCGTCCACTTTTTCAGCGGTATTGGTTACATACCTATTTTTTCCATTCGTTTCTCCCATAGGGATTTCCAAAAAGCCATGAGTCAAGCCAGTCAGCAACGGGGTGAATCATAACATTACAAAATTGGATTTGAAGCAAAACAGTATTTGAAAATCAGAGAAAAACACAAAGGTACAAGACACTTAAGTGTGTACTTAACAGCTTTAGCGAGGGAACTACAATCCCATGAGGCATTGCGAACAGCATATTCAAATTAAAACCAATGGAGAATTCTAAAACTACTTGATTATATATTCAAATTAATATTTGTATATGCATATTTTGCAATAAAATATATAAACATTTTTGAGAGGCCGACTCGATTGCGTAATTTGCGGTGCTTCACGGAGTGGGAGAAGCTAAAGATGTCTTTTGGTGTATTTTACGTGGTTTGAGTCTGATTGGTGTAATTTTCTTCACAACATCATAAAAGTAATGTAGGTTTGTTTTTTTTGTTTTGTTTTTTTGTTTGTTTTTTACCACAAATTCCACTGTTAATAAGGCGAGACACTACTGACAAAAAACAGTTTTTTCATGCATCTGTCAATTTTGAGATTTTGGGATCATGTTTTTTTTCAGACTAGTGGACAGAAAACATCCAAAGTACACTTTTAACTGTATCTTTTAGAACACTTTATCTATTTGCATCTGTAGAATTTAATTACAGTGTATATCTTTAAAGGCCGTTTTCTCAAAATGAGTTTTTCCTCCTACATTGAGCCAGAAATCTCCACTTCAGCAACACTTACAGTTTTATTCTTATCTATATTATGAAGGTTTTTACAAAGGGGTTTGTTCATTTATAGTTTTCCTGATTTTATACAACATTTTATTCCTAATATTTATTATTTTTGGCTGTTGACAGTTTTTTGATTTGTGGAGTTATAAATAGAGATATCAAAAATCCTCTCAGTAAAAACCTTTGGCTCTAATATATCAAATAAATGAAACAATAATTTTTAACCTGACTTCATCCAATGTTCAGATTTTTGTTCTAGAAATGTATGCAAATTAGTGCATATTTAATTAGACAATGCCTCATTTTCATATTTAAACATAACATTTCTGAAAACCTGTAATAGAGAAAATCTTTGCTGTTATTAATGTACTCAATCAACTGGTGAAGTATGGTGATATTTATTAGTTATCTTGTTTACCCTATTCACCATGGGTGTCTCGCCTTAAACATGTTTATTTAAAAAATAAGCGGAAGTAATGCGGGTTGACGCCTTCGACAGAAACACTATCGAATGACAACCTCATAGCTCACAGTAGGGCTGTCTTTTTTAATGTTCAAAGAAATAAAAGGTTACGTATGAAGTTTTCACTGGAAAAGTATTTGAGGAACCAAAACGGCTTCTTCCTTTTATTTATTTTAAGAGTGTATTTTAAGCAATTAAGTGACCGATATGTAAGTGTCTGAGAGCAGCTGATCCATACTCATACTGTACATGAACACTTGAACCAGAATAACATTGGATCAATACAATAATTCACCCGTGTTCAAATACCATAAAGACACATTTATTCTTGATAAAGTGCTGATTCACTACAATTGTAGAAATGACAACTGTCAAGTGTGACGCTGTTATTTTAAGAAAACAACAATTTATAATATAAAGCACTTGTGAGTCACATCATAAAGTCATTCACACATCTGTCTCGAACTGTTCTTGGTGCTTGTAGTCTTTGATCTCAATATGACTGATTTAATGCATCTCAATATGAAACTAATCAATTTGGAGTATTTATCATATTCAGAAAAGGCAGAATGGTGGTTTCGCAACTGTTTATTATATAAAAGATGAGTGTATGAAAGATATACATTACCATTCAAAAGTTTGGGATCAACAATATTTTTTTAAAGAAATTGTATTGTTCAGTAAACTGATAAAAAAATACATTAACATTTTTGCAAAAGCGTAATATTTCAAACAAATGCTGTTCTTTTAAACTTACTGCTCATCAAAGAATCCTGAAAAATAAAATGCATCACGGTTTCCATAAAAATAGGAAGGAGCGCAACTGTTTTTAACATTGATAATCATCAGAAATGTTTCTTGAGCATCAAATCAGCAAATTTCTGAAGGATCATGTGACACTAGCTGTATGTTTCCATTCAAAGTTGCGCATTATATCAGTAATTCAAAATGTAAGTTTCTTCAATTGGGCTCTTTTTTCCCTCCATCATGTTCTTTTAAGTTCGGATGCCGGTGTTTGACGCTTTTGGAGGGAATTAAACCAAATCATTCTGATGACAGACTTTGACTAAACCAACATTTGAGATGCTGCGATGCGATTGGATAACTGGACTAACCAGTGGATCAATCACATCCACTGTTGAGGCAAAGTCACATGAGTGTTGCATCGTGTTTCCATCGTAGTGCATGAAAAAGGTGGATGGAAACATCTACTGAAGACTGGAGTAATGATGCTGAAAATTCAGCTTTGCATCACAGGAATAAATGACTTAAAATATATTACAACAGAAAACAGTTATTTTAAAGGGGGGGTGAAATGCTATTTCATGCATACTGAGTTTTTTACACTGGTAAAGAGTTGGATTCCCATGCTAAACATGGACAAAGTTTCAAAAACTAAGTTGTACGTTTGAAGGAGTATTTTTGTTCCAAAAATACTCCTTACGGTTTGTCACAAGTTTCGGAAAGTTTTTTTCGAGTATGGCTCTGTCTTACGTAAGATAGAGCGGAATTTCCTTATATGGGTCCTAAGGGCACTTCTCCGGTAAGATCGCGGCCGCGCGCGCACTCGTAGACCAGAGCAAGAGAGTGAAAGCAGTTCGCCATCAAAGCGCCCTGCCCGGCTTTTGGGAAGTCAATGTCACCAAAGAAGTGTGTTTTTGGTTGCCAGGGCAAGACAACCCTGCACAGATTCCCAAAGAACCCAGCGTTAAGGAACCCGTGGATTGTTTTCCTGAGCATAAACGGAGTTGTGTAAGACTTTTGTTCCCTGCATTTCGACGATGATTGTTTTATAAACAAAGCCCAGATCGACGGATTTGCAGATCGTCTAATGCTTAAGGATCGAGCAGTCACAATGATAAAGGTTCGCGGTCGTGCGTTGGAACCGGACGGTGAGTAAAACTGTTTGTTGAACAAATGTCTCTGTGTGTTGTCACTAGCTTGGCGCGGCGTTAGCACAGCTAAGCTTCGCCCACAGGGCCCGCCCCCAGCCGCTCGTTTTTTTCCGGAAAGACTCGGTACAGCCTATCTTTATGTTAAAAATTTAATAAAACAAAATACTTTTTGGAGATATGAAGGATGCAATATTACTCTATAGGTACTCAAGATTAACAGGAGATTGAGTGAAAATGAGCATTTCACCCCCCCTTTAACTCTTTCCTTGCCACTGACGGACTTTCTGGCTTTCCGTGTTTTCACTGTTATACGGTAGGGGGCGCTATTACACGTCTTCTGAAAGACTGAATCTCCAGATCTAAACACATGCGAAAAAGCAGCAGAAACAAGTGATATCATATGTAAGCAGATGCATATGTAAAATAACGCGATCATCAACATTAAACAGCATACATACGGTATCAAAACTGCCTAATGTTACTGAATGAAATGTCGACCCAGGATGAGCTTTAGGACTGTGAAGCATGAGGGGTTGTTGATGGACTCGATCTTCATCTGTGTTTTGATCATCGTTAGGGTGACCACCCGTCCCGCGTAGCGCGTGCGCGCACAGCGTTTGAAGCCCAATTCATGCGTCCCGCAAATTGAGACCGTGTCACGTATAATCTATGCTTGCTCAAAAAAAAGTTGGTCGCTCTATATCCTCGAGCCCCAAGCAGACAAACGAACATTACTTGACATTTCAGCACGCTATTGTTGCCACACCCACCCCTCAGTTGAACTGCTGACTAGGTTGTTGTCAACTTTTTCGTTGTTGTCATGACAGCGCACGCACGCGCATACCAGACACACTTGGAAGGAAGGAACTTTTAGATGCGCGCTTTCCAATTCGAAAAATTCGAGAAAGAGACTGAGAGGCACCGTCATCATCAATTAAAAAGAGAAGGTGTGGGTACAAGAAAGACTGGGAAAATGAATATTTGTGGCTGAAAGGTGTTGAGGGGGATACCGAGAGGGCTTTTTGTGACCTTTGCAAAACGTCCTTCTCAATCGGACATGGAGGGGAATACGATGTCAATCGTATTTTTTTTAAATACTTTTTTTTTTTACTGTTCCTGTGGTGTTGAGCAACTACAATTCCTGTTAATCCTATAATTTTATATTATAATTTATTTAAAGTGAATAAATTGTAATGAAAAATAAATACAATTAAATAGTAAATCTTAAGTGGAAGTACATCTGTCAATTCATTGAATGTTCAAAATATTATGAATCTTTATTTAGAAAAAAAATACACATTGGTTGGCCTATTCATGAGCATACATCAGCAATTACTCATGTTTAGGGGAATAGGGCATTATTACCATGTAAGGTGGTATGTGCTAGAAATGGGTAAACCACTATCAGTGAGTCTGCCCGTGGGGTGGGGGCACCGCCGCGCCAGGCAGTGTCCCACATTGTCCCTCAGAAACATACCCCTTGTCCCCCCTTGGGCTTATTAGCAGGTGGTCACCCTAATCATCGTCCTGAATCTGATCTGGATGTAAAAACATGATTTTCAAAATGTTGCTTTTTTATGAAACATACACACATTCAAGTGTTGATAAAAAAAAAAAGAATGCGTAAAACAAGAATAAAACTTTTTTTTTGTTTAAAAGCTGAGGCTTTGTTCTTTCTTTTGATATATTGCATGTTCAGATATTCATAAAACATGAATTTTTAGTAAAAATTATCAAAAAATGCTGGCGGTGGCTGGCAACTTTTTTCAAAAACTCCGGTGGGGAAAGAGTTAAATTTGAATATTTCACAATATTACAGTTTTTATGGTATTTTTATCAAAATAAATGCATCAAATAAATCCAGCCTTCTTTCAAAAACATAAAAAAAAAAATACAATAAAAAATCATACTGAGCCCAAACTTTTGAATGACAGTGTGCATAATGTAATATTGTGGTGCATTGTGAATTATGCTTTTTACAAAGACAATTCTCTTTCATACAAAAAGTGTTTCAACATGAAATATTTAACACAGTACATTTAATGCGAGACGCTCAAGGTCGACTGGTGCAGAGACGGGAAACAACACATGAACCGTCTGTCACTCACAGGACTTCCTGGTAAGGCGAGGAAGCGCTGGGTCCGACCGCAGGGTGACGCTGGAAGTTGATTTTGTCATACAGGGTTTGAGGCTGCAGAGGGAGTACGAGGACGACGTTACAACATATTACACAGAAATGCTCTGCAACGGTGCGGTCAACCAACGTCTCTAAACATGCAGCTAAGATGTTCATGATCATTACCATATTTGTTTTGCCCACTCTATGCTACTTCAAAGAACAACATGAACTATTGTGTTGTAAAGCAAATGCATATTATAAACCCATTTTATAAGCAAAAAGGATGACAGCAATATTAGATGCATGCAAGTGCTCACCATGTTTTTTGTGACTTTCAGGTCGTCCACCGTTTCATAAATGGACATCCCTTTTGTAACACTTTCAGTTCGTTTCTGTAATATAGATTAAATCTGGTTAGCTGCTAAATGTATATCCACGTTTCTATGCCACAAATTAGGTTTGTATGCATATAAAATAGAAATGCGTACAAGACATGTAGTGATTTAAATGCATCTTGCACATCCACAGGAACCTGAAAAGGCAGATTTCTATGAAATGAAAATGAAATGAGCCGCTCACCTTTGGAATGCCTTCGGTGTTCACGTCTTCATAGACTGTAATACCAGCTTCACTTTCATTTTGTCCTAAAAGTGTGTGAAATCAGCTGTGAGATCATGAATAAAACGCTTTTCATGAAACGGATAGTTCCGCTCCTTGATTCTGATTGGTTGAGCCGCGTTCAAAGTCACTGTAAATTACTCTAACAAACATACAAAATAAATGTTTTTATGGAGTAACTGTTTTGTAAGAACAATAAGCCCTGTGAAGCTAAGGGATGTTTTAGAAACCCTTTCAGAAAGAAAATACTTGTTTCATATATTTATGATAAATATATTAAATAGTTTAAATATTTTGAAAAATACATGCAATCATATTTTGTGTTAATAAATTAAAATATATTGAATAATACAAAATAAATTACCGCTTTTCATATATTGAAAAATGTTTGACAATATTTTTAAATTTTGTTACAGTAGTGTGTATTCACGAGTTACTTGCACTCAATTGAGTTGTTTCTGCAACACCAAGAACTTGCACTGCGTTTACGAGGAAAGTTGTGTTGGTATTACTTCTTATGCAAAATTCACTTTTACATGGTGTTTGAACATAATTGTGTGTCGGCAGTGTGTGAACACAACCACACTAAAGGTAAAAATCCACCCCCTCCTTTTTTTAATCCACATAAATCATAAGCAGTGTCTCAGAACAAGCCGTTTGCAGATTGTAGCGTGTGACGTTACATTTTGTAGGCCCCGCCCACAACTGATGATAGCTCCGCCCTATTAGTGTAGGCCCCACCCACAACTCATGATGGACCCGCCCTATTAGCATAGGCCCCACCCACAACTGCTGATGGACTCCGCCCTATTAGCGTAAGCCCCACCCTCAGTGAGCTGAACACAGCCCGCCACTTTTATCTCCTCGACAGAGCATTTAACAGCAGCATTCAAGTAAGAAAATGTATTCTTATTAAAGCTGCTAAAGTTATTTTAGTCAGAGTGATTTTCTGTTTTTCTTTTGTTGTTTGATTCATATTAACAGCATATCCAGCAGTAGGTACTTTATATTACGCTGCTTTCACTTTAATACACATATCTAATGTACATGTTATTTCTTTACTTGCTGTTTACGTTCACAGACATAACCGACTGTGTTTATGTGACCTTGTGTGTATCTCAATCAATCAATTAAAGCTTTTATTAAGGACACACACGGTCCAAAAACACAAACAATAAAACAGACAAATACAAAAAGAAAATTAATAAGACATGAAAAGAGAACTTAGTTTAGTACTCAGGGGATGCTCCGTCTGACATCCAGCTTTCTGTGCGTGTGCTTCGGGGGTGTGTGTTCAGAAAACCATACATCAGAGGTTTACACTAATATGGCTTTAAAAAACTAATGCACATAATAAACTTTCATGATTACAAAGAACTGCAATCTCATGTGAGCATGACCACGATATAGAGATGATAATCAAACCGATGTTTTAATTTTTGGCCGAGTTTCCAAGGCATGAACTGTAAAGGCTCCTCCCTCTTCTGGACATGGGGGCGGAGCAGCAGCTCATTTGCATTTAAAGAGACATGCAGGAAAACAGCATGTTTTTCCTTCCACTCATTCAACATGGTATAATACATTATCTGTGTGTTATATTGAGGTGAATCTTCACAGACACATTCTGAGGACACATAAGACTTATAAAAAGGGGCATATTAGGTCCCCTTTAAGGGTGCATGTTGAAAACCCGTAAAGTCTAATTGGTCAAACGCAAATTAGTGGAGTTTAAAATACTCAATATTCTGATGCAAATAGTTGCCTCAGTTATTTTTTAGTTAAACCAATGCATTTTTTGGTTTAAGCGGCAGCGGGCGGGTGCGGAATAGAACCTAACTAGAATAGAGCGGGACGGGAAAAAAACAGTCCCGTGCAGACCTCCATTTTAAATTCAACTAATTTGTTTGACCAATTAGACTTTATCCCTTTGAGGATCCTTGTTGAAAACGTGTAGTTCACCCAAAAATGAAAATTACCCCATGATTTACTCACCCTGAAGCCATCCTAGGTGTATATGACACCTATTCTTTCAGACGAACACAATCAGAGTTATATTTAAAAATGTCATGGCTCTTCCAAGCTTTATAATGGCAGTGATCGGCTGTATATTTTTTTCTGTATAAAGTGCATCCATCCGTGATTAAAGTGCTCCACACGGCTCTGGGTTTTTTATAAAGGCTTTCTGCAGTGAAGCGATGCGTACGTGTAAGAAAAATATCCATATTTAAAACTTTATCGACTAAAATAACTAGTTTCAGGCAGACGGCCGTACACAAGTCGACTTACGCCACAAGAGTAACACTTGACGATGTATGACGTAGATGTAGAAGTAGAGTAAGCTTTGAGTCTCTCGCGGTTCAAACAAACAGGGCTGGGCAACAGTGTTCATCATTACTTTGTGCGTCAAGTTGAAGTGTGACTCTTTTGGCGAAAATCGATGCATACGGCCGTCTGTCAGAAGCTAGTTAAAGCCGATAAAGTTTTAAATATGGACATTTTTCTCTTACATGAACGCATCGCTTCGCTTCAGAAGGCCTTTATTGACCCCCCAGAGCAGTGTGGAGCACTTTAATCACGGATGGATGCGCTTTGATGGACTTCCGACATTCACTGCCATTATAAAGCTTGGAAGAGCCAGGACATTTTTTAATATAACTCTGATTGTGTTTGTCTGAAGGAAGGATGTCATATACACATAGGATGGCTTCAGGGTGAGTAAATCATGGGGTGGTTTTCATTCTTGGTTGAACTATGACTTTAAGTAACACCAACACAACTTTCCTCCTAAACGCAGCTCAAATACCTTGTGTAGCAGAAACATAACTCAATTATGTGACAAGATATTAGTGTAACAATGCATCATCACATATTTTTCAATATATTTAAACCATTCAATACACTGATCATAAATATATTGAAATATATTTTTTTTCCGTAGGGGTAAAACCCATTTAGTCTAGTAAACCACGGTTTCTTTGGGCTTATTGCTTTAATAACTTCTGCTGTGTTCAACACACCTGTACGATTCCTCCATTTGCAGAACACGGCGAGGCTTGCACCGAATATGACAAGAGCGACGATACCGACGCCTCCTGCGATCAGCAAATACATCAGATCAAACCCTGCATCACAAGAAACAAATGACTGTTAAATCAGTACCACCGATATTAAAACATGACAGTTATTACAAAACATGTACGATAAAAACTGAGCTCATTATTTGAAGGCGAGAGAAGACCAGGCCTGGGACATTTTACAGTGTGTTTTTGTTACATTTATAGAATGCTGTTATGTTTTGTTTTATCAATAAACTTTATGTTAGAAATTTGTATTTGTTCCTGCCTCTTCCTTTTCCTGAACTGTAACTCTGTTACAATTGTAAATAAACCTGAAAAACAAAAGCTTCAAATACTGTGACAGCATTTACCCAGAACTAATTAACGTTCTGTCAAGATTCTCTCAAAGTTGTGAACAAACGTTCTTCCTTCCAGTATAATGTTAATAAAATGTTTGTTCAAAGTTATCTGGTTTTTAATAATGTTTTCAAAACATTAGCACAAAAATGTTATACTTTTTTTTTTTTTTTTTTACGTTTTAGTTGGATGTTCATCTACCATTTTTTAAATGCTAACATTAATGCAACTCGTTTCAGAATGTTGTGATAGAAATATTTTTTGTAATGGGTATTTTCAACATTAAATGTACAGAGAAACGCAGACTAAGGATGCTCAGGTCAAAGGCCATACTTAACCAAAAAGTGCTTAACACAGTAGAACTAACAGTCATATGACTAGCTCAGATCATTACAAATCAATCACCTGAACAAATCACAGTGAAGAAGACTTGAGTGACATTGATTTTTACTCAACTGTATGATATAAATGTACATGTATCTTTCTGTTCAGGAGATTCACTTGGTTGTTGTGGCCAGTGATCTCTCGGCCGTGAATAAAACATTTTCTACATTTTCTAAAACATTCATTTCTACAAAGAGCAACTTGGGAGTCGTGTCAGGTATTTGCTGCGCAGCTGAGAAACAGATTCTACGCTCAAAAGACCAGCGCAGAGACAGTGATAGTGTTGAAGTCTATAGAGCCGCCCTCGGGGTGAGGCTGTGATACTCTGAGTTAGTATTAATGATCCTCTGTCGGACCAGCGTACACCTGAGAGGGACGGTGAGAGTGTATAGATGCTAAAGACCTGTGTGCTCACGTGTGATTGAGGTAGTGAAAGTAGCTTCTTGATGGGACGCTGTCACCTTACTTCAGGGAAGTGTTGTATTGTATTATATTTTAAGAATTTTATTTTAAGTATTAAGAATTTCCACGACAATGTTTATACATTTAAAAATAACATTACCAAAAATGTTCGCAGAATGATAAAATGGAATGTTTTCTTCGTTCCAACATTCATATAGCCAAGAAAAAAAGAACATTAGAACATTCAATTCAATTCAATTTTTTTTTTTTGCTAGCTTCGTGGGAACATTAGAAAATAGGCCTATTTGTTGTTAGCTGGGTACAGTAGTGACTTTGCTTTAATCACTTCTACAGTTCCTTTTGGTTTCCAAAAATGATGTTTCTTCAGAGTATAACATGTTTAATCACAGAAGTTAAGCAATTCAGTATTTTAATGCAAAACTATACCCGCTGGCACACTTGTACCCTCAGATTTCTCTGTGCACAGTACAGTCTGGATCTTGTGCTTGATGCTGACGGTGTTGTTGGCGGTGCAGGTGAGTGTAGCGCTCTCTGCTGGACGGAGGCTGATGTTCAGGTTCTGTCCAGTCTTGGCCAGATCTCCACTCCAGCTGTAGGAGGGATTCGCATCACCGGACGCCAGACACCGAAGATGAAACACACACATGTTTTTTGACTCCAGCCAGGAATTATTGAGCTCAATCTGTACATCTCTGATGAGATCTGGAGGAGAATAATATACTAAAGTCAATTATATTTACATTTTGAAAATAAACTTTATTTTTGGTGTCTATGTTTCCAAGAAGAACCTTTCATATCTATTGTACAAATGTGGAAAATAGTTCTTTACACTAGAACTGTTCACTGGAAGATTCTTCTATGACATCACTATGCAAATTCCCTCTTTGAATCATTAATGTTAAAGGTGTTCGGTTTCCTTCATAAAGGAACTATTTAACTTCAGCTAAATGATAGACTTATTTAACTCCAGTTATTGAGTGTTTATGTGTGTTTACATTAACAGCACTGACAGGATGAATATCAAGTTAAACTCACCATGAACACGCAGCTCAATGACTTTTGTTGGAATTTGACCAGATTTTCCTAATGCAACAATAGAGAAGCTTCCAGAATCCTGGAGTTTCAGGTCTTCTATTGTTATACTAATATTGTCCTTATACATATTTAACCTTTCATGAAATAATGGAGGATCCAACCGTTTGATCTGATTGTTCTCATACTCAGCGAATTCAGCTCCATTATATTTCCACTTTACTTCAAGACCTTCTTTTGTATAATTAGCTATTAAATCCAGCGAGTCTCCGACAGCTTTGTGCACCTGAACATCTGGATCAGCTTGTGACTCTACAACACACAACAAACAACTCTGGTTACAAATCATCACAAAATCATGCCATATTTTTCACATTCAACATAAGATAATTAGTTTGGCAACAACATCATCAGAACCAATGAGAAAAAGGGAACAGAGATTACAAATATTAAATAAACCATCAAAAGAAGCTCACGGCATTTGAGGTGAGGGTTTATCATCACAGACCATCTCACACTTCTCACGAATTCACTCTTATCTTCTCAAGAACTTCAGCACAACAAAGTCAGGCTGAAGAACAACTTTATTCCCACCGGATATCTGAATTTCAGACTCTAGCTCATGGCCTGTAATGGTTTGTAATGTATATTTGCACAATGACTCATGATCTGCATTTTCGGCTCATCGTTTCGGGTGTCCATTCTCGCTCAATAAAGGAAGTGTTTCGCATCCCCTCCTCCACCCACCATCACCTCAACAGTGCCACTTGTTTATGTAGCACATTTGAAAAATATATATTCTTCCATAGCAATGAATGACAAGTGAACTTAAAACCCAGCAATAACAAACATTTTTCATTAATGCTGGTTGCAACAGAATAACGGTCAGTAACATTTGGCCACTTTCTGTAAGATAAGATCGAGGTTTCCTGAGTCGCACGTTTCTTTTTTCTCACCGATGAAACACAGATAAGACTTAAACTCAACATGCATGATCATTTGCGTCTAAATAAGCGTAAAATACATTTCAGCTTAAATAAAATCCTTTAAAAATCCATTGCGTTAAACATTCAGTAACATAATAAATACACAGTTAATTCAAGTTACTATGTCAAACAGATTTACACACATATACAAACATAAACATATGCGCCCAAGATGTACACATATGTGTCTGTAAATGTAACCAAGAGCAGTTTTTCAGATGCGTATCCTATACACACCAAACACAAATAAGGAAGTGTCTTACAGCCTGTTGAGACATTAACTGAGATGTTTCTGAAGATACTCACCCTGGAGAAGGAAAAGCAGGAGAACTGCTAAAACTCTTGACTCTTGAAAGATGTTCATGTCCGGACGTTTAGACGACAGACTGAGGCATCAGAGAAAGAGCGAAGAGAAAGAAGAGAGAAAACGACTTCCTCACACCGACCGCTTCGAGCCTCTCAGTTTGTGTACATTTACTCGCTGTCCTTCTGACACAAACAAGTGTCAAACGCAAATGCCAACACACAAAAGGACCTGAGAGACGCCTCCTGAAAGATGCGCTTGAGCTTCAGGGGCTTTGCGGTCTCTATATCTGTTTGCACCTCCCACTCGCTCACCAGAGTTTAGTGCATGAACACCAGTTTCACCCAGCAGCACTGCTGTATATGGAGGTGAACTGAAGCGCAACATGCATTACTGTAATGTGCAAAAGTGCTGGCACCTCAACAGGGAGCGAAAGTGAAGTGAAATTCCAGTCGGAATAAGGAAGTTATAAAAAAAAAAAAAAAAAAGACTCACTTTGTCAAAGGTGCTTTGCGTTGCTGTATCTGTTTGAGTAAAACAGCTTAATTTGCTTATGTGAAAGAATAATATTTGCACTTTGCATTTTCGATTGGTCCACATCAAGCTGGTGAACCACAAACTAACCTCAGCCACACCATAGACAAGCGACTTGTGCCATTTACCCAGCGTCTTACTCGTCTTTTCCAAAAGAGAAGGCATGCAAATTGTACATTCTTCGATTGAATGTAGCCTATAGAGAATGTACAAAGAGTACAGAGTTAAATGCATACTGTCAAAGACACACCCTTTGTTGTTTACACAGCCATATTTCAGGCTGTGCGGGACATTGCAGAGCATCTGAACTGAGGAAGTGAAACTCACATCGGCAGAGGTTTTAGTTCTAATGGAAAGTATTACTCAGATGGTCAGCAGAAGAGACAGGAAAACTCATTTACTGGAAACAGGTTTCAGCACAAAAACATGCAACGCTATTGCATCTCACTCTATAACTGTCCATCCGTGTTTTTCAGGAAAAAGAGGAGGAGGAGGAGGAGGAGGAGGAGGAGGAGGAGGAGAAGTCAAAAGCGTGCACCTGATGTGGCCACTTCGCCATCTTGTGATGTGACAATGTGCAAGATTTAACAACTTAGTGGTGGGTGGGACTTTTGTGGACACCAGCACACAATGTGGTGATGAAATGGCAAAATGAAATGGCAGACAAAATAACAAAAGAACAGTACTAAAAGTAATCACATTGATTTTACAGTTAACATCAGAAACATCAGAAATCAAGATCATTATTAAAAAGAGATTGAAGAAAAGATGGCAAAGGTGATGGGAAGAAACAATAAAAGGGCAATGGTTTCGCAGGATTCAAAGGGAAGTGGGAGAAATGAGGTATAACTACAGGAAGGAGTAGGAGGGACGAGATAATAATTAGGCTTAGGTAAACATTACACAGGGAAATGTGATTTCTGTGGGCAGGAAGAGTAAGTAGAACATGATGATTGTCAGAAATATGAAAGAGACAGAAGACATTGATCCAAAAATTGGACGGAGGAAGATACGCTTTGATTTAATAGATCTTCTGTGGAAAGAGTCAAAATATATGAGCTATAATTTATTGTTTCAAAATCTTAGAGAAACTCATTTAAAAGGATAAAGATTTTATTTTTTTTAACAATGAATAGACATTATGGTCCACTCTCCATGCCAGTTGGTGGCGGTAATACACCAATACAGTGTTTACCAACCGCCAATAAATCCTAGAAGAAGAACTTACTGGTGAAAAAAAAACACACACACCAACATACAATTAAGTAACTGTTTATAAGCGTGAACAGCTATTTTTTTCCCATTAAAGGGACACTCCACCATTTAGGGATTATTCACCGTCTTTCCTACATTTAGATAGGTTTTTTGAGACAAACGCATTTTTGTCTCAGTGCATGCGTTGTTTTAGTTTGGCAGCACCACTGATAGCGTAGCTTAGCATAATGAATGGAATCCTTTGTTGCCAGCTAGCATGTCATTTTTCCTACAGTAGACATAGTGAATGGCGATGAACATGCCGGATTTTGTGAGAGACGAGGAGGGTGACTTCTCAGACAGTCAAGAGCCAGAACCATACCTCTATGAACCAGAGTTTTCAGAAGAGGAGCTGCGTGCGACAGGAGGAGGAGGTTGCGATCGCTCAACAGCCTGAGGACGTGAGGATGAGAGTCAACATGAACTGGTGGTGAGTGTGATATCTCTGTGCCCAAGTTGCAGTGCTTCGCCTGTGCTTCACCCCAATATAGTCCCAAGTCAATATCTGCCTAGGAAATCGCCTAGTCTTAATCTGCATCGCTATTTGTACTCGTTGTGAATACGCAGGCCACAAGAAGTAATTGTTTTTTTGTATTTTTTTTATTTTTTATCACTTTTACTCATGACATGCTAGCTGGCAACAAAGGATTCCATTCATTGTGCTAAGCTAAGCTAGCGCTGACCCTGTCAAACTAAAACAATGCATGAGACAAAAATGCGTTTGCCCACCTATATAAATGTAGGAAAGACGGTGAATAAGCCCTATTTCAAAAAACGGTGGAGTGTCCCTTTAAGTCGTGATTCCTTTTTTTATGATATACGTTTCAAAATGATACCTACAACCAGGGGCGCAACTGCACATTTGCTGAGGGGTGTGCAAGATCAGTGTTGGTGCCGTTAAAAAATGAATGTATTTTTTAATAAATTGAGTATTTGTCTTGCCCATTTTTAATGAGCCACCAAAATTTTAGATATGCCTTCCAGTGCCATTTCAACATTGTCGATTCCAGTTTCGATACCATATCCAAACTCCTCGCCTATAAAGTTCAGTCAGTAATAAAAAAAAATAAAAATACAAATAAACAAATTACAATCAATAGCACAAATAAATACAAAATACAGAATGAAACAAATGAAATAAACAGTGCTTCGATGTTCAGGTAGGCTATAACAGTATCCATTTGAACGATCAAATGTAAAATAACACTGTATAATCTTCACTGTATAAATCAACTATAAATTAATCCTTATTAAAGTTACAAAAGTTATTCAGCCAAGAGCTGTGAGTGATTTATGTTTGTCTTTTGTGGTTCGTTTAACGATCGAAAGAGAACTCAATTCAGTTTTGAGACGCAGATTTCTTCTGTGAGTGCAAATCCCCAATTGAATTCTCTTGTGTGTCTTCAAGCACTTGCATCTTTACATTTACAAGACTTAAAACACCTCCAATAATAAAATGTAGTGAGGAATTCTTTAAATATATATTATATTATTTTTCAGCCCATGGAAGCCTGTGCATTAATGTGTAGCTAACATCTGGAACGATTTCCACAGTTTCCCTCTAATGTAAATCAAGAACCCATTGACTAATATGCATCGTTGTCATTTGCAATTTGTATATAATATACAGGCAACAATGTTAAATAACTTCAAGACTTACAGTGATACATTTAGTAGAACGATTCCCACCTCTATGCATTTTGGTCATAGACTTCAATCAAGTAATAGCACACATAGCAACTTAAATGTTTGTTTACATTTACATTTACATTTATTCGTTTAGCAGACACTTTTATCCAAAGCGACTTACAAATGAGAACAATAGAGGCAGTGAAACTAACGCTGTGACCCTTCCCTGTTTAATCTAACGCAGTACATGTACTTTTATAAAATAAATATAGAATAGAAGATAAAGATAAAGTGTTAGTATTAATGGATCAAGTGTTTATTAAATATGCCTTACTAAATATGTTAAACGCAATGCTTTTTGCTTTTGCATCTAAACTTTATTTAGAGGCAAATGATCATGCATGTTGTGTTTAAGTCTTATCTGGTTTTCATCTGTGAGACGAGAAAAGTTCAGCTCAGGAAACCTCAAGCCTTATCTTTACAGAAAGTGGCCAAATATAATCGACCGTTATTCTGTTGCAAGCATTGCATGTTACAAAATCATATATTATTTCAGGGTTTTAAGTTCATTTGTCATTCATTGCTATGGAAGAATATATATTTTCACATGTGCAACATTTATAAAATAATAGGCCGCTGTTGAGGTGATGGTGGAGAGTAAATAAATCAAATTAAAATAAAGAGAGCAAGAGTGCAGTGGAGGAGGGAGTGTGAAACACTTTGTAAAGCGCGGATGGACACAGGGGCGATGAAAATACAGCCAGAGATCACGAGTCATTGTGCAAATATACAGTAAACCATTACAGGCCATAGAGTCTGACATTCAGAAATCTGGTGGGAATAAAGTTATTATTTTTCTGTTTTCTTATTCTGTTCTTAAGAAGATAAGAGTGAATTCGTGAGAAGTGTGAGATGGTCCGTGATGATAAACACCTCAAATGCCGTGAGCTTCTTGTGATGGTTTATTTAACATTTGCCATCTCTGATCCCTTTTTCTCATTGGCTCTGATGATGTTGTTGCCAAACTAATTATCTTATGTTGAATGTGAAAAATATGAAAAATGTTTGTTGTGTGTTGTAGGGTCACGAGCTGATCCAGATGTTCAGGTTCAGCACAAAGCTTGATTGACCGGTGGCCCACCCAATCAGATTAATAAAAACAATTCATTTCTTTTGTTTGTTAAATAAGAGACGATCTAGCACTGAAATGTGTTTTTTAAATCAAGTGATCAAAGTGCTCGTTGCTGCTGCGATCAGTGGCGCGGATACAGTGTTTTCTCGTGTGGCTCACGCACACACCACACTGTCTTCACTCGGACACGCACTTCAATCCGTTGCGGATACTCTCTATTCGTTCTGGTGAAATCACAAAACATAATGCACACAAACGTGTCCCTGCTTGATATGATGAACATAATCGGGTTTGATGAGAAAAAAAAACTATACGAGTGCGGATTAGCACCCAGAACCTCTAACACGGGTGGCGAAAGTTCTACCACTGGACCATTAAAGTCTTGGACAAAAATTCACGGCACTGACAACATATATTATTTAGGCTACATGTAGCCTACTATTTAAATCGATTGCTGGACATCGTAATGTTATTGTATATATGATTTAGCAAAGTTACGCTACTGGGCGTGTATATAAGCTTAAAAAACCGAGGCCCCCCCATATATTCACCAGGCCCACATATTAAAGGGGGGGTACAATGGTGTTTCATGTATTCAGAGTTGTTTACAGTGTTAAAGAGATAGATTCTCATGCTAAACATGGGCAAAGTTTTAAAAAAATATTTTGGACGAATAACGGATAATTTCTATGCTGAAAATCTTACTTCCGGGTTGGTACAAGTTTCGGCTGGTTTTTTTTAGATCGTGGATCTAATGACGTAGATCAGAGTGCAACTCCTTATATGAGCATTTCTCTCGGAAAAGCGCGCCCACGCACACGTCGACTATACGAGAGCGAGACCGCGCACATCAACGCGCTTCAACAGGAAATCATCGGCAGCCAGCACTGCATAGGATTTGTTCAAGAATGTCTCCAAAAAAGTGTGTATTTGGATGTGAGGGAAAGCTTACCGTGTTCAGTTTTCCAAAGAACCCAGTGTTACAGGAACAGTGGATGCAGTTTGTTTTTCTGGGGCAGCAACGGAGTGTAGGAAGTGCGGTTGTGTGTTCTGGTCGTTTCAGTGACGAATGTTTTATTAACAAGGCTCAGGTCGACGCTGGATTTGCAAATCGTTTGCTATTAAAACGTGGAGCGGTCCCAGTGATAAAAGACCCCATTCATGTAAGTACAACTGGATCAGATTTCTGTCTTTTGCTGGAAATCAAGCACTACCGCTTGACTCTATAGCTCCGCCTCCAGGACCTCGGCTTTTTCCGGAGAGAATCGGAAAGCTGTATTTTTCTTTTCTAAATATAATAAAACTAAACACTTTTTGGAGATATTAAGGATGCACTACTACTCTATAGGTACTCAAGATTAACATGAGATTAGGTGAAACTGTGCATGTTATGTACCCTTTAAAGACGTTCTGTATCCGCCACTGACATAAACATTCAAGAACTGGAGTTAAAAAAGTCTATAGTAATTTAGCTAACGTTAAATATAGTTCCTTTATGAAGGAAACCGAACACCTTTAACATTAATGATTCAAAAAGGGAATTTTCGCAGTGATGTCAGAGAAGAATTTCCAGTGAACAGTTCTAGTTTAAAGAACTATGTCCCACTATATATATAAAAAAAACCAATGGAAAGATTTTACGTGGAACGATAGATACCAAAAAAGAACCTTTATTTTCAACATGACTAAATTTACTTTTAAAAAAACATCTGTGTGTTTCATCTTCGGTGTCTGGTACCCATCATGCACTGCAGTATGAAGCATGTCACCATTGTTTCATAAGCTGATTGTGAATGTGAGAGTCTGAATAACACTGTGGTTAATATCTTACGCTCACAATGTGTTTTCATCATTCTTCAATATATCTGATTGTCACAACAGTGCTGGATGTCACTAATGTCACAAAAGTAAACTTTAATTTTTCCTTTTACAAGTTGCATGCAGATTTTTTTTCAATCATCACTGAATACTTTAACTCCAGCAGTGCTTCAGTGTTATTTTAACACTCTGTTGTGTGAACACAAACACTGAATGATGCTCAAAACAACGGATCCGCTTCGTGTCAGGGCCGCATTACCATCGGGTGTGGCCTGTCAATTATTCCTGTAAGATGTGCTTTTGTGCACAACATAGTGGAGATGAGCAACTAAATGCCAATGAACAACATGTAAAAGACACCCATGCTGATCTATGCCTGGAAAGCCAGACGTTTATGGGATGCCTGAGGAGACCCACAGCCCAACCAGCAGCGATCGACCTGAAGGTTTCACTCACACACACACACACACACTGAAGCGAATCAGGGTTGAGCCTGGCCTGAAAGTGGGTGTGCCGAACGAGGCTTTTGTGAGGCTTTTACAACAAACTGTGTTGAAGCTTTGAAGCTTTTGACACAGTGCTCTACTTCGCCATCTGGTGGTCAATAAAAAGTCCTACACCAACTGTGTCATTCAATGCTATGTTCATTGGGATGTCATTGTAACGTTTATTTGTATATTTAATAAGCATATATGCCATTAGCAAGATGGCGGTGTGTGTGTGTAGTGATAGAGTTTTTCTAATTTCATTGTATTTTGCACAATACAATGACAATAAAGACTTTCTGTTCTTCATTTTTACTCGCATCAAACTTCTGTCTTTTCACCCTCTTCGCCAATAAATTAGTCCTATGTGATTTTTCATTGCACCATTTTTTGTGTGTTCCTTCAAACAACACAAACATGCACATTGTTAAGAAACACAAATGCACAAATACAAAAGCAATTACATATTTAATTCAAGAATAACAACAATACACCACGTAAAAAATAAATAAATAATAATAATAATAATAAAAAAAGCTACAGACAAGACCGATATAATTATAATATTGCACTAAATGGATAGCGGGTATGGGACAGCGTGTTTGTATTTGATCCCAGCGTGACGTGTCAGTGAGGTAACGAAGCTCCACCGGTCACGTGATAGCCTCATTTCAAGCGATGTTTCGCAGCATGTATTAAAGGCTCATTCAGTAGGGACTTTTATTATGAAACCGTAGTCATGGTAATGCCGTCAGTGAGCAGTGCACAGTAGCTAGCTGAGCTGCCGCTCTCTGCTATGTCTGTGTGATCTGTGTGTTCTGTCAGCTGTAAAGTTGTTGATTTCTGTTTGTTCGTGGTGATTACTGCAGATGTTATATCACGATGTTAGTCACTGACCCCAGAGTAAGTCAATTTTAATTACATTTGTGTTAAACGTGATCTGAACATACGTGCATGCCCGGACATGTCCTGTAGAGGTCGTTGTGTTATTCAGATCGGCAATGTTATTAAAGTGTGATTATTCGTTCTTTATTAAGCTGCAGATCAGTGTTATGGGTTATTAATGATGTGATGTTGGTCTGTTAAGATGTTATCATACCAGACGAGTGATTAGCGTCATGTTTGTTGTTTGAATGCTCTTCATATGAGTCACGAGATTATATGGGCACTGCATGTTATTGATGACAAATGATCGCTTATAGCGTATTTTCCTGTGGAATAACTTACCTCGTTTCTGTCTATTTAACTGGATGTTGAGTAGAGAAATGTCACTGATGTGAATTAAGAATAATCATTTTACATTATGTTTATTGTATGTCTATCATTATCTTTATTGTACTTATTTTCCAGACTATGTACATCACTGAATATACCTCTGTGGTCCAATAATCCATTTTCACAAGTGCAAAATTATATTCAGAGAAAGAAAGGTTTAATGTCAAACAAAAGCAATTTATTCTGAATATATTGTAAGTTTTTAACCATCCTTTTATGTGATTATTTGGTTCAGTCATATAGCATCAGTCAAACTCCTCCTAGCAAAATACACACTCTTAATAAAGAACCAACCAATTTGAGTATACCATTTGTGAACTAGTTCAGCACAAATATCTGATAACAGACATAGAGAAGCAGCTTGAAAATTCTTTGATTCTTTATAAAGAAAATTAATACATGAAAATAGCATGAACACTTCCATGAACGATAATCAGCAATCACATGTAAATATACGGACACAATCAACATTACAAGTATGTAAAGTGTCTTTTAAACAACAGATATCAACATGCCGACCCAGACAGCAACATAGTGTCGGCCCAGATTCGGCCCACATCTGTTACACGTGAATCCACACGTTCCAGATGTTTGGGCTGCAAATAAAGTTCAATGTCTCTACTCGATGTGTATGTTGTTTTTACTCCCCAAAACTATTTTAACACTTTAGTTTTGCTCCACACATGAGCGGAGAAAACACACCGTCCGCTTAGAGAGAGAGAGAGAGAGAGAGAGAGAGAGAGAGAGAGAGAGAGAGAGAGACGGTTCTCATGCTGCGGTTAAATGATTAATATGTAATTTTTTTTTATTTACAAATATCAACATTGTTGTTATCATTATGATTAATACATATGAATACAGATTATTTATAATTATTTAAGATCATTTTACAAAAACTCCATTTGATTGTCTCAGCAGCAGGTGATAACTGGAGACGCATACGCAGGTGTGATGCATTTCCTGTTAAAACTTGCTGCTGAGCCAAGGAAAGCTACAGGAAAATTAATACAGCTTAATACAGCTTTCCTGTAGCTCAAACAGTGGAGCGTTGGCGCTTGCAACGCTAAGATCATGGGTTTGATTCCCAGGGAAAGCAAGAATTCCCCCTACAGCTTCAGAATAGATATTTGACAACAATGTTGTCAAAACTCGTTGGCTACTCTTCTCCCACTCGTCATGTGCATTTGTTTTCAAAGAACCCGGCGAACGCACGGAGCCATGTCCACTGAGGTATGTATGATACACAGAAGGTTAGCATATGTTTAGATAGTGTATGTGTGCAGTGCCGTAAACCAATTCGTTACATCGCGAGACCTGATATCACGCGATACTTCCTGACGCTGAGGCCGGTCCAAAGTTGCAAGTGTGGTTTTTTTCGCTCTCAGGCGCTC
Organism: Squalius cephalus; assembly: GCF_949319135.1. NCBI lineage: Eukaryota > Metazoa > Chordata > Actinopteri > Cypriniformes > Leuciscidae > Squalius > Squalius cephalus. The sequence goes on from NC_137124.1 coordinate 6,596,685, forward strand.
GGGGGGTGCGAGACGACCACCATTCAACCCGAAAAAAGTCATATAACTATTCCAATGACTCCGAAGCTGTTCGGTTAAGGTAAAAAAGTTAGTTCACCTTTAATCACAGGGTTTCAAACCTAGTCATCTGTCTATTTTCATTTCCCGTTTGTTAATCTCACACACACACACACACACACACACACACACACACACACACACACACACACACACACACACACACACACACACACACACACACACTCATGAGTTTTCTGAAAGGGCACACATACATCATTCAAAAACATATGATTGGTTCAACAAGTAATCATAATAATATGATTCACAACGAGTACAAATAGCGATGCAGATTAACACTATAGGCGATTTCCTAGGCAGATATTGACTTGGGACTATATTAGGGGGAAGCACAGGCGAAGCACTTACTTGGGCACAGAGATATCACGCAACACATGAAATCCCACGACTTCCGTCAACATACCAGCGTGAATAGTAGCCGGCTATTTTTCCTACAGTAGACATAGTGAATGGCGATGAACATGGCTGATATTGTGAGAGACGAGGAGGGTGACTTCTCAGACAGTCAAGATCCAGAACCATACCTCTATGAACCAGAGTTTTCAGAAGATGAGCTGCGGAGGTTGCGATCGCTCAACAGCCTGAGGACGTGAGGATGACAGTCAACATGAACTGGTGGTGAGTGTGATATCTCTGCGCCCAAGTAAGTGCTTTGCCTGTGCTTCACCCCAATATAGTCCCAAGTCAATATCTGCCTTGGAAATCGCCTAGTCTTAATCTGCATTGCTATTTGTACTCGTTGTGAATACGCAGGCCACAAGAAGTAATTAGTTTTTTTTTTTTTTGTTTGTTTTTTATCACTTTTACTCACGACCTGCTAGCTGGCAACAAATGCTATATGAATAAATACAAACTTGAAACTGAAATGTCTCTTGTGTTGTCAGAACAGTCACAGAGCTGTGGACAAGTGTGCACAAACTGAGAGACACAAATAGCCCAACTCAGTGTGAACAACAGAGGAAGTTGTTTTCTCTCTTCTGTTTCTCTGATGCCTCAGTGTGTCGTCTAAACGTCCGGACATGAACATCTTTCAAGTGTCCCGCTGCTCCACTTTAGCAGTTGTCCTGCTTTTCCTTCTCCAGGGTGAGTATCTTCAGAAACATCTCAATTAATGTCTCAACCGGCTGTAAGACACTTCCTTATGTGTGTTTGGTGTACATGCGGATATGAATCTGAAAAACTGCTCAGTTCAGCTCAGGAAACCTCAAGCCTTATCTTTACAGAATGTGGCCAAATGTAACCAAAGTTATTCTGTTGCAACCAGCATTGTATGTTACAAAATGTATGTTATTTCAGGGTTTTAAGTTCACTTGTATTCAGTGCTATGGAAGAATATACAGCAAGAGTGCAGTGGAGGAGGGGGTGTGAAACACTTCATTTGTAAAGCGCGGATGGACACAGGGATGATGAGCTGAAAATACAGCCAGAGATCACGAGTCATTGTGCAAATATGATAAATTCAGAAATCTGGTGGGAATAAAGTTATTATTTTTATGTTTTCTTATTCTGTTCTTAAGAAGATAAGAGTGCATTCGTGAGAAGTGTGAGATGGTCTGTGATGATAGCACCTCAAATGCCGTGAGCTTCTTTTGATGGTTTATTTAACATTTGCCATCTCTGATCCCTTTTTCTCATTGGCTCTGATGATGTTGTTGCCAAACTAATTAATCTTGTGTTGAATGTGAAAAATATGGCATGATTTTGCGATGATTTGTAACCAGAGTTGTTTGTTGTGTTGTAGGGTCACAAGCTGATCCAGATGTTCAGGTTCAGCACAAAGCTGTCGGAGACTCGCTGGATTTAACTGCTGATTATCCAAAAGAAGTTCTTGCAGTGCAGTGGAAATATAATGAGAATACATTCGCTGAGTATGAGGACGATCAGATCACACGGTTGGATCCTCAATTATTTCATGAAAGGTTAAAGATGTATAAGGACAATATTAGTATAACAATAGAAGACCTGAAACTCCAGGATTCTGGAATCTTCTCTATTGTTGCATTAGGAAAATCTGGTCAACTTCCGACAAAAGTCATTGAGCTGCGTGTTCATGTTGGTGAGTTTAACTGGATATTCATCCTGTCAATGCTGTGAATGTAAACACACATAAACATTCAAGAACTGGAGTTAAATAAGTCTATAGTCATTTAGCTGAAGTTAAAAGAGGGAATTTTCATAGTGAACAGTTCTAGTGTAAAGAACTATTTTCCACTATAAAAAAACAACAACAATAATAATTATAAAAAAAAAAAAATTTGTACAATTAAGGTTCAATGGATGTGAAATATTCTTCTTGGAAACATAGACACCAAAAATACCCTTTATTTTCAAAATGTAAATATAATTGACTGTATAATATTCTCCTCCAGATTTCATCAGAGATGTACAGATTGAGTTCAGTGATTCCTGGCTGGAGTCAAAAAACATGTGTGTGTTTCATCTTCGGTGTCTGGCGTCCGGCGATCCAAATCCCTCCTACAGCTGGAGTGGAGATCTGGTGGAGACTGGACAGAACGTGAGCCACAAACTCCGTCCAGCAGAGAGAGCTACACTCACCTGCACCGCCAACAACACCGTCAGCATCAAGCACAAGATCCAGACTGTAGTGTGCACAGGGGAGGTTTCAAGATTCTGTGTAAAAATGTCAAATACTTAAATTCTCAAGTATTAATAAGAATTATACAATTAAAAATGTTAGGGTTAGTATAGATATAAGCTGTGTCCCAATGTGAAGGCTGCATACTTCGAAGGACACACTAGGTTTCCACTGAATGAAGCCCTAGCTTGACACTTTATCCACTCCCTTCGTCAGAATCCACATCAATAAATCCACAGGACCACTCGTGAAAAAATGTATCCGTTTACCCAGTTAGCAAAAAACATCAGCACAGGAACATGACAGAAAATGAAATGATTAATTAACGACAAAAGGAGATAGAGAAAAAAGGTAAAAAAAAAAAACTGTGAGGCTCCACTCTAGCTTGCCTGACTGTTCACTGTTTCAATTCTCGCGAGAGTATTCCAAACAATTAAAGGTAGGCTACATGCAGTTAAAGGTAAAATGCGATAACAGTCCTCTATTCCCAAAATATCACCAAAGTAATTTAAATGCACTCTAAATTATCCATACACATTTTAGATAATTACAAAATTAACTCCTTGCATTACTGTAAATATTAACTGCATCAACTTGTAAATACTGTAAATATTACCTTCAATTTCCTCCACAAAAACGAATAATGTAAATTACTATTTAACGCATAAATTAAAATTATTTATCAGTTAACTGCATTTAGGCTCCTACACACCATGTAGCCTTCTAGGATTTCCTAATTGCGGCAACCAGGTGTTTCTGATCACCGCTCCTGGCGCCAAGCAACGTTGCGAGAGGACAGCTGCCATCCTGATAATTCATTTGATATAGCCTAATTGAGTAAACAGCTATGGAGCCAGAATTGGCTATTGTCATTTTTATGTTTTATATTTTACTGGAGGACATGTTGAGGATGTTTCAGCCCCGGCGCTGTCGGAATCCGGATCATGTATTTTCGGTTTAGCCCGGTTTGAATATAAAACCCAACTGAATATAAAAAAGTCCAGTATTTCTCGCGCTCGTCATCAGCAGCTGTCACAGATGCCAGGCGACAAGAACAATCCTCCGTAGGCTAGACTGGTCCGAGCGCTTCAGATGAGCCCTTTGATATGGGACGCAGCTGTAGTTGTTACAGGATGTATAGGCTACTCCATAGTGTTCATGGTCAGTACTACATGTTGGCCCGTTTTGCCGGGCGCTTGTTCACAACATGAATAGTCAAGTACACCAGCACTCCTGTGTCCTCGTTCTCTTACTACAGTAGTTAGCAACAATTTGTTAATATTGTGACAATAGACCTACATTTTGTTACTTTAATTTTCGGAACTGCATATTTCGTTAAGTATTCACGTACAAATGTGAAGTAGCCTAACCCAGTGGTTCCCAAACCTGTCCTGCCGGCACCCCAACACTGCACATTTTCTTTGTCTCCCTAATCAAACACACCTGATTCAACTCATCAGCTCATTAACCCATGTGATAATGAGCTGATGAGTTGAATCAGGTGTGTTTGATTAGGGAGACAAAGAAAACGTGCAGTGTTGGGGTGCCGGCAGGACAGGTTTGGGAACCACTGGCCTAACCTACTGAAGTAGGCTACTTTTTTCCCCCTCACATGTGATTTTACATTAAACTACACAAAAGTAGGCTATATAATGTAACAACCTTGAAAATATAGAAGTAAAATGCAGTAGTAGCATAATATAAATACAAAACTATCATAAAAACCCTGACAAGGAGTTTTCCCCCCCCTGCAGAATACATAGCCTACCTCTAGTTTTACTCTTGATACTTTAAGTAGGCTACATTAGAGTATGCAAGACAATTTTGCTTAACTAAGGTTTTAGTAGTTTCCCCCCAATGCAGCATTAGTAGTTATTAAAAGTACTTTTTTCAGAAATATACTTTTTGAAAATAAATAAATAAATAACCTCAGTGACATGGGAGCCGTCGATTGAGTCAGCCCTGCAAACCTGTTGGTGGACCGTGTAAATATGCACTCAAACACTCTGGAGACCATCTCAGATGATGTCCCACCAGCAGGAGGCCTTACCAGGGTCTCTTATGGCCCTGTCCCAAATGGCACACTTCATGTGCACTTTCGGTCTTGTGGACTTACAATGGCTGCCGCGTGCGCGTGTCCGTTAAGTCCGTGAGATCGCAGTGTGTCCCATTTCTCATTTTTAGATCTCAGAAGGGTGCTCGCGAGCGCCCCCATGTGGTCGATTTGCGCCCTTGATGCGCACTTTTGCCGAGCCCGCGCTGATGCGGACTCCGCAGCAGACTTCTTCCCGACAGTCAAAGCGGCATTACGTCACGAAAGTGCGGACTCAGAGGAAGACCGCGAGTGCTTAGGGTTCCATTTGGGACAGGGCAATTGTGGAGCCATCCCGGTCCAGTAGCACACCAGGGTCTCCCTGCTCAGCTCAATACAAGTCTACATCATTTTTATTGTATGTCATGTAAATGTAAATATGTTGATTTTAATATGTTTAACGTATGTTGTTAATAGTTGGAAAAAGTACTTTAATGTAGCCCGTGGAACAAATGATTTTCATTTACCAATTTTATTTGAAAAAAAAAAAAGGTATACAAGAATTTGTTTCATGCAGAAATTATTACTGTCACTACAAACATAAACAATGTCCAGAACAATTCATTCTCTTTTATTTACACATTTAAAGTTGCATAAAAATAATGTACAGATTTTTTCTTTCCTTTTACAAAATAAAAGTGAAAAAAAGTTAAACAAGAATATGTAGAAAAAATATATTTTTCAATCATTCTCTCAAGAAGAGAAAACATCCTCTCCCTACTCTCCTGTGCTCTCCTCGCCTCTGCCTTCGTGCTGGTGCTGCTGGCTCCTCCTCACCGTGGGCACCCACTGCTGAACTCGGCCCTGGTCTGTCCTCAGGGATTGAGGCAATGAGGACGGGGGTTGGTGCAATGCCTCTGTCCCAACACCTCATCCATGACGACAAACCAGGGCCACGTTTCAGCAGTGGGTTTCCCACTCACACCCTCACCTGTCCCAGGACACTTGCAATCCTAAGGGCAGAGCAAATTAACCATGGCTTGTTAACAACAACAACACAATACATTTCAGCAAAGACGTGTGTATTAACTTTCTTACTTTGTATTTTTTTTTCTCCTGAATTGTTCTAAAAAAAAACAGAAAAGGGTAGGCTACTTAACATAGGCGTGCAATCTTAAGTGCATTGTTAACACTGCAAAATATGACACATCAAGACATGCATACAAAATACTTCAGAAATCATAATTTCTGGCAACTCAAATTTGGTTAAAACCTTTGTAGACATAGCTTGCATGACAGCACTACAAAAGCACATAAAAGTGAAATCCCATTGCCTTATCTGATGCTTTTATTGTTGTTGTGGACTTTATAGAGTGAGTGATATTTCTTATAATACACAAGTGAGATAGACTAGTGCAAATATTACAAATAGGTCGTTAAACTAATATTAGCCCAAGTTTTTCCTAAAACTACCTGACAAATGAAGCCACGCAATGGTGATGAAGGAGTTAAGATGAAGTTTATAATAAACTTTAACTCTGGTTTCGCTAGCTATTTGAGTAAATGAAAACATAATACATACATTTAAATGTGAATTTGCTGTCCACCACCGATCTCTAGTCTCGGCCGCCTTTAAAAATAAATAAAAAATGCTGTTGTCACCGGCGCGCAATGACTTTTGGGGTAAAATAGGGTAGGCAGGGGGGCAGGGTTTCGGAAAACATTGAAGCTTCCCCAGCGCCGCCATTGATTAGCAGACCATCACCTGCTGTTAGCATTCCATTGACTCCCATTCATTTTGGCGTCACTTTGACAGCGAATAACTTTACATCTGAGGCGTTTAAAGACTCCATTTGTCACGAAAGAAACACGAAAATGTATAAAAGGCTCAATTACCTTGTATCTTACGGCCATGTAGAAGCAGTTTTTGTAAAAATAGGCTAACGTTTACGTCATAACCACGCGACTCTCTGTCGCACAGTAGAGAGATTACCGTATAGACAGGAGGAGAAGCTCACGCGCAATCGAGGGGACGTGGAGGCAAAATGACAAAATAATTAATCAGAATACTTAGCAAAAGTTGCTCCTGCTCCTCGCTCATGGACAGCTCCTACTCACACTCTCCGTCTCTGCAAGTTTCGGAAGGGAATGATTCAGATTTCTCTCGGCACGGCTACTAGAAGACAGACGGGTTGCTCACGTCACATCTACGTCGTCAAGCTCAGTTTGAGTCTGCGCAGTCGCTCAGCCATCAGGAAGTGCGTGCTTCTAATTGACTTCACTTTTCTCAGTTGAAACCTATGGGGTCGCTGTGTCCAGTTTATATACTGTCTATGAGTATAGGCCGCTTAGGATCCTTTTTATGTATCCTTCCTTTCACGGGGAAACGAAGGGTGCATTTGGCGTTGCTTTTGAATCAGGGTAGCCTTCGTCACGGCGCGATGACGCAACCGGCCTTCGAATACGGCCTTCGAAGGATGCAGAACTGAACTGGGACAGCCTTCATCGAGCCGTGGTGACGCAATCGGCCTTCAAATACGGCCAATCGGCCTTCAAATACGGCCTTCGGAGGCCTAGAAATTTTCTCAGTCTAGAAAGCTCCAAATTCAAAAATAATTTCACATTTCTTCTACATAAATTACCTATTTTAAATACACATTCATCTTTCCAGAGGTGAAGTACCCCTTTAACCCTCTGGGCTTCTTCATTAATGTGTTACACTTGGCTTCCTATTGTGCAAAAACTTACGAAGCCTTAAAATTTAACTTTTTTTTCCCCAGGAAAACCAATGAAATATATTTTTGTTTAATGATATTTTTTTATTATTATTTAGAATTTTTAAAGATTTTTATGATACTTTGCATTAATTATATAATTTTTATGAGCTATTTTTTTCCATTAGAATTAATATATATATATTTTTATTTTATTTTTATTTTATTTTTCAATAAATGCAACATTTCACATCAGAGTGCAGGCCTAAAAAAAAATGTTCAAGTGAGAAGAGCGCCATCTAGTGGCTTTAAAAATATATAAATGTGTGTAATGTCCTGTAACCGCCTATAGGCTGCCTACAGCTTTTTAATTAATTTATTTTATTTTATTTTTTTGATTCCCATTCGGGAAAAAAAAAAAAATCAAATTACTAAGCAACCACTGAATGGAACAACACAAATTACATATCATTTTAATGCATCTAATCACATTTATTAACTCCTAACGAGTGCTGAGTAATCCCTCTAAAACCGAGTGTACCGCCAGCAGGCGCCACCTAGCTGCGAAAATATTCATTACCATATTTTTCAAAAATTTTGCCTTGATTAACACAAAGTTAATGTAATTTGAAAGCTTAGAGTCTGAACTTTACAGTGAATGTATCCACTTTGAAAAAAATCTTAAGTATTGCTGAGTTATTTGCTGATAAATTGAATTTCTTTTTTTCATAATCTATAAAATAATGTACTGCAATGTGTCAAAAACATCATACAGCTCATGAAACATTCTCAGATAATTGAAAATGGCACTTCATTTTTTACAGCATATTATTACAATTAAAATGAGCCCAGAATTAACATAATCTATTGCTTTTATGACAAGATATTCTTCATGGAGAAACAATTGCCCATGAGGGGGCGTCAAAGACTGTACAAAAAGGCTATCTCTGTTCCAAATGCTGTAACTTTTGATTCCTTTGTCCCAAAAAAAAAAAAAAAAAAAAAAAAAAAATTATCCAGATGCAGCTAACATGTAGGGGGACTTCACTAAAAAAGAATTTTCCTCCTACCTTATTTCCTTCCTGAGTTATTACATGACAAATAAGAAAGATATGCAAAATCATAATACAAATTATATATATATTTTATATTTTATCAGCAGTTTCTCGGCAGGACAATGTCCAAATGTAATCTATATTTTCAAAAAATGTAAAAAGAGTTCTTTCAAACGATACCTACCTTTTGACTCTCCTTGCTACAGTTTTGGAGTTATGATTATATAGTTTTTATATAGTTTGGAGCAAAATTTGTTGTGTGTGTTTGTGTGTGTGTGTGTGTGTGTGTATGGGGGGGGGGGGGGTGTTTGTGTGTGTGTGTGTGTGTGTGTGTATGGGGGGGGGGGGGGGGCATATTTACACTCTTGATGTTTTTTAGAGTGTCACCCCTTCATTGCTGTGCACTTTTTTTCTGCACAGTGGCTGATCTGTAGCTTGTACCACCAAAAGTTTCTCTGAGTTTTCCTATTTTTTCGTATTTCCCATTCATTTCCTATGGTCGTGCATTTTTGCACGAAGGAAGCTAAGTGTGACTATTTTTTTTACGACCCTTTAACATATCTGAATCATGTCCTTGATTTTTTTGTGTTTTCACATAGGTAATATAACAAAAGTCACCAGGTTTCATCCCCCTCTGATGAAGCAAAAAAAAAAAAAAAAAAATTCAAAACGTAAACGTTTTCATGCATTTTTGCACGAAGAAGCCCAGAGGGTTAATAAATAAAGAAAAATGAAGATATCTGTGTGAGATCTTTCAAAAATGCTACAACATCTCTTGTGTAAAAATTGAGACACACTCATCATACAAACCTCAACAATGGAAATATGAACATTTTCAAATCTAAATAGTAATAGAATGCAAATGCGTAATTTAGTCATGCTGCAATGCATGCTGGGAGTCATGAGTGAATTTTGCTGGTACCCATCATGCACTGCAGTATGACCATTGACCATACAGCATATCACCATTGTTTCATAAGCTGATTGTGAATGTCTGTGAGAGTCTGAATAACACTGTGGTTAATATCTTACGCTCACAATGTGTTTTCATCATTCTTCAATATATCTGATTGTCACATTAATTGCTGGATGTCACTATAATGTCACACACTGAAAAAAAAAAGTAAACTTTATTTTTTCTTTTTACAAGTTGCATGCAGATTATTTAAAGTAGCCCAAATTTCACACATGGAATTAAGTAAATCTACTTAACCAAGTAAAGTACAATTAAAAAAGAAAATAAGTAACTTTAACTAGGCTAGTTAGAATTTGTTTAATAATTTCTACTTTTTCTTTGCAATACTCTTTAAAACAACATTGAATTTTGCCATGCATTTAAAGTGTATGCTTTATTTAGAAACATCTAAGTAAATAACAACGTAGATATTAGACGACACATCTACAGTATATTAATAATGTGGTAACCACCCGAACAAAGAGACCTCAATACTTGGCTTACATTAACAGTAACATTCGATGGATCATTTTTGAGTAGAAGATGAACTCCAGATGTCACAAAACAAGTTACTAAACCAAACAACAAAAGCAATGATGAAAGATGCAACCTTATTAATCATCCATGCCCCAGTGCATGATGGGAACACCAGTATCAGAAAGTTGAGTAGGTTTAACTTAATTTTATAATGTTGATATTTGCACTTTAATTTCTAAAAGTTTAAAGTGAATACTAATATAGAATTTACTTTGTTTTTAAATCTGTGTTTTCTTCACCGTTATTTCTAAGCCTCAACTGGTGCAAAATACAGTGTATCAAAGATCACATCAGGCCATCTGTAATGGACCTGCTTGTTTTACACTCTTTGACCACCAGGTGATGTGAGCAAATGAAGCCTCGAGAAAAAGAAAAAACCCTTTTGTGAACCACTTGGCTGAAAAGCTTCAATGCGTCATCATGAGGCTTCATCTCGCCACGCCTATATTGAAATGTATTAATGATAAAGCACACTTCTGATCAGTGCATCAGACCACTTCATGATGATTTCACCTGATTTGACACAGTAAAGTCAAAGAAAAGACTTGCATAAGAAATCAAGAGCCCAACTGCTGGACACACCGATCAACATAATGGTGACTTCAAATGTTTGTTCCTCTTTTCTTCAGTGATTTTAATCATTAACATCAGGTGCCACTAATGGCCAATCATCACTGAATACTTTAATTAACTCCAGCAGTGCTTCAGTGTTATTTTAACACTCTGTAGTGTGAACACAAACACTGATGCTCAAAACAACGGATCCGCTTCGTGTCAGGGCCGCATTACCATCGGGTGTGGCCTGTCAGTTATTCCTGTAAGATGTGCTTTTGTGCACAACATAGTGGAGATGAGCAACTAAATGCCAATGAACAACATGTAAAAGACACCCATGCTGATCTATGCCTGGAAAGCCAGACGTATATGGGATGCTTGAGGAGACCCACAGCCCAAGCCAGCAGCGATCGACCTGAAGCTTTTACACACACACACACACACACACACACACACACACACACACACACACACACACACACACACACACACACACACACACACACACACACTGAAGCGAAGCAGGGTTGAGCCTGGCCTGAAAGTGGGTGTGCCGAACGATCTTTTATGAGGCTTTTACAACAAACTGTGTTGAAGCTTTTGACACAGAGCTCTACTTCGCCATCTGGTGGTCAATAAAAAGTCCTACACCAACTGTGTCATTCAATGCTATGTTCATTGGGATGTCATTGTAACGTTTATTTGTATATTTAATAAGCATATATGTCATTAGCAAGATGGCGGTGTGTGTGTGTAGTGATAGAGTTTTTCTAATTTCATTGTATTTTGCACAATACAATGACAATAAAGACTTTCTGTTCTTCATTTTTACTCGCATCAAACTTCTGTCTTTTCACCCTCTTCGCCAATAAATTAGTCCTATGTGATTTGTCATTGCACCACTTTTTGTGTGTTCCTTACAAATCAACACAAACATGCACATTGTTAAGAAACACAAATGCACAAATACAAAAGCAATTACATATTTAATTCAAGAATAACAACAATACACCACGTTTAAAAAAAAAAAGCTATACATACAGACATGACCGATATAATTATAATATTGCAGTAAATGGATAGCGGGTATGAGACAGCGCAATCGACGCGCTTTGTATTTGAGCCCAGCGTGACGTGTCAGTGAGGTAACAAAGCTCCACCGGTCACGTGATAGCCTCATCTCAAGCGATGCTCATTCAGAAGGGACTTTTATTATGCTCAATACATGATATAGGCTACTTGAAGAACAGGGTATGAAAAGGGAGAGACATGACGCTTTATTTATTTTTCTTAATAATACTGGTATAATGAAAAGAATATAAGGTTATTATTATTATTATTATTTAAACTAATTCAAGCCTAAGACTCTATGAAGTTCATGGTATTACACACTCCTGTACAGTTGGTGGCGGTATAATACAAAAGTAGTAATCTGCCAAAAAACAACAAGAAGAAGACTTTTATTATGGAAGGATCATTTACTTGAATAAGCTCCAAATTTCATCGGCCAAGTCTGCTTATTTTGCACAGATAATTGACAACAATCAGAATAACCCAAGACAGTAGTTTAATTCTATTAACAATCTACTCAAATGTAACAGTTATTCAACTGCTCCAGCTTCGACTCATCTCTGTAATAAGTTTCTTGCTTTTTTCAGCTCCAAGATTGATAACCTCCGTAAATGTATTATCTCTGCTCTGCCTTCATCTCTTCCTCACAAGATCATTACTGAATTTTCCGGTACCCTTCTTACACATTTTTCAACATTGGACTCTCAATCACTTTGTAATGAGGTTTCAAAAATGAAAGCTGCCACTTCCATAATTGATCCTGTGCCAACTTGTCTGTTCCAATCATGTTTTGCTACCTTATGTCCTGTTGTACTGAATATTATGAATGATTCTCTGTGCACTGGTGTGGTGCCGGCACCTTTTAAAATTGCTGCTTTGACCCCTGGTTGTACCTAAAAAAAAAAGACACAAACATTGATAATTTACATAATTTTCGTCCAATTTCGAATCTCCCCTTTCTTGCCAAAATTTTGGAGCGAATTGTCGCTACTCAATTGCATTCCCATCTAGCTGCAAATAATCTTTATGAGCCCCTCCAATCAGGATTCCGGAGACTCCACAGCACTGAAACCGCATTAGTTAGGGTCACTAATGACTTGCTAATTGCTTCGGATTCTGGCTGTCTCTCTATTTTAATTCTTCTTGATCTTAGTGCCGCTTTCGACACTGTTGATCATAATGTTTTACTCGCTCGGTTAGAGTCTGTTTTTGGTGTTTCTGATACTGCACTAAGCTGGTTTAAGTCCTATTTTTCTGATAGAAAGCAGTTTGTGGTTGTAGGTCTGTTATTGGTGTAGTGCAATCTGGTGTTCCTCAAGGTTCTATTTTGGGTCCTATACTTTTTAACATATACCTTTATCCTCTGGGTCAACTTTTAAGATCACTTGGTCTCAGTTTTCACTTTTATGCAGATGACACACAGGTTTATATACATTCAAAACCTGACGTTAATGTGGCTGTGTCCTATCTTTCTCTATGTATTTCTGAGATAAAAGAATGGATGTCTAGTAATTTTTTATGTCTGAACAGTGACAAGACGGAAGTAATGCTTGTTGGCTCGCCCCACCAGCTACGTAAGGCGAGTCTCCAACTTTAAGTGTAGAAGGTTCTACACTTCAATTTCAAACAAAATTAAAAAACTTGGGAGTAATATTTGATAGTAACCTAACATTTGTTCCTCATGTCCAGAGTACTGTTAAGACATAATTTTTTCATCTAAAAAATATAGCCAAATTGCGTCCCATGTTATCACTTCCTGTGGCAGAAAAGCTAATTAACATCTTTGTATTCTCTAGAATTGATTACTGTAATGCCTTGCTGGCCGGGGTCTCAAAAGCTACCCTTAACAAATTACAGTTAGTACAGAATGCAGCTGCTCGAATTCTATCGGGTAACAGAACTGGGGATCACATTACTCCTGTAGCCTACTGGAATCCTTACACTGGCTGCCTATCAGATTCCGTGTTGATTTTAAAATTCTGATGCTTACTTATAAGGCCTTGCATGGTCTGACACCTCTTTATATTACTGAACTTCTAACCCCATACACACCAGTACGTGAGCTTCGCTCTTCGGAAACTGGCCTTTTAATTGTCCCGAATACTAGACTTAAATCCATGGGTGATAGGGCCTTTTCGGCGAATGCTCCAAAACTTTGGAATTCCTTGCCTGTGGAGATTAGGCAAGCTGAATCTCTTAGTGTTTTTAAATCTTCCCTGAAAACTTATTTGTTTAGGGTAGCTTTTATATAGCTGTTTATAATTGCTATATTATTGTTATTTATCATATATTTCATTGTTTTATTTTTGCATTGTTTGTTCTATTGTAGGTTTTATGTTTTGTGAAGTGCTTTGAGATGCTTTTTAAAGGCGCTATATAAAATAAAGTTTATTATTATTATTATTATATTATTATGAAACCATAGTCATGGTAACATACCGTTAGTGAGCATGCTCTCTGCTGTGTCTGTGTGATCTGTCAGCTGTAAATTGTTGATTCCTGTTTGTTCGTGGTGATTACTGCAGATGTAATATCACGGTGTTAGTCACTGACCCCTGAGTAAGCCAATTTGATTACATTCGTGTTAAACGTGATCTGAGCAGAGTTATGCGTCCGTAACTTACGTGTATGCCCTGACATGTCCTGTAGAGGTCGTTCTGTTATTCAGATCGGTAATATATAAAGTGTGATTCATTCTTTATTAAGCTGCAGATCAGTGTTATGGGTTATTAATGATGTGATGTTGGTAGTTAGTTTCACTAGTGCACTTTTCACAAGTGCAAAGTTATATTCAGAGAAAGAAAGGTTTAATGTCAGACAAAAGCTATTTATTCTGAATATATTATCATTTTGAACCATCCTTTTATATGATTATTTGGTTCAGTCATTACACAGCATCAGTCAAACTCCTCCTAGCAAAATACACACTCTTAACTAAGAACCAACCAATTTGGGGATGCCAGTTGTGAACTAGTTCAGCACAAATATCTGATAACAGACACAGAGAAGCAGCTCGAAAGTTATTTGATTCTTAATAAAGGAAATTAATACGTGAAAATAGCATGAACACTTCCATGAACGATAATCAGCAATCACGTGTAAATATACGGACACAATCAAAATCACAAGTATGTAAAGTGTCTTTTAAATCTTAACTTTTGAGAGTATCAGAATGAAATGGATGTAAAAGTAGATATAGGCCTTCCAGTGCCATTTCAACATTGTCAATTCCAATTTCAATACCACAGTCAAACTACTCGCCTATAAAGTTCAGTCAGTAATAAAATAAGTACAAATAAACAAATTACAATCAATAGCACAAATATACAATAGAACAAAGATGAAACAAATTCAATAAACAGTGCTTCGATGTTCAGGTAGGCTATAACAGTATTCAGGTACAGAAATTGAATAATCACATGTAAAATAACACTGTATAATCTTCACTGTATAAATCAACTCCTTATTAAAGTTACAAAAGTTATTCAGTCATGAGCTGTGAATGTTTGAGACGCAGCTTTCTTCTGTGAGTGCAAATCCCGAATTTAATTCTCTTGTGTGTCTTCAAGCACTTGAATCTGAACATTTACAAGACTTAAAACACCTCCGATAATAAACTATGTAAAACAAGAACCCATTGACTAATATGGCTACCATGACATATTATATTTTGAGCGACAAAGATTTGGAAATTAACAGATTTTAACGTTAATTACTTTGATTACTTAAAAAGATTCCCACCTCTATCCATTTTGGTCATCGACTTTTTACTCTTTTAAAATGCTAAACACAAGTGAAAAAATTAATAATAATTTAACAAATAACAACTGAACAAACAACTTTTGATTATTCAAAAAGTTTTATCAAAGGAGATTTTCAAATAATGATTTTTGGCACAATGGCGCCCCCTGTCGTGTGGTTCTCCTGTGCACTGCACACCGCCATGGGGTGCAATAACAATCAACAAAACAAGAGATAATGGGCTAAGAAATGGGCCTATACCCATACCCAAAATAATGTGGGCTGCCGTTATGTCGTCTTCCGCTTTAAATTCCGCTTTCGTTTGGATTACTGCAACTCTCTTTACTATGGCATGTCCAAATACTATTGCTCATCTCTAATTAGTACAAAATGCTGCTGCAATGTTCCTCAAAAGAAAACGTAAATCTGATCATGTTTCTCCTATCTTGAAATCACTGCATTGGCATTTTAGAATTGAGTTTAAATTGTTCTCTTTGTTTTTAAATCTTTATATAATCTGGCCCGGGCTATTTGTCCGAGCTACTCCGTCCACACAGTCCCACACGAAACCTGAGGTCTGATGATAAGAGACTTTTGTCCGTCCCCAGATCAACATCAGATCGGCTCAGTCTTTAACTGCTTTTAAATCTCTTCTTAATACCTACTTTTTTTTTTTGTTCTTTAGCTTTTAATTCATTGTGAGTTTTTGAATGTGTGGTTTGTCCTTGTCTCTTTATCTTGTGTTTTGTTCAGCACTTTGGTCAGCCATGTTTGCTGTTTTTAAATGTGCTATATAAATAAATAAATACAAACTTGAAACTTGAAACTTAAATGTCTCTTGTGTTGTTAAATGTCTTACACAATTGTTAGTGTCAGAACAGTCACAGAGCTGTGGTCAAATGTGCACAAACTGAGAGACACGAATAGCCCAACTCTGCGTGATCAACTGAGGAAGTCGTTTTCTCTCTTCTGTTTCTCTGATGCCTCAGTGTGTCGTCTAAACGTCCGGACATGAACATCTCTCAAGAGTCCCGCTGCTCCATTTTAGCAGTTCTCCTGCTTTTCCTTCTCCAGGGTGAGTATCTTCAGAAACATCTCAGTTAATGTAAACACAAGTGAAATAATAATAATAATTTAACAAATAACAACTGAACAAATAACTTTTGATTATTTAAAAAGTTTTATCAGGAGATTTTCAAATAATGATTTTTGGCACAATGGCGCCCCCTGTCGTTTGGTTCTCCTGTGCACTGCACACCGCCATGGGGTGTAATAACAATCAACAAAACAAGAGATAATGGGCTAAGAAATGGGCCTATACCCATACCCAAAATAATGTGGGCTGCTGTTATGTCGTATATATAAAGATTTAAAAACAAAGAGAACAATTTTAAACTCAATTCTAAAATGCCAATGCAGTGATTTCAAGATGAGAAACATGATCACATTTACGTTTTCTTTTGAGGAACATTGCAGCAGCATTTTGTACTAATT
Source organism: Squalius cephalus (assembly GCF_949319135.1). Lineage (NCBI taxonomy): Eukaryota > Metazoa > Chordata > Actinopteri > Cypriniformes > Leuciscidae > Squalius > Squalius cephalus. The sequence goes on from NC_137124.1 coordinate 6,613,513, forward strand.
AGAGATGAGCAATAGTATTTGGACATGCCATAGTAAAGAGAGTTGCAATAATCCAAACGAAAGCGTAAATCTGATCATGTTTCTCATCTTGAAATCACTGCATTGGCATTTTAGAATTGAGTTTAAAATTGTTCTCTTTGTTTTTAAATCTTTATATAATCTGGCTCGAGCTATTTGTCCGAGCTACTCTGTCCACACAGTCCCACACGAAACCTGAGGTCTGATGATAAGAGACTTTTGTCCGTCCCCAGATCACGGTTAAAGCATAGAGGAGACAGAGCCTTTGCTATTGCCGGCCCTTGGCTGTGGAACAGACTTCCGGTTTACATCAGATCGGCTCAGTCTTTAACTATTTTTAAATCTTCTCTTAATACCTACTTCTTCTTTTTTTCTTTAGCTTTTAATTCATTGTGAGTTTTTGAATGTGTGGTTTGTCCTTGTCTCTTTATCTTGTGTTTTGTTCAGCACTTTGGTCAGCCATGTTTGCTGTTTTTAAATGTGCTATATGAATAAATACAAACTTGAAACTTGAAACTTAAATGTCTCTTGTGTTGTTAAATGTCTTACACAATTGTTAGTGTCAGAACAGCCACAGAGCTGTGGTCAAATGTGCACAAACTGAGAGACACGAATAGCCCAACTCTGCGTGATCAACTGAGGAAGTCGTTTTCTCTCTTCTGTTTCTCTGATGCCTCAGTGTGTCGTCTAAATGTCCGGACATGAACATCTTTCAAGAGTCCCGCTGCTCCATTTTAGCAGTTCTCCTGCTTTTCCTTCTCCAGGGTGAGTATCTTCAGAAACATCTCAGTTAATGTCTCAACCGGCTGTAAGACACTTCCTTATGTGTGATTGGTGTGTATAGGGAGTTAACATGCATCTGAAATCTGCTTGTGGTTCCATTTCTTGTTTTCATATATGTATATGCATCCATAGGTCTATGTGTGTCATATCACATGTAACTTAAAATAAATGAAAAATATGTTTCTGTTTATTAAATAGTTTATTAAATATGTAACTAAATGTGACCCTGGACCACAAACCATTCACATAGGTCAATTATTTTAAACTGAGATTAATAAATAAGCTTTCCATTGATGAGATAAATGATCAAGTCGTATTTCATCTGTGAGAAAAGAGAAAAGTTCAGCTCAGGAAACCTCAAGCCTTATCTTTACAGAATGTGGCCAAATGTTACTGACCGTTATTCTGTTGCAACCAGCATTGCATGTTACAATAATGATAATGATTATTTCAGGGTTTTAAGTTCATTTGTCATTCATTGCTATGGAAGAATATATATATTCACATGTGCAACATTTATGAAATAATAGGCCGCTGTTGAGGTGATGGTGGAGAGTAAATAAATCAAATTAAAATAAAGAGAGCAAGAGTGCAGTGGAGGAGGGAGTGTGAAACACTTTGTAAAGCGCGGATGGACACGGGCGATGAGCCGAAAATACAGCCAGAGATCACGAGTCATTGTGCAAATATACAGTACAAACCATTACAGGCCATAGAGTCTGACATTCAGAAATCTGGGGAATAAAGTTATTATTTTTCTGTTTTCTTATTCTGTTCTTAAGAAGATAAGAGTGGATGCGTGAGAAGTGTGAGATGGTCTGTGATGATAAACCCTCACCTCAAATGCAGTGAGCTTCTTTTGATGGTTTATTTAATATTTGCCATCTCTGTTCCCTTTTTCTCATTGGCTCTGATGATGTTGTTGCCAAACTAATTAATCTTATGTTGAATGTGAAAAATATGGCATGATTTTGTGATGATTTGTAACCAGAGTTGTTTGTTGTGTGTTGTAGAGTCACGAGCTGATCCAGATGTTCAGGTGCACAAAGCTGTCGGAGACTCGCTGGATTTAACTGCTGATTATCCAAAAGAAGATCTTTCAGTGCTGTGGAAATATAATGAGAATACATTAGCTGAGTATGAGAACGATCAGATCAGACGGTTGAATCCTCCATTATTTCATGAAAGGTTAAATATGTATAAGGACAATATTAGTATAACAATAGAAGACCTGAAACTCCAGGATTCTGGAATCTTCACTATTGTTGCATTAGGAAAATCAGTTCAACTTCCAACAAAATTCATTGAGCTGCATGTTCATGGTGAGTTTAACTTGATATTCATCGTGTCAATGCTGTTAATGTAAACACACACAAACATTCAAGAACTGGAGTTAAATAAGTCTATAGTCATTTAGCTGAAGTTAAATAGTTCCTTTATGAAGGAAACCGAACACCTTTAACATTAATGATTCAAAGAGGGAATTTTCATAGTGATATCAGAGAAGAATCTTCCAGTGAACAGTTCTAGCGTAAAGAACTATTTTACACTATATAAAAAATAATAATAATAATAATAATTTTGTACAATTAAGGTTCAATGGATATGAAAGGTTCTTCATGGAAACATAGACACCAAAAATTTATTTTCAAAATGTAAATATAATTGATTTTGCGTATTATTCTCCTCCAGATCTGATCAGAGATGTACAGATTGAGTTCAGTGATTCCTGGCTGGAGTCAAAAAACATGTGTGTGTTTCATCTTCGGTGTCTGGCGTCCGGTGATCCGAATCCCTCCTACAGCTGGAGTGGAGATCTGGTCAAGACTGGACAGAACCAGAGCCTCGAACTCCATCCAGCAGAGAGGGCTACACTCACCTGCACCGCCAACAACACCGTCAGCATCAAGCACACTAACCAGACTGTAGTGTGCACAGAGAAGCTTTCAAGATTCTGTGTAAAAATGTCTTAATATAAGAATAAGTATTTAAGTATTAAGTATTAAGAATACTTAAATTCTCAAGTATTAATAAGGATTATACAATTATTATTTTTGACACCCTTAGAATGGCAAGGTTATGTGTGTATATTGGTTACATTGCCCTAAAATTATCTTGTTAGCCTATTTTTTCATCATGATTTGTACATAAAATGAATTAAAACCTGGATGTTCTATACCCTTCACAGTTTATTAAAAAAGGGGTTTTATACTGTTGGCTCAGACATTTTGGGTTTAAAGAGTATTTAACTATTCATAATTATGAAGCTGAAGCATTAATAAATAAATAAAAATGTAGATATCTGTGTGAGATCTTTCAAAAATGCTACAACATATCTTGTGTAAAAATTGAGACACACTCATCATACAAACCTCAACAATGGAAATATGAACATTTTCAAATCTAAATAGTAATAGAATGCAAATGCATAATTTAGTCATGCTGCAATGCATGCTGGGAGTCATGAGTGAATTTTGCTGGTACCCATCATGCACTGCAGTATGACCATTGACCATACAGCATATCACCATTGTTTCATAAGCTGATTGTGAATGTCTGTGAGAGTCTGAATAACACTGTGGTTAATATCTTACGCTCACAATGTGTTTTCATCATTCTTCAATATATCTGATTGTCACATTAATTGCTGGATGTCACTATAATGTCACACACTGAAAAAAAAAAGTAAACTTTAAGTTTTCCTTTGACAAGTTGCATGCAGATTATTTAAAGTAGTCCAAATTTCACACATGGAATTAAGTAAATCTACTTAACCAAGTTAAGTACAATTAACAAAGAAAATAAGTAACTTTAACTAGGCTAGTTAGAATTTGTTTAATAATTTCTACTTTTACTTTGCAATACTCTTTAAAACAACATTGAATTTTGCCATGCATTTAAAGTGTATGCTTTATTTAGAAATGTCTAAGTAAATAACAACGTAGATATTAGACGACACATCTACACTATATTAATAATGTGGTAACCACCCGAACAAAGAGACCTCAATACTTGGCTTACATTAACAGTAACATTCGATGGATCATTTTTGAGTAGAAGATGAACTCCAGATGTCACAAAACAAGTTACTAAACCAAACAACAAAAGCAATGATGAAAGATGCAACCTTATTAATCATCCATGATGGGAACACCAGTATCAGAAAGTTGAGTAGGTTTAACTTAATTTTATAACGTTGATATTTACACTTTAATTTCTAAAAGTTTAAAGTGAATACTAATATAGAATTTAATTTGTTTTTTAAATCTGTGTTTTCGTCACTGTTATTTCTAAGCCTTAACTGGTGCAAAATACAGTGCGTCAAAGATCACACCAGGTCATCTGTAATGGACCTGCTTGTTTTACACTCTTTGACCACCAGGTGGTGTGAGCAAATGAAGTCTCGAGAAACAAACCCTTTTGTGAACCACTTGGCTGAAAAGCTTCAATGCGTCATGAGCTATTTTTTACAGTCTATGGTCATGAGGCTTCATCTCGCCACGCCTATATTGAAATGTATTAATGATAAAGCACACTTCTGATCAGCATCAGACCACTTCATGATGATTTCACCTGATTTGACACAGTATAAAATAGGCAAAGAAGAGACTTGCATAAGAAATCAAGAGCCCAACTGCTGGACACACCGATCAACATAATGGTGACTTCAAATGTTTGTTCCTCTTTTCTTCAGTGATTTTAATCATTAACATCAGGTGCCACTAATGGCCAATCATCACTGAACAATTCTTAGTAACAGTTCAATTGTAGAGCTCTGTAATTAAAAATGAATGGAAGTCAATGGAGACATATGACTAGTACAAATTCATTTGCAGAGCTCTCTAATTGGAATTGTTACTAGTAAGAATTGAATTGTAGAGCTCTAATTGAATTCTTACTAGTAAAAATGCAATTACGACGAGTAACGCTGGGTACAATTTAAGCTAAAACGGCTTGCCATACAGGGTTGTCTTGCCCTGCAACCAAAAACACACTTCTTTGGTGACATTGTTTATTTCTTTAAGTCCTTTGCTTTGACTGCAGTGCAGCCGATGACTTCCCTAAAGCCGAGCACAGCGCTTTAATGGGCGTACTGCTTTCGCTCTCTCGCTCTGGGGTGCGTTTCCCGAAAGCATCGTTGGCCAACTATGGTCGCAAGTTCCGTCGTTACCAATAGAGTTCAATGGACATTGCGATGAACTTGCGACCATAGTTGGCCAACGATGCTTTCGGGAAACGCACCCCTGGTCTACGGGTGTGCGCGCGCCCTTCCGGGAGAAGTGCCCTTAGGACCCGTATAAGGAAATTCCGCCCCATCTGATGTCACACATACTCGGAAAAAACTTTCCGAAACTTGTGACAAACCGGAAGGAGTATTTTTGGCACAGAAATACTCCATCAAACGTACTACTTAATTTTTTTAACTTTCAACGTAGTGCATAGCAACAGTAATAATGTATCTTGACTACTTTTAGTGGTTATTTTGGGAAAAACAGGTGGGGGGCGTTTTACCCCCACCTGTTTTTCCCAAAATAACCACTAAAAGTAGTCAAGATACATTTTTACTGTTGCTATGCACTACGTTGATATACAAATCTGACACCAGCGACATATTTGAAGAGAAGAGGATTACGTGGTAAATGCTATAATTTTCAGATATTAGTAAACAAGTGTATAAGAGAATATTGTTCTGCAGGATATCACAGTGATGTATGATAGATGAATAGTGAAGTCTGTAGTTTGAGATCATATGTTATTTATAAGGAATATAATTATATTTAAAAAAATATTTTTTTTAAAAAGTCATAGCTTGTGGGGTAAAACGCCCCCCCCCCCCCCCCCCCCCCCCCCCGGGGGGCTTAGTTTCTCTCTATCATAATTACTATAATAAAATATTTCTGTCTATCAAATCCTTTGTTTTACACAAATGCAGTATAACTAGGTGGTAAAATCAAAATATTTGAACAAAACATTAAAAAATGACCTCAAGTGAGCATTAACTAGCTAGCTTGCTAGCAAAGTTAGCTCACTGATGGAAGGTAGTTAAATTAGGCTATTTTGGACATTGCTGAAATAAATATTAATATATATACATGTTGATACATTACTTGCCTTTTACTTTTAGAGATTAAAAACTATTGTCTGTTAATTTTGCTGTTGATCTATGAAGCAAACTGGTTGGTAAAAAAGGGGGCATTTTACCCCACTGCTGGGGCAAAACGCCCCCTTTATACAAAAATATTTTCAGTGAAAATACTAATTAATTATGAAGGCTGAGCAATTTTAATATTTGGTGAATAACTCGTGCCATAGTCACTCAAAACCGGGATGGCAATTCTAGTCACATTTATATGTTTTGTTTCACTGTAATGTCACATTTTCCTTAAGGGGGGCGTTTTCCCCCACTCTACCCCTACATGTCTGGACATGAACACTCTTTGATTGACATTCAGTTCTCCCGATTTAAACCAATGAAATTGCAGAAATGATAGTCAGGTGATTCATAAAAATACGTAGGCTATTCACCTTTTTAAGGTGAATATCCTAAAGTGCAACAAATTAAATGTCCAGCAGAGGGCACCAGCGGTCATTATAGCTTATCCTTTTGTACACATATACTTAGCAGCTTGAAAGTTCTTTGTAAACTAAATTAATAGCCTACACATGGTGAAAATAGCACAAACACTTCCATGAACGATAATCAGCAATCACATGTAAATATACAGACACAATCAAAATTACAGGTAGGCCTATGTAAAGTGTATTTTAAACAACAAATATCAACATGCCAACCAAGACAACATAGTGTCGGCCCAGATTCGGCCCACATCTGTTACACGTGAATCCACACGTTCCAGATGTTTGGGCTGCAAATAAAGATGTGTAGGCTATGTTGTTTTTACTCTTTTTTTTTTTTACTCCACTTCAGTTTTGCTCCAGCGGAGAAAACACACCGTCCGCGAGAGAGAGAGAGAGAGAGAGAGAGAGAGAGTGAGAGAGTGAGTCTACACGGTTCTCATGCTGCGGTTAAATGCGCAGCGGCTCATTGTTGATCACAGTCGGATTGTGCGAGTCCAGCTTCACTCAGAGATCATGGCAGAGATCATGGTAGAGATCATGCCAGAAACCGCTCCAGAAACCGCTCCAGCACCCGCTCCAGAAACCGCTCCAGCACCCGCGACCGAGAAGAAACCAGCAGCCAAACGCATAAGAACAGGACCAGGCGTCCGCGACCTGATCGTCAAGGTTGTGTCCGCATCTGAGGAGAGGAGCGGTGTGTCCCTCGCCGCCCTGAAGAAAGCGCTCGCTGCCGGTGGATACGATGTGGAGAAGAACAACTCCCGCATCAAGATCTCCATTAGGAGTCTCGTTAATAATGACATCCTGGTCCAGACTAAAGGAAGTCTCGGCGTCTCAGGCTCCTTCAAACTCAACAAGAAACTGGCCGAGACCAAGAAGAAACCCGTCAAAAAAGCGGCTTCTAAAGCCAAGAAATCCGCTGCTGCTAAGAAGCCCAAAACTGCAGCAAAGAAGGTGAAGAAGCCCGCCGCTAAGAAATCCCCGAAGAAGGTGAAGAAACCCGCCGCTCAGAAATCCCCGAAGAAGGTGAAGAAACCCGCCGCTCAGAAATCCCCGAAGAAGGTGAAGAAACCCGCTGCTAAAAAGGCGACGAAGAGCCCCAAGAAGACAAAGAAACCAGCGACTCCTAAGAAAGCAGCCAAGAGCCCAAAAAAGGCAAAGTCGGCTAAACCCAAAACGGCGAAACCTAAAGCAGCAAAACCTAAAAAGACAGCAGCCAAAAAGAAATAAACTGTCTTTTTCGTTGTGTGTTTAATCAAAACGGCTCTTTTAAGAGCCACTCACTAATTCATAGTAAAGCGTTATTTCATCTGTCCAATGAAGATGACATGGCTTTCCTTTATGTTACAAGTGAAAGCAAATTCATGTTGTGCAAATTTAGACCTCATTATTGAGAATGTTCATGTTTTCATTCTACAGAAACGTCCACTTTTTGTATGGCAAGATGTCTTAAAATGTATTTCCTTTTCTAACATTTAAGCTTAGACCACATTATTAGATTACCCTTTTACTTTATGAATACACATAAAGGACAGCTTAATCATTTTTTTGTGTGCATTTATTTAAAGGCCACATATACCATTTTTTTGTCACTGTTGTTACCTTACTTATTTGCCAATATTAAATGTTTTTACGAAATATATATTTTTTTCCAGCACATGTAGTCAGAGTTACATAATAATAATAATAATAATAATAATGCAACAAATAAGGATATTATGTTTTATTTATTTTTATCAGGTTTGTTAAAAGTGTGCTTGATGTTAGTTCATTTGCACAACCATGTATTTGCTATAACGATGAAAATATTTGAAAAACAGTTATAATCAGGTAATGATGCAATCCTTTTTGAATCTTAACTTTTGAGAGTAGCAGAATTAAATGGATGTAAAATTATTAGCATGTCAGATATGAAATTTTATTTCATGTCACCAGTGACATACATAAGACCAAATATCCTTATTCTTCAACTATAATTAAGTAGATGAGACTAACTTGTTACATTTGGCATACAATCTAAATGTATAGCTTTGAATAAAGTTTATCTATAAATGGGAGTCACTGGTGTTACTGGTGTTACCCATAAGAAAGGTGACACCAATGACAATAACGTCAGTGAATCATGGTATACTAACTAAATTAAGTAGTTTAATACATTTATATTCATACATTTATATTTTAGTTTATTTATTTATTATCATTATCATTATTATTATTATTATTTTTTATTTTTTTATTTTTTACAATTCCCTAACAATAAAGTAGGTCATACCAGTGAGTTTAACTAGACGTTTCATGAAATCATGAGATAAATGAGAAGATTTCTGATAACTGAAAATAGACAGTGGACTTATCATGGGCCTTTGTTCATAGATCTTCAGGAAATTGGAAAAAGGAAGTCAAGTTATATTTTTATAGTTATGTATACATTATTGTATCTTAAACGGTAGACACCTGTGACCTCAACATAAAGCAGTTTCCCATAACTGGGGATGAGCACTTCTGTGGTGCATGGAATTCTATATAATTAATTAACCCCTTAAACCCGAAGTGATCAACCCCTAATGAGTGCAGAGTTATTCCTCTAAAAACAAGTGTACCCCCTGTAGGCGCCACCTAGCAGCAAAATTAATAATCATAATTTATTTTTCAAAAATATTACCTGGATCAACTTAAAATAGATGTCATTTGAAAGCGTACAGTCTGAAATTTACAATGAATGTAGCCAATTTGATAAACTCATATAAGTAGTGCTGAGTTATTTGCTGATAAATAGATTTTTTTTCTTCATAATTTATAAACTACTTTTTTGTACTACATACTGCAATATGTCAAAAACATCATACAGCTCAGATAGTCCTGTGTCATATGTCATTTGAAAGCTCTCAATGAGTAGAATACAACAAGCATAATTGTTTCAGGCTTTTTACTAAACTTGAGCAAGGTTTTTGTAAAATAAGCCCTCAAGAGACCCATGTGTAAACCATATATGGATGCATATATGACACATCATTATTTACAGCAGATGCTTACAATTAAAATGAGTCCAAACTCAACATAATCAATCACTCAGAACTAAAGATATTCCTCATGGAGTTCTAATACACAAAAAATCCACAGACTCACGTAGCCAAGCAAGGTAGCTTAGACTTGGCCTTTTTACTCGTATCTTCATGAAACATAGTTCGATCATGAAAAATGACACATCGTTATTTACAGCAGGTGCTCACAATTAAAAAGAGCCCAAACTTAATATATTCCATCAATCAGATCTAAAGATATTCCTCATGGCGTTCTAACACAAAAAATACCTCAGACGCACCTATCCTAGTATATATTCATGAAGCACTCGCGTTTGGTTTTCACTTATAACTTCACGAAGCATGCATAAATCGTAGGAAACTGCACATCATTATTTTCAGCAGACTCTCGCGATTACAAAGAGCCCAAACTCAGCAAAATCCATCACTCAGATCTAAAGATATTCCTCGTGGAGTTTTAAAGGAGAACTCCGGTCAATTTTAACATTGAGCTCATTTTTTTGTACATTTGGAGTGCTGTCAGTACAGAGAACAATGACAAAAATCGGTGTTGCCTACACCGTGTTATCCTCTTTTTAAAATTTGCACCCTGTTGACTTCAATGGGGCAAGTTTTAAACCTGCTTTTAGCCTCTTAACATCCTTGATGTGTCATTACAAGTGCACAGCCATGTGAGTGATTCCTTCAGAGTGAACACGGGTGAATCTGACTGCAGTGGATGTGAAAGATATGAATAAAAATGATATTTATTCAGCCAGCGCTCATACCTGTATTTACATCCTGTTTTCGGTCGAAGCCCATAGTAGTCGATTGCCGAGTTCACGCGCGTGATCATAGGTAACTAAACCTATGCGCGTGAACTCGGCAATCGATTACTATGGGCTTCGACCGAAAACAGGAAGAAAATACAGGTATGTGCGCTGGCTGAAATAACATCATTTTTATTAATTAATTTTTTACAGCATATTAATACAATTAAAATTAGCCCAAAATGAACTTAATCTATTGCTTTTATGACAAAATATTCTTCATGGTGAAACAATTTTAAAAATGCCCATGAGGGGGCGTCAAGGTCTCAACAAAAAGGCTATCTTGGTTCCAAATGCTATAACTTTTGATTGCTTTTTCCAATCACCACAACATTCTATCCAGATGCAGCTCATATGTAGAGGGACTTCCGCAAAAAAGGGGACTTCCTCCTACCTTATATCCTTCCTGAGTTATTCCATGTCAAATAAGAAAGATATGCATTATCATTATAAAAATTATATATATATTTTGCCTTTTATCAGCAGTTTCTCGGCAGGAGAACGTCCAAATGTAATGTAATTTATATTTTCAAAAAATTTGAAAAGTTTTCTTTCAAACAATACCTACCTTTTGACTCTCCTTGTTATAGTTTTGGAGTTATGAGTCTTTAGTTTTGTGTGTGTCACTCAGACAAAACAACTCTAAAAATGCCCTCAGTGCTCAAGGGGTTAAAAAACAAACATTGACACATTGATGGCTCAAGAAGGTGTAATTGTTCAAATAACATATTGTTTCATTTTAAAATATAAAGAAATTCTAACCCTAAAGTGTTTTTCAAGGTTAATATTTATGTAAAGGCAAGGGACAGAAAAATCAACATTTCCATAGAATGTACGTACATGTTTACATATTAATACCAGTAAATTATGAATATATTCTGCTTCAAGACCGACTCGTTTAACTTTTAATCACACATTATTAACATTATCACCATTAAAATAAAGCCCTTTACTCTTTAAAAGGAAGACTAGCGGCATTAAATTAAACTACAGCGTGACGTGTTTGAGTGTCAGCAGCAGAAAGGGGGGTTTGGTGTTCAGAGGGAAGATCACTGATTGGCTGGGAATGTTTTCAGATTTCAGCCAATAGGAGACTAGCACGCTTTCTTTATAAGTCACCTCACAACGAGCAGCCGCATTATAGTTCTGTGTACTTCTCGCTTTACTAGCCGTAAACAATCTTAACCCGCTATGAGTGGAAGAGGTAAAACCGGGGGAAAGGCTCGCGCTAAGGCCAAGAGTCGCTCTTCCAGGGCGGGACTGCAGTTCCCCGTCGGCCGTGTCCACAGGCTTCTCCGCAAAGGCAACTATGCCCAGCGCGTCGGTGCTGGAGCTCCGGTGTATTTGGCCGCTGTGCTCGAGTATCTGACCGCTGAGATCCTGGAGTTGGCTGGAAACGCCGCTCGGGACAACAAGAAGACCCGCATCATCCCTCGACACCTGCAGCTGGCGGTGCGCAATGACGAGGAGCTGAACAAGCTTCTGGGTGGCGTGACCATCGCTCAGGGCGGTGTGTTGCCCAACATTCAGGCCGTGCTGCTGCCCAAGAAGACCGAGAAGCCCGCGAAGGCCAAGTAGACTGACCGAAGCTTCTCTTCAAACCAAAGGCTCTTTTAAGAGCCACCCAATTTCTCCCCGAGAGAGTTATTTCATAAATTGTATCACTTTATAAATTGGTATCAGCCCAGTATAGAATTAAATCAGTTTTGTACCGTACATTGCTAATATTGTTTTAAATATAAACGTATATGAAATCTAAGTATTTTTAATGCAAGTAACACGCTGCATTATGAACATGGCATTGCGCGGTTATTTCCCCCCTTTGTGCTATGAAAAGCATGTTTTCACTGTATGTGATCTATTTATTTGTATTCGCGTCTCATTTTTTTTATTAGTTAACATACATCGAACAATTATGGGTTATAATACACAAATGTCAAGACTGATTTAATCTATTTTTTAGCTTTGTCTTGGTGTACCCGAATAAAAGACTGAGCTTGAAAGCAGGAGGCTGTGCGCCTTTGTCCAGGACACCAACTTGTGCGCCATCCACGCCAAGAGAGTCTCCATCATGCCCACAGACATCCAGCTGGCCCGCCGCATCCGCTTAAATACACTGTATATCAATCATACAAACCCAAAGACTCTTTTTAGACTCAATGAAAGATGATTTCCATATTACGGTGTGTTTAAATAGGAACTTCTATATGCCATGGTGGTCTTATAAAATGCTATTTTTATATATTATTTAAATCCAAAAGCAAATTAAAGGAAATGAATGGTGGTTTAAGTTTTAGTGTTATGCTACTATATTATTTGTATGTTTGTATAGTTATTAACCCTCCTGTAACAAATCCTTCCCTCGCGGGTCAAAATGACTGAAGCCCTTTGATTATACCTTTCTTTTGTCTAGAAAGCTTATATCATTTGTATTTGTCTATTTTTTTTTTTTTACGTATTTAAGTTTATTTTTTTATATAGTTAAATTATATCGTTATCAATATTACTTTAATTCTATTTCTTTCCACTAGTAAGGCATCAAAAGACTGACCTCGATTTGGAAATGCAACTGACGTTTAATAGAACCGCCCATTATTATGGTTTCAACTAGGTCCGCTAGCCGACTATAAACTCCTCTTCCTCAGTGGGTTTTCTATCATCTGCTGTTGTGGTTTGAAAAGTATCTGCAGTCATGTCTGGAAGAGGGAAAGGCGGTAAAGGACTCGGGAAAGGAGGCGCTAAGCGGCACCGAAAGGTTCTTCGCGATAATATCCAGGGAATCACTAAACCCGCTATTCGTCGTCTTGCTCGGCGTGGCGGCGTCAAGCGTATTTCTGGCCTGATCTATGAAGAGACTCGCGGTGTGTTGAAGGTGTTTCTGGAGAACGTCATTCGTGATGCTGTGACTTACACTGAACACGCCAAGAGAAAGACCGTCACCGCCATGGATGTTGTGTACGCGCTGAAGCGACAGGGACGCACTCTGTACGGGTTCGGGGGTTAAGACATCCACGAAGAAGAAAAACACAACGGCTCTTTTAAGAGCCACCCACATTATCACACAAAGAACAAGTTTCCATGTGGTGAAAATGAAATTAAGTGGCATCTTACCGAGACTATTTTGAGTTTTTAATGGTGTAGTTCATTAATTCTCGTTATATCATTCATCAGTAGTTACTAAACATTCTAAATTGAATTTTTTAATGAATGAATGAGGCACATATATAGCGCTTTTATATGTACTACTGCACACCCAAAGCGCTATAATTGATATCATGGATCTTTCCTTAACCACTATCATTGTGTAGCAGCCACAGTACAGTGTCATTAGTGCACTCGGCACACACACAGTCTGGTTTACTATCTTTGTGTGGACTCTCCATAGACTTTATGGTTTTTATACTGTACAAACTGTATATTCTATCTCCTTACACTAACACTACCCCTAAACCTACCCATCACAGAAAACGTTCTGCATTTTTACATTTCCAAAAAAACTCATTCTGTATGATATATAAGCTTGTTTACCCATGGGGACCTCAGTTTAGGTCCCCACTGTGACATGAGTCCCCATGAGTCTGTGTGCATTCAGGTTGAAGTCCCCACCGGGATAGAAAAAACATGAACACACACACACACACACACACACACACAGACCCAGCTATAGGTGGAGAAGAGAGTGATAAAACCAATTCAATGGAAGGGAATTTCTGCACAATTTTGAAGTGCCTTCCAGCAATATTTATGGGTAATTGCTGGTAATATTTCGGTCCCCTGGGCTTTTAAAAGTGGTGGTGGTTTAAAAGTCTAATTCAAAGGAAGGGGATTGTAAGGAGGCCATGATTGGCAAGGGCCAATCGATGGAATTTGGCCTTCAGGACCCCAGGGTTACACCCCTACTTTTTACAAGAAGTACCATGGGTTTTTAATGACCACAGAGAGCCAGGACCTCAGTTTAACATCTCATCCGATTCCTAAGCATAATGTATGAGATAAACGTAGGTAATGTGATGATCTGTTTGTAGTATGAATTTTTTTTTATTTATTATAATTATGTATTGCTGTTTTTCAATTTGATTAAACAACTGAAATGATCAATATTGTACTTTAAATATTTTACTGCATTGCGTTCCGAAAAATGCGTGAAAATGAAACAAAGAAACATGATAGAATGGGGGATGGTAGTAGGACTTCAAAAAGAAGCATTGGGTAAAATAATTTTTTATCCTTTATTTATCCAGGTAAACTGTTTGAGAACCACTTCTCATTTACAAACATGACCTGGCCAAGAGGCTACAGGAATAAATAGAAACTGTACAACTGTACATAGTCATACATATGACACATAGAACAACCAATTGAATTAAAAAAGGGTAGACAAAGAAAAAAAAAGAACAAAAAAAAGAATAAAGTGTCAATGGTTTCATTATGAAGCTCATAATAAATGTTACTCACAGTGGAAATCTGATCTGTGGTTTGTGTTTGGTGGAGGAAGATGTGAATGTTGACATGATCATGTGTGTAAATCCCAGCACTACTGGAGCACAAGCTTCACATCATCATCATCATCATCTTCCTCTAGAGGATCAACAATAGTGTTGAGAGTATTTCTCAGAAGAGTTTCTGCTACTGTAAAACAGCTGATTGTGCAGAAAAACAATATTCAAAGCTAAACGTTGAAAATGTTTTGAACTTAATTACATTAGCTGAAGATCAAAGCCAATATGCTGTTAGAGTGAATATATTTCATCTTAAAGAAAGGTTTGTAACTTGTTCATCTGCTAAACCTGATGCTCAACAGCATAAACACAGAAGGACGGATAATAGCTTTTACTTCAGTATGAGAACGGTGTACGATCAAAGCTCTTCTGCAGACATTTTGTGTGGCTCTTAAAAGAGCCTTTGTGTGTGTGTTGAGCTGTCTCCTCTACTTGGAGCTGGTGTATTTGGTCACCGCCTTTGTGCCCTCAGACACGGCGTGTTTGGCCAGCTCTCCGGGCAGCAGCAGACGCACGGCGGTCTGGATCTCTCGAGATGTGATGGTGGAGCGCTTGTTGTAGTGAGCGAGACGAGACGCTTCACCGGCGATGCGCTCGAAGATGTCGTTGACGAAAGAGTTCATGATTCCCATCGCCTTGGAGGAGATCCCGGTGTCGGGATGAACCTGCTTCAGGACTTTGTACACGTAGATCGCGTAGCTCTCCTTCCTGGACTTTCTGCGCTTCTTTCCGCCCTTGCCGGCGGTTTTAGTGACGGCCTTCTTCGAGCCCTTCTTGGGGGCGGACTTCGCTGGTTCAGGCATGATGATTCAGTCAGAAAAACTCAGAGAACAATAAAGCTGATTCACTGCAGGCGGGCTTTATGCTCTGCTCTATGCTAATTTACAAAGGGAAGAACGGGCCTCTGTGATTGCTAGTTTTTCTGGACCAACCCATAGAATGATTTCATTGGCCATATTAAACATTCACTGAATTGAAGGCGATCCAATCAGAAGCTTTGAAATGTTAATCACGCCCATCGACAACTACCATCCCCCACATCTACTCCATTTCTTTGTTTTATTTTCCCGCATTTTTCCGGAATGAATAAGTGGATTATTGTGAATCATTTCAGAGTTCTTTCATATGCAGAGGATTCTATATAATTTTAACGTTTATTTAGAAGCAGAAATAGCACATTGTATTATACAGTAATTGACATTTTATACATAAAAATAATATACATATATATATATATATATATATATAAACAATGACCACTAACTTCCGAGTCTTTATAACAATGTTTATTTAACTGCAAAGCAGAATCGTCAATATAACACAGTAAAACATAAATGAATACTATCCTTACTTTTTATTTGCTTTAGAAATCACTTAACCATCTATGCATGGTATGGTATTGCCTCCAGGCGTCTATTTAACATTTACATTTATTCATTTAGCAGACGCTTTTATCCAAAGCGACTTAAAAATGAGAACAATAGAAGTAGTTAATCTAACAGTAGGACAACAATATGCAAGTGCTACGACCCCTCTCAGTTTAATCTAACACAGTACTTTTTTTTTTAATAATAGAAGAGAAAGTGTTAGTAGTACTGGATCAATTGCTGTCGAAAAAGAAGCGTCTTCAGCGGTTTCTTAAAAGTGGCTATGGACTCAGCAGCTCTGGTTGAGTTAGGCAGATTTGTTAATAATAGGATCTCATTGTAGAAGAACTCAAATACCAATCAATTAAAGTGCAAAAAGAAAGAAAGAAAAAGTGGTCACATGACCCACAGGGCTCCATTTTGTGTCTGGTTTCAGCACAGGTCACAGCTCCATATTTTCCACAATGAAAAGTACATAAATTATTTGAGTAGTTTATCACCCACACAAATATGAGTCACCTTCACTGGTAAGTAAAGTAGTATTTTCAATAACTTTACATTATATATCATCAAATGTTTTTGGAGGAAATAACAAAAACTGTGTTGCCTCAACTCAAGGCAACATTGCACCAACAATGGAATCGCATAAAGTCAAACCAGGCATACTAGGTTGGAAAACAAATAGATTATATTTGTAAGGAAAAGAGTCAGAATTCTATAAATATTGAATTTGTAATGCACTTATAAGAATAGTTATTCACATATTATATTCTACACATTTTCTTTAACACCTAAAAAAGGTATAAAACACAGCAGGCAGTTGGTGAGGGTGAGGATGATGGGCCATATACTGTGATGAGGAAGATGAGGTTATAGTGACAGTGAATCCAGCAGGGAGAGTGAAGATGGAGATGAGGATGAAGATGAATATGATAACTTGATTTGATGGTTTGGTAACACTTGTTCCACTGTGGTACAATGTTGCCTGAGAGCAACAGCTGGATATGAAATGTTACTTTTTATAATATGAAAATTTAAATACATTAAAAACTAGATAAATGTGTTTGTTCACGTGTGTGGTTTAAGAAATTGGAGTTTTCAATAAGTAATTTTTTCTACATGAAAATGGCAAATTTTACAGTTTGTCCGTTGTGGTACAAACTTTGAGGCAACAAGCTTTTAAAAAGTTAAATAAAAAAGTAAAGTGTTTATCGATATTGTTGTAGTGTCAATTTGATGCTGGAAAAACACAATTGCTGAGTTAATGCAACGTTTAAGACGAAAAAAAAAAAAATCATTAGTTTACTACATTACAATACTACCATTTCACCATACAGAAACTCGCTCTTCGTGTGTAAATGTGGGTGGCTCTTAAAAGAGCCGTTGTGTTTTTCTTCTTCGTGGATGTCTTAACCCCCGAACCCGTACAGAGTGCGTCCCTGTCGCTTCAGCGCGTACACAACATCCATGGCGGTGACGGTCTTTCTCTTGGCGTGTTCAGTGTAAGTCACAGCATCACGAATGACGTTCTCCAGAAACACCTTCAACACACCGCGAGTCTCTTCATAGATCAGGCCAGAAATACGCTTGACGCCGCCACGCCGAGCAAGACGACGAATAGCGGGTTTAGTGATTCCCTGGATATTATCGCGAAGAACCTTTCGGTGCCGCTTAGCGCCTCCTTTCCCGAGTCCTTTACCCCCTTTCCCTCTTCCAGACATGACTGTAGATACTCTTCAAACCACAACAGCAGATGATAGAAAACCCACTGAGGAAGAGGAGTTTATAGTCGGCTAGCGGACCTAGTTGAAACCATAATAATGGGCGGTTCTATTAAACGTCACAAGTTACGCATTACCAAGTCGAGGTCAGTCGTCTGATGCCTTATACTAGTGGAAATTAATAGGATTTAAGCAATATTCATAACTGCATAATATATAAAATAAAAATAAACAATATGCATTAACTGTAATAGTAATAATAATAATAATTACATAAACATAATAATATAATAACTAAATGTCGTAGCATAACAAAAAAAAAAAAAAAAAACACTTCGTTAGTACCATAGTTAGTAGTTATATGATGTAGCTTATGTAAAAAAAATATGTATGGCCCTGATTTATGGTTTTATGACAGGATATGTCCAAATATGGGGTTTTATGATGCCATGTGAAAGGGGGAGGGGGGTTATGGTGTGTCTTTGACTGTAAGCTGCTTGGTGTGACAAGGAAGTGAATGTTTTTCAGGGATGTTTTTATTATTGGTGGATAATGTCTACAGATTGGTGAAATTATGAACTTGGAGAGATCTGTCATGGATTTGTTTTTAAGATTTCACTGCAGCGTCCATAATGTCTGTGGGAGAGAATAAAATGGGGTGAATGAAATTAAGAAATTGCAATATAAGATGAACAAGAGAGAAATAAGATGCAGATGAAATAAGATGAAATTTATTTAACTATTTCTAAAAGTAAGTTTTAACCTTTTAAACGCCACATTATATGAGTTAATAATACTTAAATGTCTGACTGATAGTCTCTCAGGAGTGCGAATAAATATGTCAGAGTGAATTGTTTTCAGATTACACAGTCACGTCCATAAATAAACAATAGAGATTATATGAAACAAGATGTTAAATTATCAAGTATAAGTATTTTAATCTAATACACAACAAAACACTGCCTAGATAAAACATAAAATAGTGAATAATAGTTCATATTATTTGAAATGTTAAATTATCAAGTATAAGTATTTTAATCTAATACATCAGGGTCATCATGTGGACGCCACAATATACTGTTTTACACAGACAAACAAAACATATAAAATAAACTAAATAAGATGTTAAATTATCAAGTATAAGTATTTTAATCCAATACATCAGTGATATAGAGACATCATGCGGACACCACAATATACTGACTTGGATAGATAAATAAAACATAAAATAGTGAATAATAGCCTACTTAATATTGTTGAAATAAGACGTTAAATTATCAATATTTTAAAGTTAGTTTTAAACGTGTTGAAGTGAACCTACCATCGGTGAAATTAGGAGGTCTTTTTGTCACTGGTTAAAATCATAGATCCTTGAATTTCTGAGCAGAGGAGATGTTTGCTCTCCGTTTGCTACATTGATAATGAAGATTGTGTTCATCATGGCAGGGGCACAGGCCCTCCCCTTCCTCTCTGTGTAGTTGCTATATTAGCATTTGCAGTTTGTTTCAGAAAACATCAAGCAGTTAAAAGATTACAATCAAAGATGCCACAGTCTCCTATAAAATCTCCTGATCTGAAGCCTTCCTGTCAGGCAGACACACTCAAAATGTGCCCATTTTGACACCTCTACACTGACCAGGCTGTAAGATCCGTATAATTAGATGTTTATACCAGTGTCTTCAGGAAAAAAGTCAGGGGTCAAAACAAAATGGCCAGGAAGTTACATTTTACTATCCAGTGATTGTTGTGATAAGTTAAATTGTCCTCTTCCTGGAGGAGCTGTCCCCCAGCCTGTTGTTCTGAGAAAGCTTGAGAGAAAGATGAAACCCAAAAATGACACCTCGATTCTGACGCCTTTTGAAAATCAGATTTATTTTTCTAACATTTAAACTTAGAACACATTATAGAAGACCCTTTAACTTCATGAATACACAAAAATGATTAATGATTTTTTATATTTGTGCATTTATTAAAAGACTGCATGTAGGCCTACCAGTTTTGACACTTGTGTTACCTTATTTCTCTGGCAGTATTAAAGGTTTTTATGAAATATTATTTAAAAATAAATTCAGCACATGTAGTCAGGGCAACAGAAAATAATAATAATAGTGCAACAAATAAGGAGATTATGTTTTATTTATTTTAATCAGGGTTGTTAAAGTTGAATGATGTTAGTTAATCTGCGTTACCATGTGTTTGCTATAACGATGAACATATTTGAAAAACCTGTTAAAATCAAGTAATGATGCAATCCTTTAAATCTTAACTTTGAGTGCATCAGAATTAATTGGATGTAAAATGATCACATCGCATGTGACATTTTATTTAACGTGACAGAAAAAGATAGAGACACCAATGACACAATCAATCACACACACACACACACACACACACACACACACACACACACACACACACACACACACACACACACACACACACACACACACACACACACACACACGACCAAAGATCATTATTCTTCAAAAGCATTCTAGTTTTTTTTTTTTTTTTTTTTTTTTTTACAACTCCCTAACAGTAAAGTAGGTAATACCAGTGAGTTCAACTAAAGCTTCATATGAAATCATGAGATAAATGAGAGAACTGAAAAGAGGCCATGGGCTTTTCTTCATAGATATTCATGAATTTGGAAGAAGGAAGTCGAGTGATGTCATCAGTATGATTTTTATTTTAAAATATTAGATTTTTGTTTAACGGTAACGCCAGTGACACAACTCCAGGGGACCACTCAAATATTAAAAATGAAATATTGCTGCATAGATGGCTCAAGACGACGTAATTGTTCAAATAACATATTGTTTTATTTTAAAATGTGAATAAATTGTTACCCTAAAGTGTGATATTTTAGGGACAGACCATGGACATTTCCATAGAATGACCCAGAAATGATTTTGCATAAATTTAACCTCATGGTGTTTAACATCCAGGAGCTGA
This sequence comes from Squalius cephalus, assembly GCF_949319135.1. Lineage (NCBI taxonomy): Eukaryota > Metazoa > Chordata > Actinopteri > Cypriniformes > Leuciscidae > Squalius > Squalius cephalus. The sequence continues at coordinate 6,634,286 of NC_137124.1, forward strand.
AGAAGTAGTTATTTATGCCAAAATAAAGAAAAAAAAAAAAGAAGAAAAGAAAAAAAAGATTTAATTAAACAAACAACAATAATACAAACACCCCAGATCCACCCATTGGTTGGAGTAAACATTTACAATATGTAAATAGATTCTGCCAGATTTTTTAGTGTGCCTGTACCACATTATTGTAAGGCAATCACACTGGAGGACTAACGTCACCTGCCCCTTGTAAAGGCTATGGATAAAATTCAAGCATAAGCTTTATGCCCCCAATTATGAGTGCACAATTTCCTACAAAAGTGTGTATGGTGTATAAGAAAAGAGACATTTATCTGTAATGAATACATATTACAGAAAACCTCTCTTCCGATCTATTGTAAAAGTTTGTAACCATGATTGTAAATGATTTTTTCCCCCACCCAAGCAGATGACACCGTTTACAGCTTGTTTCTCTGTACAGTTTTTAGACGAAGACTCTTTGAGCTCTGGCAAACATGTTCATATAGGAATTAATGATCAAATACAGCATAAGAAAATTACAAAAATTAAAAAAATTTAATTGCAATATTCTTTTAGGTCTGTCTACGAAGCGGTCACAAGACACATTAACAGGCCCAATGTGAAAAGTGAGGCTTGATGTTTTTTCTATCACATATACGACGACTTTTACACTTAAAACAAACCTATTAATTAAGTTACGCATTACGAGTCAAGGTGTCGCAGATAGACAGTTTGTCATGCTTGTGACTGCAATGTTTTGTGTGGTGTTTTCTTTACACTTTCCCCTGGATATCTGATTTGTAGAACGATATCGTAATGTATCGAGTTTTGGTGTTACTCGACATTATCTCAGTGTTTTCTTGCTATATGTTTATTTGTTTTTGTTTAACCGTGATCCAATTTTCACACCTCAAAGAATCTAACAGACGTAATATGTTTATTCAGAATTTAGACTATTGTTTAAAAGTCAACGTGTAGGGTTTTGAAACACGGTACATTGTGTTTCAAATTCACTAGCGACAATTTAATTAACACTTCAGGCACTGAACTTTAACATTTTAATCTTTGGTAAAAGTTAACTTAAAATCTGCACAAAAAGAAATTCCATCCTGTCCTTTCTAAATGCATGTTATGGATCTATTGCGAACAATTCACCCGTGCATTATGTTTTGACCGTGTAATGTTTAATAATTTTTTTTTTTTTTTTTAAATATGGTGGATTTACTTAACTTTTTATGTCAGCAGGTTCTACGTAACTGGGTTATGTAGCATTTAATTAACATTGTTTATTTCAGTAGACTTAAGCTTATTACATAAGGTTAATTCAATGCCATTTAGAATCAGGTTAACATTCTTAATTTTGTCCAAAACTATTAAGTTCAGTTATCCTAAAATTAATATCAAACAAAAATGAAAACAAATAACCCAATTGTTTAATTGATTCATTTATTTAGTGAATGCATTCAACAATTTTTCAACTTTTGCAAATGTTATTTAATAATAAGGAAACCTTTTACAAAATCTTTACTCCATAAAGACTCTTAATGTTAGGCATTTGCTAGAAGACGGCTATGTTACATCCAATGTATGCCTGAAGTAATTGTTTTTATTATTATTAAAACCATTTTAAATGTTGTTAGCACGTCCTCACCCCAAGAACATGGCCTACACTTCATCACAATGATAACCTCCAAAAACACTATCAGAAATTATTTTTAAATATAAACATTAAAGAACATTAAACATTAACAAGTCACCATTTTTTTATCATGATGAAAAAACACATAAAATAACATTTTATTTCAAATTTACACCCCCTATCCAGTCCTGTGCAAAGCATGATGGGAAGGGGAAATCCTGTTCCCAGTCTTCTATTGCTATTTTAACACAACTAAACTCATTTATGTAACTTCGTTTACTTAAAGGTACAATATGTAAGAATTTTGCATTAAAATATCCCATAATCTCAAGGCCAGTGTTATATATTTTGTTAAGTTGATTACTTACAATATCCCAAATGTTTCCAACTATTTTTAAATCGTGAGAAAATTTGCGATTTTAACCAAGGAAACGGGGCGTTAGAGCAGGGGGGAGCTGGGAGTCGCCAGTCAATTGCGTCATATCCGCGTTACCCTCGGTTTCCGCTCGTACTGCGTGGAGTCCTGCAAATGCGGAAGTTGTAGTTGTAGCGTCTATCAAGCAACACACGTTAGCTTGTTTCTTGCAGTCGTTATGGAACACAATTATTCTTTACCGATTGCAGCTGGATCTGTCGACAAAGTATGCTTAATTTTATATTTTCCAAATGTAGCATTCGGTAATAGTTATGTTTATGAAAGGGAAGTATTATTGCTTTAGATTTGTGTTTAGTTCATTGACATTGTTTATCACGTCTGGTGTTTATGGCCATGTAAATAAATATAGCATGTGTTATACATAAAGATTAATCAGTATTTTGGCAAATTATGTGGGTATGTTCGAATGTACTTAATTGTTTAGAACACGTAAAACTGCGCCGCATTATCACAACAATGAATTCGACATACAGTAACATCTATGATAACGTACTCGGTTACTAATGTAACCTCGGTTCTCTCTAGAAGAGGGAACGAGTATTGCGTAAGGTTAGCTTACGCATCGGGAAAGTCTTCTTTCTTCGAGATCTGAAGCCAAAAAATTATCCTTAATTTTGTATACATTGTCAACGCAGTGCAGCAGCCGACAGACCTAGGCAGGCTGTATAAGCGTGCTCATTGGCTGCTCGGCGGCAACTGCTTAAGCCTATCGGTGAGCGCTCTGAACGCGGCAACCAATGAGGGCGCTTCGCGCCCTCCACACCCTTCTAACCGTCAGAATGGGTGTGGCCAGCGTGTATAAATTCAGCGCTCACAGGCTAAAATTCTGGTTTTCGCAGTCTGAAGCGCAAAAGCTCGTGGCGCGACACGGCAGGTTACGCAATACTCGTTCCCTCTTCTAGAGAGAACCGAGGTTACATTAGTAACCGAGTACGTTCTCTTACGAGAGGTCTCTCGTATTGCGTAAGGTTAGCTTACGCATCGGGAACCCTTTGTCAACGCCGTGTGCGCCGAGCATCCAGCCCATGAATCCCAGGGAAACCGGGGAAAACACTCTGCTGGGAAAAGTGGCCGGTCGGAGAGACGGGCCAGCGCAGTACAGGCACTTCATGCAGCATATGAAATAGAGCGGCGCGGCCGGTCTATAAACATATAACAGTACAAACAGTAGGGCCGGCAGAGCGAGCCCATACAGTACATAAGCACTCATAAGGGTAGGAGAAAAACGACATAGTCGGTCTCACATGAAGGGAAAAAATTCCCGCGCGACAGAGAATAATACGGGCGGCCAGCAACGCGGGCCAGCACCGACAACAGCGCGTAACGGGAAATAGGAAACAGAGCGGATCAGCCGGTCTGAGTCAAACACTTCACCCTGAGTATAGTACCAGAATAGCGCCAGCATATGAACGTAGTCTGCACACGAGAAATGGGCAGAGCATACACGTCACTTATACTGACAGTATTTTTGCCTGTAGGGCAGGAACTTCCAGGTTATAAAACCTCACGAATGTTGACGGGGAGGCCCAGCCCGCCGCCATACAAATATCGTGAATAGAAATTCCGCTGGACCAGGCCCACGACGAGGCCATGCCTCTAGTGGAGTGGGCTCTGATGCCCAGAGGGCACTGCAGGTGTCTGGAGGCATAAGCTGCTGCTATCGCGTCCACTATCCACCTGGACAAGCTCTGCTTCGAGGCGGCGAGACCCTTGGTGCGTCCGCCGAAGGAAACAAAGAGCTGCTCTGAACGCCTGAAAGCGGCGGAGCGCGTGATGTAAACTCTCAGCGCCCGGACAGGGCAAAGGAGGTTATCACTGTCCCCACTATCGGATGCTGGCAGAGCCGAGAGGGAAATAACTTGTGCCCTAAACGGGGTTCCAATCGCTTTGGGGATGTAACCGTGTCTCGGTCTGAGAATGACTTTCGAGTCATTCGGCCCGAACTCAAGACATGCAGGGCTAACAGATAGCGCGTGCAAATCACCCACTCGTTTGACTGAAGACAGAGCTATCAGAAAAACGGTTTTAAGCGACAGATATTTTAGATCCGCGGATTCAAGCGGTTCAAAGGGAAAAGCCTTTAGGGCCGCTAGGACCAAGGACAGATCCCACGAGGGAACCGAGGGGGGCCGCGGGGGGTTCATCCGTCTAGCTCCTCTGAGGAAGCGGATAATGAGCTCATTCCTTCCCATTGCCCGGCCGCGCGTCGTCTCAGCGAACGCTGCAATAGCGGCCACATACACTTTGAGCGTGGAAGGGGATCTGCCCTTTTCCAACAGCTCTTGCAAGAAGGAGAGCACCCGCGGGACCCCGCATGCGCGCGGATCCAAGTTTTTAGTAGCGCACCATTTAGAAAACACCGACCATTTAGACGCGTAGAGCCGTCTCGTAGAGGGGGCTCTCGACTGTGTGATCGTGTTCACGACCCCGTCTGACAGGTCAACGGGTATCCGTTGATCACCCATGCATGCAGCGACCAGCGCTCTGGATGGGGATGCCAGATCGACCCACCGGCTTGGGAGAGGAGATCCTGTCTCACCGGGATCGGCCATGGGGGTGAGTGCGACAGCCTCACTAGCTCTGGGTACCAGGTTTGGTTTTCCCATCGCGGGGCTATAAGCAGCACTGAGTGGTGCGTTTCTCTGATCCTCGAAATGACCTGTGGCAACAGGGAGATCGGAGGAAAAGCGTACAGCGGGAGGCTGGGCCATGTCGGGGACAGCGCGTCCTCGCTCTTCGAATAAAACTTCTGGCATTGAGCATTGTCTTTCGACGCAAAGAGGTCGATTTCCGCTCTGCCGAATAGGCGCCAGAGAAACTGGACTGTCTGGGGGTGCAGAGACCATTCTCCCGGGGGAATGTTGTCCCTGGACAGTCTGTCTGGACCGACATTCAGGTGGCCCGGCACGTGCGCGGCTCTCAGCGAGCGCAGCGAGCGGTAAGCCCACACGAGAAGGCGTTCTGTCAGCCTGCACAGATTCCTGGATCTGACACCGCCCTGTCGGTTCACATAGGATACCACGGCCGTGTTGTCCGAGCGGACTAGCACATGGTGATCCCGTATGAATGGGAGGAAGCGCCTGAGCGCGTTCTCGACCGCCATCATCTCCAAACAGTTTATGTGGAGGCATTTTTCCCGGTCTGACCATAGGCCAAAAGCCGGTTTGCCCTCGAACAGAGCGCCCCAGCCGGAGGTGGAAGCGTCCGTCGAGATAACTTTGTGGTGTGAGATAGCTCCCATTGTCACTCCCCGCTGGTACCAGTCGGCCGCTAACCAGGGCTTCAGAGCTGAAACGCAGCTCTGAGTCACTCTGATGCGAATACCGCCGGAAGCCCATGCTCTGTGAGGCACTCGGGCATTCAGCCAGCGTTGTAGCGGGCGCATTCGTAAAAGACCCAGCCGAAGCGCTGCTGCGGCTGAGGCCATACAACCCAGTAACCTCTGAAATGTTTTGAGAGGTACGGTGCTGCCCGGCCGGAGGGACGCTACAGTCATCGCTACAGTGTCCAGATCCAAACCCAGAAAAGAGGTTGATTGACTGGGCACGAGCGAGCTCTTGGTCCAGTTGACCGTAAGCCCCAGGCTGTCCAAATGGCTTAAAAGCACTGTTCTGTGGGCGATGAGTTCGGCCTCTGACTGTGCTAGGATCAGCCAATCGTCCAAGTAGTTCAAAATTCGCATTCCCCGACCCCTCAGGGGAGCGAGAGCCGTGTCCATGCACTTCGTGAATGTGCGAGGTGCCAAAGACAGGCCGAACGGCAGGACGGTGTACTGATATACCTGACCGTCGAAGGCGAATCTCAAGAATGGCCTGTGACGGGGTATTATCTGGATCTGAAAGTACGCGTCTTTTAGATCGAGAGATATAAACCAGTCCCTCGGGCGAATTTGCGCGAGGATTTGTCTGGTTGTGAGCATTTTGAACGGTCTTTTCATAAGAGCCTTGTTCAAATGTCTCAGATCCAGAATCGGTCTGAGAGCTCCGTCCTTCTTGGGAACGAGGAAATAACGGCTGTAAAAGCCCGACTCGCTCATGGAAGGGGAAACCGGTTCTATTGCCCTTTTGCACAGCAGTGTGGCTATTTCTGCTCGAAGTAGATGTGCTACTTCCCCATTCACTCTGGTCTCGATACGCGCTTGAAAGCGCGGAGGGCGGCGAGCGAACTGCAGAGTATAGCCTCGTTTTACTGTGCTCAGCACCCATTCTGACGCGCCTGGAATAGCTTCCCACGCTCTCGCGTGTGCAGCCAGGGGCAGAATGGTCTCTGGGCTCTGATCGCCGCTGATCGCGGGCTCGAGAGCTCGAGACGGAGGGGCGGGCGTGACGCGCGCGCTCTTGGTGCTTAGATACGGCGGGTCGCACACAGCGGTGACTGGCCGTTTTACACACAGCGTCCCGGTGGCTTTTGACGGGGAACATACAGTGTGAAGCACGACGCTCGAAGGCGGTGTGGGGGGCGAAGTAAGAGAGCGGATGTGTGAGCGCGTGGAAGCGGGCACAGCATCCGTGTTTATAACTTGACCGGTTGTGAGGGGTTGTGTAACAGAGCGGGTAGTGAGTAGGTGTGGGCACAGCGGGGTGGACACGTGACCTACTTTTATCACTCGAGCGGCTTGTGCCAGCTTTATGCGAGTGGGCTCTGTGAGAGACACGGAGTTTACAGTGCTTGTGTGCAGAGGTGAACACAGATAAGTGGGCACATTTTCTGCATTTGAAACACTTACAGCGCGAGGCGCGCGACCAGGCATAATACTCTCTTTGAGATTTCTCTGAGTCGCCGTGAAAACGGCGGTTGTGTGCAGGCGAGAGGGTGAATTCACCGGCTCGTTGGCTGCGAAATGAGTGTCTGCAGTAACCGTGGCAACGGGGACTGACAGAACGTGAAGCTTTGACGACGGTCCGGCCGCGGCGGGACCCAGTCGTCGCTTTTCTCCTCGGGCTAGGAGGATTTTGGAGGCTCAGGCTTCACCGCGATCCTCTGCCGGGGTCCCCGGGGAGGCGGCGGTCTGACGCGGCTGGTCGAGCGAGAGCGAGGGCGGCCGCCCTGTCGTCGCTGCGAGGACGGAGGTCGAGCTGGGCGCTGGGCAGAGCTATGTGCAGGCTGGCCCGAAGGACGGCGTGCAGCAGGTCTGGAGCGTCGAGGCAGAAACAAATTCATTGCCTGTGTAGTTTTTTGAACCTCCGAAAAGCGGTCGACGATCCCGCTAACCGCTGGGCCGAACAGGCCGGTGGGGGAGAGGGGGGCGTTGAGAAACACCGCGCGCTCAGACTCCCTCATGTCCGCGAGCGTGAGCCAGAGATGCCTCTCTGTAACTGACAGAGAGGCCATGCACCTTCCAATGGCCTGGGCAGCGGATTTCGTGGCGCGAAGGGAAAGGTCCGTCGCGCTCCTCAAATCCGTGATGGAAGCAGGCTCCGAGCGCTTCTCGTCCAGATCACGGAGGAGGTTAGCCTGGAGAATCTGCAGTACTGCCATAGAGTGGAGTGCTGATGCGGCCTGCCCCGCGGCGGCGAAAGCGCGGCCGACGAGGGCTGAAGTGGTCCTGCATGCTTTGGATGGGAGGGCAGCCTTTGAGCGCCAACGAGAGGGCGGGCAAAGGTGCGCTGCGACCGCCTCCTCCACAGGGGGGATGGAATTATACCCCTTCTCAGCGGCGCCGTCAACCTGTGAGAGCGTCGATGAGGCGTGTGAAGATACTCTCGCGGAGAATGGAGCATTCCACGATTTAGAGAGCTCGCTGTGAAGCTCAGGCAGGAAGGGTGCTTTTCTGGACGCCAGCTGTTTCTGGACGCCAGTCTGTTCGGGGCTGGCTCTTCCGGGGAAGACCAGTCAAGGCCCAGCTGTTCGACAGCACGCGTGAGGAGGCGTAAAAGTTCCGCGTCCTCGCCCGCTCGAGATCGGCCTGAATCCTGGACTGAAGAGGAGGCGGTAGACCATTCCTCGCTGTCAGAAGCCAGGAGAGAACAGGTATCCGCGGCGCGTTCACCAGGCTCATCCGCCTCATCCCCTGAAGCGGCGGCGGCCGGCGGCTGCGCGGCCGTGAGGGGGGGCGGGGAAGGCGAAGGAGAAGCTCGAGGGAAAGGCTCCGGCGAGCTTCTGTATGCCTGGTTGGTCTCCGGTGGTCGCTGTGAGCGGCGCTTTTTCTTGCGCGGCCCAGCAGGGACGGGCGGGGAGACATGTAGGTCGAAAACTCCAAGCCGAGCCCGCAGGGTCGACATTGGAAGTTCCTCGCACTCGGGGCAGCCGCCCGTGGAGAGTGCGGTGGCGGCGTGATCGCGGCCCAGGCAGAGAGCGCAGATGAGATGGCGGTCTCCGTCGCTGAGCGGGGCGTGGCACGAGCCGCATGGAAAACGGGGCATTTTTAGAAAAACGCCCCGCGCTCTTTTAGAAGGAGAGGGTGTGATGCAGTAGGCAAACACACAGCAGTGAAAAGGATATGACGCCGGATAGCGTAGCAGGCACGGAAGGCTGAAGGCGGCGAAGGCGGCCGGCTTCTTCAGGCGCTGTCCTAGGCTTGCTGGTCGCTGGTTTCAACGGCGGCGGCTTCTCCAGATCCAGCGATGCGAAGTGCTTCGCTGAAGACAAGAAAATCAGAATTTTAGCCTGTGAGCGCTGAATTTATACACGCTGGCCACACCCATTCTGACGGTTAGAAGGGTGTGGAGGGCGCGAAGCGCCCTCATTGGTTGCCGCGTTCAGAGCGCTCACCGATAGGCTTAAGCAGTTGGCGCCGAGCAGCCAATGAGCACGCTTATACAGCCTGCCTAGGTCTGTCGGCTGCTGCACTGCGTTGACAATGTATACAAAATTAAGGATAATTTTTTGGCTTCAGATCTCGAAGAAAGAAGACTTTCCCGATGCGTAAGCTAACCTTACGCAATACGAGAGACCTCTCGTAAGAGAACCAAGTTAGTATTAAACCTTACATGCGGTTAATTCATTTTAATGAAATAAAAGTATGATGAGGTTCAAGAGTCAGGAAGGAAGAAGACAGGGGTCGGCGTGACTGGGACTCGTACTTTATTAAAATAAAGCAAAACAAACAAAAGTCGTGCACAACGCGCATTCACCGAGGCAACCGCGACGGCACAAAACAGTTAAAAAACGAGAGCTCGGATCCACCGGTTTTCTTTCTCTGCGTCCAATTTTCTCTTCAGTCTCTCTCTCGTTCCAGCGCGCGGTTCATAAGCGGTCTCTCCACACGGATCACAGCAATAAGACACAGGTGTTCCTCATTTGCACTTGACCTACTTGCGTCCCGCTTGTCTCTTCTCTCTCCCATTACAGACCGCGCTGAACCACGCCCCCCTCGCCACAAAAAGCATGTCATTATAAAAATAGAACTTAGCCTCATCCATGAACATGATTTTTCGATTCCCGTCTGACTGATTTACATCCACGGTGGAGTTGAAAACGACAGTTCCCATCATTCCACGCTCCTTCACACCGTCATCAAGCTACGCCGCTGTTGTTGTTTGGAATGTAGCGCCCTCTAGCGGCCAAAAATTCTTGCATATTTAAGTAAATTGAACAAGTATCAAATTATATTTTTGGCCTATTTAACTGAAACATGTTCTTTCAACATGAAAATATTGAGTTAAGCCAAACACAACTGTTTCAAGTCAGTTTAACGCAATGCATTGTGTTTGAATGAAAAAGTTAGTACAACTGTGTTAAATCAAATTTGTTTTTAAATAAACTGAACAGAGTCTAAAATAACTTATGATTTTATTTATTTTTAAAAGAAAGCGTTACAGTCTCCTACTGGCTGAAATCTGAAAACATTCCCAGCCAATCAATGATCTTCCCTGTTTCCACCAAAGCATATGGTTTTAACTCTTGTAGCTGTTGTGTATTAGTTTTCTATACTGATTACACTGAATTCGGGTAGGTTTGGTTATTGTACCTAACAAGACTGATTCATATTTATCTTAATATATAGGCTAATCATAATCTGTTGAACACTTATTATAGTTTTTTATATATACATTTATTGAGGTTTAATAATTATAAAAGTGATATCAACCAACGTTGGCAGGCCTTTAAATAAATGTCATCATTGTTCAGTCTAAATGAGTTCAGTTTCTCTCAGGTGGTTTCGCAGTAACTTTATAGCAGAAGTCACTGTATGTTGTGGGTTGTTTCCAAAAGCAGCCGTTCTTATATAGTGGGTCTAACTTTTCAGAGGCCATGTGTGGGAGAAAACTGAAATTAGATTTACAGCAAAACACATCACTTACATTTTCACATGTTGCAGAGGCTTCTTTCAGCTCACTGAAGATGTAGTCACTTTAGCAGCTGCTTGTAGAGCGAATATGACTGTTAAAGTCTTTAGTTTAAGAGGCCTTGTTAAAAAGGTCATTAGTTATAAACCTTCTGATTAATTTTTTTTTTTCTTTTTTTTTTGCCGAAATTGATCGACTCAGCAGCCAATCAGCGTTCAGGCGAACATCATGTATATTTCATCTGTGTTTTGGTGTAATTTAATTGCCAAAAGTATTCGTTCTTGAGGAACATTTTAAAGTTGTAAACAACTCAATGCGCATGAAGCCCATGCAGATTCACCGACAGAAAAACTTTTTACGGTTTACGGTTTACTCCAATGTATGACACAGCAAGTTTGTTTTTCCTTAATTATTAATCTCATGTCTGTATTTCTTTAAATATTCATCATGTGTCTATTTTAAAACACTTATTAGTCTGTGTAAGTGGCCACTGGAGGCCGCTAGAGGTAATGCATTCACAGTCAGGTCATTCATGTCATTCATTCACTGTTAAAGAGGTGAGGATTTATTTGTAAATTTGTGTCATGCCAGAGGTTCATTAACAAGCTATTTGTGTGTTTACTTGTAGTTTTCACGGTGCTCATGCTGATTCTAGAAGAATAAAAAATGATTGCACCCGTTAGACTCTCTGACATTATTAAGGAGCCAAGGGCTGCTACATTATACCTACATTTTCTTTATTTTTTTCTTCTTCTTTTATTATTATTAGGGGTTCAAGCATGAAATGCTGAAACCCTATTGTAATTGTGCTGATTTTTATTATTAGGGGTTCAAGCACGAAGTGCTGAAACCCTATTGTAATTGTACTGATTTTTAGGGGTTCAAGCACGAAGTGCTGAAACCCTATTGTAATTGTGCTGATTTTTATTATTAGGGGTTCAAGCACGAAGTGCTGAAACCCTATTGTAATTGTGCTGATTTTTATTAGGGGTTCAAGCACGAAGTGCTGAAACCCTATTGTAATTGTGCTGATTTTTATTATTTTTCTTCTGCCGTAAAACGCATCGTGCAGCCCAAACCGTAAGACCTGGAACCTTGAAACTTTGCCAAATGGTAGTATAAAAATCGAGGAGAGGTTATCAAATTATGACCTCGATTGGCCCATAGGTGGCGCTATAGCGACCAAAAGCGCGAAACTGCTCATAACTCCTAGACCATATGTCGTAGACTCAAGTGTCTTATATCATTGGAAAGCTGGAACCCTGAAGAACAAAACGTATATCTCCGATTTCATTTCCGGTATGCAAATTTTTCCGCCATTTTGAATTTTGTCAAAAACCTACTTTTGCGAACTAGTCCTAGGTTTTTCGTCCGATCGGAACCAAACCAGTGCAGAAATGTTCTCTGGAGTCTGAATATCAATAATTATCGAAAAAAAGTTGAAATTTCGATTCACGGTCGCTAGGGGGCGCAAAAATATTGTTGTGGGAGGAGCCTATTTTACTAAAAGGGCTATAACTCAAGATGTAAATGAGGTATCTTCACCAAACTCGGTCCACATCTGTAGGAGTTCAATCTTGGGTCACAGTAAAAAAATCGCGACGATTGAACACTAGGTGGCGCTATAACATGAAAAAAACATGAAAAGGGCTATGACGACCTGACCGTTAGTCCGATTGACTTGAAAATTGGTATGCAGTGTCTTGGTCCAAGGTGCCATGTATGTCTTTGAGGACATTGGCATATCTCAAAAAACATGGCCGCCATCGGCCAATGAAATTTGAGCACCTATTAGACAAGGTTAACGGAGGCTGATCGGAACAAAACTCGGTAGGCATGTTCGACTCATGGTCCTAGAGGTCTGTCAGAATTTTGAAAGAAATCGGCCACTAGTTGGCGCTAACGAGTTTTACAGCTCCGTAATCACGTGGTGTTACAAATATCCACACAATATGCATATCATTTGATAGACCTTCTCATGGAGAACAACTTTGCCTCAAGAACCATTGCTGTCAATCAAACCGTTCATTAAATATTCGTAATTATGTTAAAAACCTACTTTTGCGAACTAGTCCTAGGTTTTTCGCCCGATCGGAACCAAACGAGTCTAAGACAATTCTATGGACTCTCTAGATAAATAATTATCAAAAAAAAGTTGAACTTTTGCATTTTTCGCATGGGTATATAGGGTTATAAAGAAAATGGGCGTGGCAAAATGCACTCAAAAGCCTATAAATCCTAAACGAAAACACAGAACTTCACAAAAATTGATGCACATATTTGTCATAACATGCTAAAGGAGCCTGGAAATTTGTATAAAGATCGGACTAAAGGTAGCGCTATAACTGTTAAAACGCTTTAAAACCATATATTTCCTATGGTAAATTGCCTGTATTGGCTGTGAATGGTCTTTTCCTATGAAAAATTCCATAGGAAATAATTTGATCAAAATGAAATAATTTTCATATAATAATGTTCATGACTCTTAATAAGCATGAAACATTTCAGACAGATCAGACAAAATTTGCCTCTATAACAGTCAAAAAGGTAAAAATGATATAACATGTCATTAAGCCAATAAGTGGTATTTTACTGCCCCCTGCTGCCATTTCATCATACTGCTCCCTAATATTGTCATATAATTCATATTTAGACTTTATAAAATCATTATTTTAACATTTTCAATCATATTTTGTCAAAACTCATCTATTGGAGTATTACTTGACAATTGTGTCACACTGAGATATGGAAATGGACGAAAGTAAATGAATGAAATGAAACGAAAGTAAAACGGCATTTAAGCCACGCCCCCGAATACAAATTCACTAATAACTCGAAAACGGAAAGTTGTTGCACGTTCAAATTTTGATGGTAAGGTCCTCTCCAGGCTCTTGATCGAAACGTGTCGTCGCGGGCCTCCGTCGAGGGCTACTCGAGCACTATCTATGCTCTGAGTTTCAGAATTTTTCGCGTTCTGGTTACCGAGATATAACTGAAAAACCAAATTCCCATTCATTCACTCATTCATTCAAACACTTCAATTGCTATAATACCACTTTTGTCCACTTGAGGGAGCAGCAGAATTGCACATTACCTTTTCATTAGCTTTCAGTATTGGGAAACAAACAAATGCTTTAAAAAGCAATCTTTTTATTATGATAGGGCTGTAGCTTTCGATTATTTTAGTAATCGAGTATTCTATTCAAGTAATCGGATAAAAAAAAATTGTGGTAAAAAATAGATTCAAGTTAACAACAGCCTTTAAAATGACTTAAAATACAAATATATAATAACAAGCAACAATAATTGGTTCAAGTAAAGTATCAAAGTAAGTAATTATATTGGTTTTATTGAAGAACACTGTTAAAATATACCCATGTAAAATGAATTATATAAACTAATATAAACATAACTTATGTACATAAATAACAAATGCCTGCAGAGGGTGCCAGCGGCCTGGTTGTTGTTACACTAAGCCTGGCATTATCAAATCCTTGTTTAATATTGTCCAAACAATTAATTCAAATGTCAACTTAACCTTCAATATTTGGCCACTTCTGTACGATAGAAATGCTACAGTCACTGTAATTTCTTGAACGAGAACATGTGCACATCAAAACATGCAAACTCAGAGCAAGATAACTTATATTTTGAAATCGCAATGTTTAAACTTTTATTTTGAAATCGCGATGAACAGCAGTTTGAGAAACCCAGATGTGCTCCACAAATGATAACAGTGCAACTATGAAACACAAACTGCGTCCGACTTGCGTTCCCATATTTGCACGTTATTGGAAACCTAAACAAACAGCACTGCAGAGACTGAGTTTGCTTGGAGCAGCGTTTACTGTGGACGGAGCTGAGGTAATTTTAACATGTAACGTTAGGCTAATCTGCACTCATGTAATTGAAGCGTCTTCTCTGTGAAAAAAACAAACAAACAAAAAACAGAGGATATATTTATTTAACTGAATCACAGCCTTTGTGATTTCACAATGGCACTATGCTATATTATGACTGTAAATGGTTTTAAATATCGCGTTGTCCTAGAAAACTGTAATTCTGCGGTTGTTGGATTCTCGTCTGTGGAATGCACCACTTTCGGTATTTTGCCAATTACTCGAGGGGTAAATTGCAATCAAGGATTTTTTTAAATCGAGTACTTTACTATAATCGAGGAATCGTTACAGCCCTATACTGGTAACATAGTTTTATATTATTAGATCACAAAGAAATGCCTATAGACAAATAAATATATTTTCTCAATAACATATCCAAAAAACATATTTGTGTGTGTGTGTGTGTGTGTGTGTAAGCATGCATTATTGAGTTAACATGGAAAAACTGGTTTGATTTAGTGCAGAAAACTGGTGCAAATCATTAAGTTTAAAGTGAAAGTGAGCCAATAAGTGGTCTTCTACTGGCTTCTGCTGGCCATTCTACTTATTAACTCTTCGGAGTCTTGGGCTATTTTGGCCGTTTTTGAGTACTTTTTACACAGCACAACATCACCTATATGAACAGACAATTAGTTTTTCACTTTGATGTACTTTATCAACATACTGGACCCAAAATCACACAAAAAACACAAAATCCGAATAGAAAAATTATAGTTTTTTACTACAAAAAACACAAACATGCTCAATGAAGCATTTTAAAAGGTTTAAAATGTTAACACAAGTTGTAAATGTCAACATATACAGGTACAATTCAGATATAATCAAGCTATATACAAAAAAAATATGATTTACAAAAAAAAGCAGGTGTAGCCATGGGCTTTTTTCTTTTTCTTTTTAGCTTTGCCACTTTTTAAAACAGTTCATGCACACAATTATACAGAGAGCTATATTTAAGACCTTGCATTCCCAGAGTATGAGGGTTCCCAAATAGTGCAAATACAACATAAAAAAGGTAAAATTGAGATAAAATCAAACTATATACAGCAAAAAGCAGGTGTGGCAATAGGGTTTTTTTCTTTTCTTTTTTGCTTAGAAACTCTACAAAACACAATGTACAATTACACAGACAGCTACATTACAGGGCTTTCATGAGCTTGAGTAAGAGGTGTTCCTAAAAAGTGCAAATATACCATACAAAAGGTAAAATGAATACAAAATCAATATCAGGATCACTCTCGGTTTTCCAGGGCTCAGAGCTGTGGTGTGGCTGTCCTGACTTTGCTGGAGATCTTGATCTGGTTTGACTCTTCCTTCCACCCCATCTCTTTGTAGGCCTCTGTCTGCTTGTTGTCGAAGTGGTAGATGACCCAGGCTGCTCATCATCTCTGTACATGTCAAGACACACGCAAAAAGATTAAAGATTGTACATCAAAGTTCAAGATGCTCATTGGCACATATGTACAACAATTACAGTGAAGCAATCATTGGCAATGAAATTCTTGTTCACACAACCACACACACACACACACACACACACACACACACACAGACAGACAGACACACACAGAAACACACACGCACAGACAGACAGACAGACAGACAGACAGACACACACACACACACACACACAGACAGACATACAGACAGACAGACAGACAGAGACACACACACACACACACACACACACACAGATAATATAATATACAATAAGCTAAAAGTTTGTCTCACCCCTCGTTGTGAACCACAAAAGCCGAGTCGTCAATCTCATCATAGCCACTTTCTGATTCCGTCGATGAACTGTAAACAACATCGTCCAGTTGGTAGAACAAGTCGAGGGCTTGTTCAACCAAAAATTTTCCTTCCACAAAAAATACCTAAACTATCTACACTACTCCTAAACTACTCTCAAAATCTACTCAAACTCTTCCAAAAACTAGCAATAACATCTCTGTCTTTCTGTCTATTCCGTCAATATCCCGTCGGCGCCTTTCAATTTCGCTTCTTTGCACAGTTGGCTCCTCCTCCACTCCGTAAAATGTGCAGCATGAAGAGCAGAGTCAGCAGATTCACACATTTTTCTCCGTTTTGTTTTATGACAAAAACCGACGAAGTTATTGGAATAAATGCGACGCCTGTCGCATCCCATCGTGCGTTCTTTTACGAATGCGTCAATATTTTCAATATTTTTTTTATATAAAGTTTAAATGATCATATCTCCGTTTTTACTTGGTCTAGCAACACAAAACAAAAAGCAGAATAGAGTTTCAAGCCAGCACTTTCGACAGAAGTGGACGGCAGCGCTCGACGTGACTTTGTTTTTATAATTCAACGTCTTAAACCTGTCATGTGATTTGATCACGCCGGTGTGATCGGCGACTCGGAAGAGTTAATGAAGTCTTTTCACATGTGCTTTTGGATTCACTTGTATAACAATAACTATTATAACACAATCATATTTTGTCAGTGTTTATCACTTCATTTGCACTGACACTTCACATAATTGCTAGTAATGTGGTAAATCATGGTAAATCACGCTAGAAACATGGTAAGTCATAGTAAATAATAGTAGAATGTGGTGTATCAAGGTAGATCATGTAAGAATCCTGGTAAATAATTCTAGAACGTGGTATATCATGCTAGAACATGGTAAATCATGGTAAACTATGCTAGAACAGGGTAAATCATGGTAAACCATGATAAATCATGATGAACTATGTCAAATCATTTTAGAATGTGGTATATCATGATAAATCATGCTAGAACATGATCTTTTCCATCTATGATGTCAGTGGTTACATGCTTGCTAAATAAAACTTAATAACTTTTGATGCTTTTGTGCTTTAAGGCCTTAAAGGCCTTAATTGCTTGAACCCCGATAAATGCTGCTTGCAGCTTTAATTATTATTATTATTATTATTATTATTATTCCGCCGTAAAACGCATCGTGCAGCCCAAACCGTAAGAGCTGGAACTTTGAAACTTTGACAGATGGTAGTACAAAAATCGAGGAAAGGTTCAGAGATTATGACCCCGATTGGCCCATAGGTGGCGCTATAACAACCAAAAGCGCGAAACTGCTCATAACTCCTAGACCGTATGTCGTAGACTCAAGTGTCTTATATCATTGGAAAGCTGGACGCCTGACGAACAAAACGTATATCTCCGATTTCATTTCCGCCATGATAGATTTTCCGCCATTTTGAATTTTGTCAAAAATCTACTTTTGCGAACTAGTCCCTGGTTTTTTGCCCGATTGGAACCAAACTAGTGCAGAAATGTTCTCTGGAGACTGAATATCAATAATTATCGAAAAAAAGTGGAAATTTCGATTCACGGTCGCTAAGGGGCGCCAAAACGTACGTTGTGGGAGGGGCCTATTTTACTAAAATGGCTATAACTCCCGATGTAAATGAGGTATCTTCACCAAACTTGGTACACATGTGTATGAGCTTACTCTGGGGTCACAGTAAAAAAATCGCGACGATTGGCCTCATGGTGGCGCTATAAAATGAAAAAAACATAAAACAGGCTATAACCACCTGACCGTTAGTCCGATTGACTTGAAAATTGGTATGCAGTGTCTTGGTCCAAGGTGCCATGTATGTGTATGAGGACATTGGCGTATCTCAAAAAACATGGCTGCCATCGGCCAACGAAGTTTGAGCACCTATTAGACAAGGTTAACGGAGGCCGATCGGAACGAAACTCAATGGGCATGTTCGGCTCATGGCCCTAAAGGTCTGTAAGAATTTTGAAAGAAATCGGCCACTAGTTGGCGCTAACGAGTTTTACGGCTCTGTAATCACGTGGTGTTACAAATATCCACACAATATGCATATCATTTGATAGATCTCCTCATCCTGAACAACTTTGCCTCAAGAACCATTGCTGTCAATCAAACTGTTCATTAATTATTCATTAATATGTTAAAAACCTACTTTTGCGAACTAGTCCTAGGTTTTTTGCCCGATCGGAACCAGACCAGTCTAGGACAATTCTCTGGACTCTCTAGATCAATAATTATCAAAAAAAAGTTGAACTTTTGCATTTGGATGGCTGTAATAGGGTAATTTATAAAATGGGCGTGTCAAAATACATTAAAAAGCCTATAAATCCTAAATAAAAACTCAGAACTTCACAAAAATTGGTCAGCATATGTGACATAACATCATTAAGAAGCATGAAAAATTCTATGGAGATCGGACGATAGGTGGCGCTATAACTGTTAAAAAGCTTTAAAATCATATATTTCCTATGGTAAACTGCCTGTATTGGCTGTAAATGGTCTTTTCCATCTCTGATCATATAATTTTCATATCATAATGTTCAAAACTAGTGCAATACAATTCTCTGGACTCACTAGATCAATAATTGTCAGAAAAAGTTGAACTACTTCATTTGGATAGCTATAATAGGTTCACTTCAAAATCTGGCCTTTACCAAGTGTCCCCGAAAGCCTATATCTCTTTAATCAATGCTCAGACCTTCTTAAAAACAAGTCAGAACGTGTGAAATATCACCCTGAACAAGCATGAAAATTTTCAGACAGATCAGACAAAATTTGCCTCTATAACAGTTAAAAAGGTGAAAATGATATGAATTAATGGCATGTTAAGCCAATAAGTGGTATTTTACTGCCCCCTGCTGTTTAAAATAGTCATTTTCTCATATTGGTATTGGTATCAGCCATGGTAAATCATGATAAATGATGGTGTGTGTGTGTGTGTGTGTGTGTGTGTGTGTGTGTGTGTGTGTGTGTGTGTGGTACAAATATAACAAAGGTTTTATTTTCCAACATGAAAACAAACATAACAGAGTGCTAGTGCACAAACAATAACCGACAATGATAATGGATGAGAGGGGAACTTAAATACACAGATCAAGACAAGGACAACAGGTGACGGTTATGATGATGAGGAGCAGGTGATGATGAGGAGGGTGATGAGGAGCAGGTGCAGGTGATGACGACAGATGGTGAATGTGATGAAGACAGAAGGTGAATGTGATGAAGGTGAATGTGACACCAATATCACTGAAACATTTGTGTGTGTGTGTGTGTGTGTGTGTGTGTGTGTGTAGCATTATTGTGTGTAGCATTATTGTGTGTAGCATATGTAGCAAGTATGCATTATTGAGTTAACATGGAAACACTGGTTTGCTTTAGTGCAGAAAACTGGTCAAAATCATGAGGTTTAAAGTGAAAGTGAGCCAATAAGTGGTCTTCTACTGCCCTCTGCTGGCCATTCTACTTATTAATTAAATTTTTCCACATGTGCTTGCATTTATACTTGAATACACACTAAAAATCACTTATATAGCAATAACTATTATAACACAATCATATTTTGTCAGTGTTAATCACTTTATTTGCACTGACACTTCAAATAATTGCTAGTAATGTGGTAAATCATGGTAAATCATGGTTAACTATGCTGTGTGTGTGTGTGTGTGTGTGTGTGTGTGTGTGTGTGTGTGTGTGTGTGTGTGTGTGTGTGTGTGTGTGTAAGCATGCATTGAGTTAACATGGATAAACTGGTTTGCTTTAGTGCAGAAAACTGGTTTAAAGTGAAAGTGAGCCAATAAGTGGTCTTCTACTGCCCTCTGCTGGCCATTCTACTTATTAATTAAATTTTTCCACATGTGCTTGCATTTATACTTGAATACACACTAAAAATCACTTATATAGCAATAACTATTATAACACAATCATATTTTGTCAGTGTTAATCACTTTATTTGCACTGACACTTCAAATAATTGCTAGTAATGTGGTAAATCATGGTAAATCATGGTTAACTATGCTGTGTGTGTGTGTGTGTGTGTGTGTGTGTGTGTGTGTGTGTGTGTGTGTGTGTGTGTGTGTGTGTGTGTGTGTGTGTGTGTAAGCATGCATTGAGTTAACATGGATAAACTGGTTTGCTTTAGTGCAGAAAACTGGTTTAAAGTGAAAGTGAGCCAATAAGTGGTCTTCTACTGCCCTCTGCTGGCCATTCTACTTATTAATGAAATATTTCAACATGTGCTTGCATTCATACTTGAATACACACTAAAAAAATCACTTATATAGCAATAACTATTATAACACAATCATATTTTGTCAGTGTTAATCACTTTATTTGCACTGACACTTCAAATAATTGCTAGTAATGTGATAAATCAGGCTAGAAACATGGTAAATCAAAGTAAATAATACTAGATTGTTGTTTATCTCCTGGTAAATAATACTAGAACGTGGTATATCATGGTAAATCATGGTTAACTATGCTGTGTGTGTATGTGTGTGTGTGTGTGTGTGTGTGTGTGTGTGTGTGTGTGTGTGTGTGTAAGCATGCATTGAGTTAACATGGAAAAACTGGTTTGCTTTAGTGCAGAAAACTGGTTTAAAGTGAAAGTGAGCCAATAAGTGGTCTTCTAGTGCCCTCTGCTGGCCATTCTACTTAATAATGAAATATTTTACATGTGCTTTTGCATTCATACTTGGACACACACTAAAAATCACGTATATAACTAACTATTATAACACAATAATATTTTGTCAGTGTTCATCACCTCATTTGCACTGACACTTCACATAATTGCTAGTAATGTGGTTAATCATGCTAGAAACATTGTAAATCATAGTAAATAATACTGAAATGAGGTGTATCAAGGTAAATCATGCTAGAATCCTAATAAATCATTCTGGAACATGGTATATGATAGTAAATCATGCTAGAATCATATTAAATAATTCTAGAATGTGGCAAATCGTTGTGGGAGGAGCCTATTTTACTCAAATGGCTATAACTCAAGAAGTAAATGAGATATCTTCACCAAACTCAGTACACATGTGTATGGGTTCAATTTGAGGTCACAGTAAACAATTTTATGGAGATCGGACCATAGGTGGCGCTATAACTGTTAAAAAGCTTTAAAACCATATATATCCCATGGCAAATTGCCTGTATTGGCTGTAAATGGTCTTTTCCATCTATTATGTCAGTGGTTACATGCTTGCTAAATAAATCTTAATAACTTTTGATGCTTTTGTGCTTAAATGCCTTAAAGGCCTTAACTGCTTGAACCCCGATAAATGCTGCTTGCAGCTTTAATTAGGGGTTCAAGCACGAAGTGCTGAAACCCTATTGTAATTGTGCTGATTTTTATTATTAGGGGTTCAAGCACGAAGTGCTGAAACCCTATTGTAATTGTAAGGATTTTTATTATTAGGGGTTCAAGCACGAAGTGCTGAAACCCTATTGTAATTGTAAGGATTTTTATTAGGGGTTCAAGCACGAAGTGCTGAAACCCTATTGTAATCGTCCTGATTTTTATTATTATTATTTTTCCGCCATAAAACGCATCGTGCAGCCCAAACCGTAAGACCTAGAGACTTGAAACTTTGCCAGATGGTAGTACTATTGCTCGCTACTCAGATACACGGACTCAGCCCAATCGGCCCATAGGTGGCGCTATAGCAATCAAAAGCGCAAAACTGCTCAGAACTCCCAGACCGTAAGGCGTAGCTTCAAGTGTCTTATATCATTGAAATCCAGAGCTCCTGAAGAAAAAAACGTATATCTCCGATTTCATTTCCGCCATGATAGATTTTTCGCCATTTTGAATTTTGTCAAAAACCTACTTTTGCGAACTAGTCCCTGGTTTTTCGCCCGATCGGAACCAAACCAGTGCGGAATTGTTCTCTGGAGTCTGAAGATCAATAATTATCGAAAAAAAGTTGAAATTTCGATTAATGGTCGCTAGGGGGTGCAAAATTAACGTTGTGGGAGGAGCCTATTTTACTAAAATGGCTATAACTCAAGAAGTAATTAAGTAAACTTCACCAAACTTGGTACACATGTGTAAGAGGTCAATCTGAGGTCACAGTAAAAAAATTGCGTCGATTGGCCACATGGTGGCGCTATAAAACAAATAAAAACATATAGACAACTGACCGTTTTTCCGAATGACTTGAAATTTGGTATGCAGTGTCTTGGCCCAAGGGGCCATGTATGTCTAAAAGGATATTGGCGTATCTCGAAAAACATGGCCGCCATTGGCCAATGAGGTTTGAGCACCGTTAACGAAGTCCGATCGGAGCGAAACTCGATGGGCATGTTCGGCTCAAGCCCCTAGAGGTCTGTAAGAATTTTGAAAGAAATCGGCCACTAGTTGGCGCTAACGAGTTTTAAGGCTCTGTAATCACGTGGTGTTACACTTATCATCACAAAATGCATATCATCTGATAGATCTGCTCATGCTGAACAACTTTGCCTCAAGAACCATCACTGACAATCAAACTGTTCATTAAATATTCATGAATATGTTAAAAACCTACTTTTGCGAACTAGTCCCTGGTTTTTCGCCCGATCACAACCAGACCAGTCTAGGACAATTCTCTGGACGCTCTAGATCAATAATTATCGAAAAAAAGTTGAACTTTTGCATTTTTCGCATGGGTATAATTGGGTCATAAAGAAAATGGGCGTGGCAAAATGCACTCAGAAGCCTATAAATCCTAAACGAAAACTCAGAACTTCACGAAAATGGGTGAGCATATGTGCCATAACATTCTAAACAAGCATGCAAAATTTCATGTAGATCGGACCATAGGTGGCGCTATAACTGGCAAAAAGGTTTGAAAACTACATATTTCCTATGGTAAATTGCCTATATTGGCTGTAAATGGATTTTTCCATCTATAATTTCAGTGGTTAAAAGCTTGTTAAATAAAACGTAATGTCTTAAATGCTTATGTGCTTAAAGGCCTTAAATGCTTGAACCCCGATAAATGCTGCTTGCAGCTTTAATTATTATTATTATTATTATTATTCCGCCCTAAAACGCATTGTGCAGCCCAAACCGTAAGAGCTGGAACCTTGAAACTTGGCCAAATGTTAGTCCTCAATTTGGGGAGAACCTATCAAAGTATGACCCAGATTGGCCCATAGGTGGCGCTACAATGACCACATTTACTAAATTGAATATTAAATTAAATACTCCTAGACAGTTTGTCCTAGAGTCTCAATTTTAGCATCACTGTGATCCCTGGATCCAGACGGACAAAATGGCTATCTCCAAATCCCGATCCGAGCAAAAAAAAAAATTCTATGGGCAATCTAGTGAAAAACCTACTTTTGCGAACTAGTCCTAGGTTTTTGGCCCAATCCAGACCAGACCAGTCTAGCACAATTCTCTGGAGTCTCTAGATCAATAATTATTGAAAAAAAGTTGAACTTTTGCATTGGCCTGGCTGTAACAGGGTCATTTAGGGAAGGGGCGGGACAAAAAAACACTCAAAAGCCTATACAACCTAAGGGAAAACCCTAAACTTCACAAAAATCGATGAGCAGGTGTGTCAGACCATGGTGAAGAAGCATGCCAAGTTTCGTGAAGATCGGACCATAGGTGGCGCTATAACTGTCCAAAACGTCTCTTCTTATTAGGGGTTCAAGCACGAAGTGCTGAAACCCTATTGTAATTGTGCTGATTTTTATTATTAGGGGTTCAAGCACGAAGTGCTGAAACCCTATTGTAATTGTGCTGATTTTTATTATTAGGGGTTCAAGCACGAAGTGCTGAAACCCTATTGTAATTGTGCTGATTTTTATTATTATTATTAGGGGTTCAAGCACGAAGTGCTGAAACCCTATTGTAATTGTGCTGATTTTTATTATTAGGGGTTCAAGCACGAAGTGCTGAAACCCTATTGTAATTGTGCTGATTTTTATTATTAGGGGTTCAAGCACGAAGTGCTGAAACCCTATTGTAATTGTGCTGATTTTTATTATTATTATTATTAGGGGTTCAAGCACGAAGTGCTGAAACCCTATTGTAATTGTGCTGATTTTTATTAGGGGTTCAAGCACGAAGTGCTGAAACCCTATTGTAATTGTGCTGATTTTTATTATTATTATTATTATTAGGGGTTCAAGCACGAAGTGCTGAAACCCTATTGTAACTGTCCTGATTTTTATTATTATTCTTCCGCCGTAAAACGCATCGTGCAGCCCAAACCGTAAGTGCTGGAGACTTGAAACTTTGCCAGATGGTAGTACAAAAATCGAGGAGAGGTTATCAAATTATGACCCCGATTCGCCAATAGGTGGCGCTATAGTAAGCAAAAGTATGAAATCGCTAATAACTCCTAGACGGTTTGTCGTAGACTCAAGTGTCTTATATCACTGTAATCCTTGGGTCAAGACGGACAAAATGTATATCTCCGATTTCATTTCCGGTATGCACATTTTTTCGCCATTTTTAATTTTGTCAAAAACCTACTTTTGCGAACTAGTCTGTGGTTTTTTGCCCGATCGGAACCAAACCAGTGCAGAAATATTCTTTGGAGTCTGCTAAGTAATAATTATCGAAAAAAAGTGGAAATTTCCATTCACGGTCGCTAGGGGGTGCAAAATTAACGCTGTGGGAGGAGCCTATTTTACTAAAATGGCTATAACTCAAGAAGTAATTTAGTAAACTTCACCAAACTTGGTACACATATGTAGGAGGTCAATCTGAGGTCACAGTAAAAAAATGCGTCGATTGGCCACATGGTGGTGCTATAAAACAAAAAAAACGTATAGACACCTGACCGTTTTTCCGAATGACTTGAAATTTGGTATGCAGTGTCTTGGCCCAAGGGGCCATGTAGGTATAAAAGGATATTGGCGTATCTCGAAAAACATGGCCGCCATTGGCCAATGAGCTTTGAGCACCTATTAAACAAGGTTAACGAAGTCCGATCGGAACGAAACTCAGTGGGCATGTTCGTCTCAAGGCCCTAGAGGTCTGTAAGAATTTTGAAAGAAATCGGCCACTAGTTGGCGCTAACGAGTTTTAAGGCTCTGTAATCACGTGGTGTAACAAATTTTGTCACAAAATGCATATCATTTGATAGATCTCCTCATATTGAACAACTTTGCCTCAAGAACCACTGCTGTCAATCAAACCGTTCATTAAATATTCACAAATATGTTAAAAACCTACTTTTGCGAACTAGTCCTAGGTTTTTCGCCCGATCGGAACCAGACCAGTCTAGGACAATTCTCTGGACTGTCTAGATCAATAATTATCAAAAAAAAGTTGAACTTTTGCATTTGGATGGCTGTAATAGGGTCATTTAGAAAATGGGCATGGCAAAATACACTAAAAAGCCTATAAATCCTAAATAAAAACTCAGAACTTCACAAAGATTGGTAAGCATATGTGACATAACATCATTAAGAAGCATGCCAAATTTTATGGAGATTGAACGATAGGTGGCGCTATAACTTTTAAAAAGCTTTAAAACCATATATTTCCTATGGTACATTGCCTGTATTGGTAGTAAATGGTCTTTTTCATCTATTATGTCAGTGGTTACATGCTTGCTAAATAAAACTTAATAACTTTTGATACTTTTGTGCTTAAAGGCCTTAATTGCTTGAACCCCGATAAATGCTGCTTGCAGCTTTAATTATTATTATTATTATTCTTCTCCGCTAAAACGCATCGTGCAGCCCAAACCGTAAGAGCTGGAACTTTGAAACTTTGACAGATGGTAGTAGAAAAATCGAGGAAAGGTTCAGAGATTATGACCCCGATTGGCCCATAGGTGGCGCTATAACAACCAAAAGCGCGAAACTGCTCATAACTCCTAGACCGTATGTCGTAGACTCAAGTGTCTTATATCATTGGAAAGCTGGACGCCTGACGAACAAAACGTATATCTCCGATTTCATTTCCGCCATGATAGATTTTCCGCCATTTTGAATTTTGTCAAAAATCTATTTTTGCGAACTAGTCCCTGGTTTTTTGCCCGATTGGAACCAAACTAATGCAGAAATGTTCTCTGGAGACTGAATATCAATAATTATCGAAAAAAAGTGGAAATTTCGATTCACGGTCACTAAGGGGCGCCAAAACGTACGTTGTGGGAGGGGCCTATTTTACTAAAATGGCTGTAACTCCCGATGTAAATGAGGTATCTTCACCAAACTTGGTACACATGTGTATGAGCTTACTCTGGGGTCACAGTAAAAAAATCGCGACGATTGGCCTCATGGTGGCGCTATAAAATGAAAAAAACATAAAACAGGCTATAACCACCTGACCGTTAGTCCGATTGACTTGAAAATTGGTATGCAGTGTCTTGGTCCAAGGTGCCATGTATGTGTATGAGGACATTTGCGTATCTCAAAAAACATGGCCGCCATTGGCCAATGAAATTTTAACACCTATTAGACAAGGTTAACGGAGGCCGATCGGAACGAAACTCAATGGGCATGTTCGGCTCATGGCCCTAAAGGTCTGTAAGAATTTTGAAAGAAATTGGCCACTAGTTGGCGCTAACGAGTTTTACGGCTCTGTAATCACGTGGTGTTACAAATATCCACACAATATGCATATCATTTGATAGATCTCCTCATCCTGAACAACTTTGCCTCAAGAACCATTGCTGTCAATCAAACTGTTCATTAATTATTCATTAATATGTTAAAAACCTACTTTTGCGAACTAGTCCTAGGTTTTTTGCCCGATCGGAACCAGACCAGTCTAGGACAATTCTCTGGACTCTCTAGATCAATAATTATCAAAAAAAAGTTGAACTTTTGCATTTGGATGGCTGTAATAGGGTAATTTATAAAATGGGCGTGTCAAAATACATTAAAAAGCCTATAAATCCTAAATAAAAACTCAGAACTTCACAAAAATTGGTCAGCATATGTGACATAACATCATTAACAAGCATGAAAAATTCTATGGAGATCGGACGATAGGTGGCGCTATAACTGTTAAAAAGCTTTAAAATCATATATTTATGGTAAACTGCCTGTATTGGCTGTAAATGGTCTTTTCCATCTCTGATCATATAATTTTCATATCATAATGTTCAAAACTAGTGCAATACAATTCTCTGGACTCACTAGATCAATAATTGTCAGAAAAAGTTGAACTACTTCATTTGGATAGCTATAATAGGTTTACTTCAAAATCTGGCCTTTACCAAGTGTCCCCGAAAGCCTATATCTCTTTAATCAATGCTCAGACCTTCTTAAAAACAAGTCAGAACGTGTGAAATATTACCCTGAACTAGCATGAAAATTTTCAGACAGATCGGACAAAATTTGCCTCTATAACAGTTAAAAAGGTGAAAATGATATGAATTAATGGCATGTTAAGCCAATAAGTGGTATTTTACTGCCCCCTGCTGTTTAAAATAGTCATTTTCTCATATTGGTATTGGTATCAGCCATGGTAAATCATGATAAATGATGTGTGTGTGTGTGTGTGTGTGTGTGTGTGTGTGTGTGTGTGTGTGTGTGTGTGTGTGTGTGTGTGTGTGTGTGTGTGTGTGTGGTACAAATATAACAAAGGTTTTATTTTCCAACATGAAAACAAACATAACAGAGTGCTAGTGCACAAACAATAACCGACAATGATAATGGATGAGAGGGGAACTTAAATACACAGATCAAGACAAGGACAACAGGTGACGGTTATGATGATGAGGAGCAGGTGATGATGAGGAGGGTGATGAGGAGCAGGTGCAGGTGATGACGACAGATGGTGAATGTGATGAAGACAGAAGGTGAATGTGATGAAGGTGAATGTGACACCAATATCACTGAAACATTTGTGTGTGTGTGTGTGTGTGTGTGTGTGTGTGTGTGTGTGTGTGTAGCATTCGTGTGTGTAGCATATGTAGCAAGTATGCATTATTGAGTTAACATGGAAACACTGGTTTGCTTTAGTGCAGAAAACTGGTCAAAATCATGAGGTTTAAAGTGAAAGTGAGCCAATAAGTGGTCTTCTACTGCCCTCTGCTGGCCATTCTACTTATTAATTAAATTTTTCCACATGTGCTTGCATTTATACTTGAATACACACTAAAAATCACTTATATAGCAATAACTATTATAACACAATCATATTTTGTCAGTGTTAATCACTTTATTTGCACTGACACTTCAAATAATTGCTAGTAATGTGGTAAATCATGGTAAATCATGGTTAACTATGCTGTGTGTGTGTGTGTGTGTGTGTGTGTGTGTGTGTGTGTGTGTGTGTGTGTGTGTGTGTGTGTGTGTGTGTGTGTGTAAGCATGCATTGAGTTAACATGGATAAACTGGTTTGCTTTAGTGCAGAAAACTGGTTTAAAGTGAAAGTGAGCCAATAAGTGGTCTTCTACTGCCCTCTGCTGGCCATTCTACTTATTAATGAAATATTTCAACATGTGCTTGCATTCATACTTGAATACACACTAAAAAAATCACTTATATAGCAATAACTATTATAACACAATCATATTTTGTCAGTGTTAATCACTTTATTTGCACTGACACTTCAAATAATTGCTAGTAATGTGATAAATCAGGCTAGAAACATGGTAAATCAAAGTAAATAATACTAGATTGTCGTTTATCTCCTGGTAAATAATACTAGAACGTGGTATATCATGGTAAATCATGGTTAACTATGCTGTGTGTGTATGTGTGTGTGTGTGTGTGTGTGTGTGTGTGTGTGTGTGTGTGTGTGTGTGTGTGTGTGTGTGTGTGTGTGTAAGCATGCATTGAGTTAACATGGAAAAACTGGTTTGCTTTAGTGCAGAAAACTGGTTTAAAGTGAAAGTGAGCCAATAAGTG
Source organism: Squalius cephalus (assembly GCF_949319135.1). Taxonomy (NCBI): domain Eukaryota; kingdom Metazoa; phylum Chordata; class Actinopteri; order Cypriniformes; family Leuciscidae; genus Squalius; species Squalius cephalus. The sequence continues at coordinate 6,663,081 of NC_137124.1, forward strand.
GTCTTCTAGTGCCCTCTGCTGGCCATTCTACTTAATAATGAAATATTTTACATGTGCTTTTGCTTTCATACTTGGACACACACTAAAAATCACGTATATAACTAACTATTATAACACAATAATATTTTGTCAGTGTTCATCACCTCATTTGCATTGACACTTCACATAATTGCTAGTAATGTGGTTAATCATGCTAGAAACATTGTAAATCATAGTAAATAATACTGAAATGAGGTGTATCAAGGTAAATCATGCTAGAATCCTAATAAATCATTCTGGAACATGGTATATGATAGTAAATCATGCTAGAATCATATTAAATAATTCTAGAATGTGGCAAATCGTTGTGGGAGGAGCCTATTTTACTCAAATGGCTATAACTCAAGAAGTAAATGAGATATCTTCACCAAACTCAGTACACATGTGTATGGGTTCAATTTGAGGTCACAGTAAACAATTTTATGGAGATCGGACCATAGGTGGCGCTATAACTGTTAAAAAGCTTTAAAACCATATATATCCCATGGCAAATTGCCTGTATTGGCTGTAAATGGTCTTTTCCATCTATTATGTCAGTGGTTACATGCTTGCTAAATAAATCTTAATAACTTTTGATGCTTTTGTGCTTAAATGCCTTAAAGGCCTTAACTGCTTGAACCCCGATAAATGCTGCTTGCAGCTTTAATTATTATTATTTTTCTTCTGCCGTAAAACGCATCGTGCAGCCCAAACCGTAAGTGCTAGAGACTTGAAACTTTGCCAGATGGTAGTACAAAAATCGAGGAGAGGTTATCAAAATATGACCCCGATTGGCCCATAGGTGGCGCTACAGTGCAAAAAACAAAAAAAAATCATATTTTTGCTTAAATCTCATTAACCGTTTGTCACAGACTCAAGTGTCTTATATCATTGGAATCCTTGGGTCAAGCCGAACAAAAAAGGCCTCAAGGAATTCATTTCCGGTATGCAAATTTTCCGCCATTTTGAATTATGTCCAAAACCTACTTTTGCAAACTAGTCCCTGGTTTTGTGTCCGATCGGAACCAAACCAGTGCAGAAATGTTCTCTGGAGTCAGAATATCAATAATTATCGAAAAAAAGTTGAAATTTCGATTGACGGTCGCTAAGGGGCGCCAAAATGTTTGAAGAAGGCGGAGCCTATTTTACTAAAATGGCTATAACTCCAGAAGTAAATGAGGTATATTCACCAAACTCGGTACACCTGTGTAAGAGGTCAATCTGAGGTCATAGTAAAAAGATTGCGGCGATTGGCCACATGGTGGCGCTATAACATGAAAAAAACATAAATCAGGCTGTAACCACCTGACCGTTAGTCCGATTGACTTGAAAATTGGTATGCAGTGTCTTGGTCCAAGCTGTCATGTATATCTATGAGGACATTGGTGTATCTCAAAAAACATGGCCGCCATCGGCCAATGAAGTTTGAGCACCTATTAGACAAGGTTAACGGAGGCCGATCGGAACAAAACTCGGTGGGCATGTTCGACTCATGGCCCTAGAGGTCTGTAAGAATTTTGAAAGAAATCGGCCACTAGTTGGCGCTAACGAGTTTTATGGCTCTGTAATCACGTGGTGTTACACTTATCATCACAAAATGCATATCATTTGATAGACCTGCTCATGCTGAACAACTTTGCCTCTAGAACCATTGCTGTCAATCAAACAGTTTATTAATTATTCACGAATATGTTAAAAACCTACTTTTGCGAACTAGTCCCTGGTTTTTTGCCCGATCGGAACCAAACGAGTCTAGGACAATTCTCTGGACTCTTTAGATCAATAATTATCAAAAAAAGTTGAACTTTTGCATTTTTCGCATGGGTATAATTGGGTCATAAAGAAAATGGGCGTGGCAAAATGCAAACAAAAGCCTATAAATCCTAAACAAAAACTCAGAACATCACGAAAATTGGTGAGCATATGTGCCATAACATTCTAAATAAGCATGCAAAATTGTATGTAGATCGGATGATAGTTGGCGCTATAACTGTTAAAAAGCAATGGTAAATTGCCTGTATTGGCTGTAAATGGACTTTTCAATCTATTATTTCAGTGGTTAAAAGCTTTCTAAATAAATCTTAATGTCTTGAATGCTTAAATGCCTTAAAGGCCTTAAATGCTTGAACCCCGATAAATGCTGCTTGCAGCTTTAATTAGGGGTTCAAGCATGAAATGCTGAAACCCTATTGTAATTGTGCTGATTTTTATTATTATTATTATTATTATTATTATTCCGCCCTAAAACGCATCGTGCAGCCCAAACCGTAAGAGCTGGAACCTTGAAACTTGGCCAAATGGTAGTCCTCAATTTGGGGAGAACCTATCAAAGTATGACCCAGATTGGCCCATAGGTGGCGCTACAATGACCACATTTACTAAATTGCTCATAACTCCTAGACAGTTTGTCCTAGAGTCTCAATTTTAGCATCACTGTGATCCCTGGATCCAGACGGACAAAATGGCTATCTCCAAATCCCGATCCGAGCAAAAAAAAAAATTCTATGGGCAATTTAGTGAAAAACCTACTTTTGCAAACTAGTCCTAGGTTTTTGGCCCAATCGGAACCAGACCAGTCTAGCACAGTTCTCTGGAGTCTCTAGATCAATAATTATCGAAAAAAAGTTGAACTTTTGCATTGGCCTGGCTGTAACAGGGTCATTCAGGAAAGGGGTGGGACAAAAAAACACTCAAAAGCCTATACAACCTAAGGGAAAACCCCAAACTTCACAAAAATCGATGAGCAGATGTGTCAGAACATGGTGAAGAAGCATGCCAAGTTTCGTGAAGATCGGACAATAGGTGGCGCTATAACTGTCCAAAACGTCTCTTCTTATTAGGGGTTCAAGCATGAAATGCTGAAACCCTATTGTAATTGTGCTGATTTTTATTATTATTATTATTATTATTATTATTCCGCCCTAAAACGCATCGTGCAGCCCAAACCGTAAGAGCTGGAACCTTGAAACTTGGCCAAATGGTAGTCCTCAATTTGGGGAGAACCTATCAAAGTATGACCCAGATTGGCCCATAGGTGGCGCTACAATGACCACATTTACTAAATTGCTCATAACTCCTAGACAGTTTGTCCTAGAGTCTCAATTTTAGCATCACTGTGATCCCTGGATCCAGACGGACAAAATGGCTATCTCCAAATCCCGATCCGAGCAAAAAAAAAAATTCTATGGGCAATTTAGTGAAAAACCTACTTTTGCAAACTAGTCCTAGGTTTTTGGCCCAATCGGAACCAGACCAGTCTAGCACAGTTCTCTGGAGTCTCTAGATCAATAATTATCGAAAAAAAGTTGAACTTTTGCATTGGCCTGGCTGTAACAGGGTCATTCAGGAAAGGGGTGGGACAAAAAAACACTCAAAAGCCTATACAACCTAAGGGAAAACCCCAAACTTCACAAAAATCGATGAGCAGATGTGTCAGAACATGGTGAAGAAGCATGCCAAGTTTCGTGAAGATCGGACAATAGGTGGCGCTATAACTGTCCAAAACGTCTCTTCTTATTAGGGGTTCAAGCATGAAATGCTGAAACCCTATTGTAATTGTGCTGATTTTTATTATTATTATTATTATTATTATTATTCCGCCCTAAAACGCATCGTGCAGCCCAAACCGTAAGAGCTGGAACCTTGAAACTTGGCCAAATGGTAGTCCTCAATTTGGGGAGAACCTATCAAAGTATGACCCAGATTGGCCCATAGGTGGCGCTACAATGACCACATTTACTAAATTGCTCATAACTCCTAGACAGTTTGTCCTAGAGTCTCAATTTTAGCATCACTGTGATCCCTGGATCCAGACGGACAAAATGGCTATCTCCAAATCCCGATCCGAGCAAAAAAAAAAATTCTATGGGCAATTTAGTGAAAAACCTACTTTTGCAAACTAGTCCTAGGTTTTTGGCCCAATCGGAACCAGACCAGTCTAGCACAGTTCTCTGGAGTCTCTAGATCAATAATTATCGAAAAAAAGTTGAACTTTTGCATTGGCCTGGCTGTAACAGGGTCATTCAGGAAAGGGGTGGGACAAAAAAACACTCAAAAGCCTATACAACCTAAGGGAAAACCCCAAACTTCACAAAAATCGATGAGCAGATGTGTCAGAACATGGTGAAGAAGCATGCCAAGTTTCGTGAAGATCGGACAATAGGTGGCGCTATAACTGTCCAAAACGTCTCTTCTTATTAGGGGTTCAAGCATGAAATGCTGAAACCCTATTGTAATTGTGCTGATTTTTATTATTATTATTATTATTATTATTATTCCGCCCTAAAACGCATCGTGCAGCCCAAACCGTAAGAGCTGGAACCTTGAAACTTGGCCAAATGGTAGTCCTCAATTTGGGGAGAACCTATCAAAGTATGACCCAGATTGGCCCATAGGTGGCGCTACAATGACCACATTTACTAAATTGCTCATAACTCCTAGACAGTTTGTCCTAGAGTCTCAATTTTAGCATCACTGTGATCCCTGGATCCAGACGGACAAAATGGCTATCTCCAAATCCCGATCCGAGCAAAAAAAAAAATTCTATGGGCAATTTAGTGAAAAACCTACTTTTGCAAACTAGTCCTAGGTTTTTGGCCCAATCGGAACCAGACCAGTCTAGCACAGTTCTCTGGAGTCTCTAGATCAATAATTATCGAAAAAAAGTTGAACTTTTGCATTGGCCTGGCTGTAACAGGGTCATTCAGGAAAGGGGTGGGACAAAAAAACACTCAAAAGCCTATACAACCTAAGGGAAAACCCCAAACTTCACAAAAATCGATGAGCAGATGTGTCAGAACATGGTGAAGAAGCATGCCAAGTTTCGTGAAGATCGGACAATAGGTGGCGCTATAACTGTCCAAAACGTCTCTTCTTATTAGGGGTTCAAGCATGAAATGCTGAAACCCTATTGTAATTGTGCTGATTTTTATTATTATTATTATTATTATTATTATTCCGCCCTAAAACGCATCGTGCAGCCCAAACCGTAAGAGCTGGAACCTTGAAACTTGGCCAAATGGTAGTCCTCAATTTGGGGAGAACCTATCAAAGTATGACCCAGATTGGCCCATAGGTGGCGCTACAATGACCACATTTACTAAATTGCTCATAACTCCTAGACAGTTTGTCCTAGAGTCTCAATTTTAGCATCACTGTGATCCCTGGATCCAGACGGACAAAATGGCTATCTCCAAATCCCGATCCGAGCAAAAAAAAAAATTCTATGGGCAATTTAGTGAAAAACCTACTTTTGCAAACTAGTCCTAGGTTTTTGGCCCAATCGGAACCAGACCAGTCTAGCACAGTTCTCTGGAGTCTCTAGATCAATAATTATCGAAAAAAAGTTGAACTTTTGCATTGGCCTGGCTGTAACAGGGTCATTCAGGAAAGGGGTGGGACAAAAAAACACTCAAAAGCCTATACAACCTAAGGGAAAACCCCAAACTTCACAAAAATCGATGAGCAGATGTGTCAGAACATGGTGAAGAAGCATGCCAAGTTTCGTGAAGATCGGACAATAGGTGGCGCTATAACTGTCCAAAACGTCTCTTCTTATTAGGGGTTCAAGCATGAAATGCTGAAACCCTATTGTAATTGTGCTGATTTTTATTATTATTATTATTATTATTATTATTCCGCCCTAAAACGCATCGTGCAGCCCAAACCGTAAGAGCTGGAACCTTGAAACTTGGCCAAATGGTAGTCCTCAATTTGGGGAGAACCTATCAAAGTATGACCCAGATTGGCCCATAGGTGGCGCTACAATGACCACATTTACTAAATTGCTCATAACTCCTAGACAGTTTGTCCTAGAGTCTCAATTTTAGCATCACTGTGATCCCTGGATCCAGACGGACAAAATGGCTATCTCCAAATCCCGATCCGAGCAAAAAAAAAAAATTCTATGGGCAATTTAGTGAAAAACCTACTTTTGCAAACTAGTCCTAGGTTTTTGGCCCAATCGGAACCAGACCAGTCTAGCACAGTTCTCTGGAGTCTCTAGATCAATAATTATCGAAAAAAAGTTGAACTTTTGCATTGGCCTGGCTGTAACAGGGTCATTCAGGAAAGGGGTGGGACAAAAAAACACTCAAAAGCCTATACAACCTAAGGGAAAACCCCAAACTTCACAAAAATCGATGAGCAGATGTGTCAGAACATGGTGAAGAAGCATGCCAAGTTTCGTGAAGATCGGACAATAGGTGGCGCTATAACTGTCCAAAACGTCTCTTCTTATTAGGGGTTCAAGCATGAAATGCTGAAACCCTATTGTAATTGTGCTGATTTTTATTATTATTATTATTATTATTATTATTCCGCCCTAAAACGCATCGTGCAGCCCAAACCGTAAGAGCTGGAACCTTGAAACTTGGCCAAATGGTAGTCCTCAATTTGGGGAGAACCTATCAAAGTATGACCCAGATTGGCCCATAGGTGGCGCTACAATGACCACATTTACTAAATTGCTCATAACTCCTAGACAGTTTGTCCTAGAGTCTCAATTTTAGCATCACTGTGATCCCTGGATCCAGACGGACAAAATGGCTATCTCCAAATCCCGATCCGAGCAAAAAAAAAAAATTCTATGGGCAATTTAGTGAAAAACCTACTTTTGCAAACTAGTCCTAGGTTTTTGGCCCAATCGGAACCAGACCAGTCTAGCACAGTTCTCTGGAGTCTCTAGATCAATAATTATCGAAAAAAAGTTGAACTTTTGCATTGGCCTGGCTGTAACAGGGTCATTCAGGAAAGGGGTGGGACAAAAAAACACTCAAAAGCCTATACAACCTAAGGGAAAACCCCAAACTTCACAAAAATCGATGAGCAGATGTGTCAGAACATGGTGAAGAAGCATGCCAAGTTTCGTGAAGATCGGACAATAGGTGGCGCTATAACTGTCCAAAACGTCTCTTCTTATTAGGGGTTCAAGCATGAAATGCTGAAACCCTATTGTAATTGTGCTGATTTTTATTATTATTATTATTATTATTATTATTCCGCCCTAAAACGCATCGTGCAGCCCAAACCGTAAGAGCTGGAACCTTGAAACTTGGCCAAATGGTAGTCCTCAATTTGGGGAGAACCTATCAAAGTATGACCCAGATTGGCCCATAGGTGGCGCTACAATGACCACATTTACTAAATTGCTCATAACTCCTAGACAGTTTGTCCTAGAGTCTCAATTTTAGCATCACTGTGATCCCTGGATCCAGACGGACAAAATGGCTATCTCCAAATCCCGATCCGAGCAAAAAAAAAAATTCTATGGGCAATTTAGTGAAAAACCTACTTTTGCAAACTAGTCCTAGGTTTTTGGCCCAATCGGAACCAGACCAGTCTAGCACAGTTCTCTGGAGTCTCTAGATCAATAATTATCGAAAAAAAGTTGAACTTTTGCATTGGCCTGGCTGTAACAGGGTCATTCAGGAAAGGGGTGGGACAAAAAAACACTCAAAAGCCTATACAACCTAAGGGAAAACCCCAAACTTCACAAAAATCGATGAGCAGATGTGTCAGAACATGGTGAAGAAGCATGCCAAGTTTCGTGAAGATCGGACAATAGGTGGCGCTATAACTGTCCAAAACGTCTCTTCTTATTAGGGGTTCAAGCATGAAATGCTGAAACCCTATTGTAATTGTGCTGATTTTTATTATTATTATTATTATTATTATTATTCCGCCCTAAAACGCATCGTGCAGCCCAAACCGTAAGAGCTGGAACCTTGAAACTTGGCCAAATGGTAGTCCTCAATTTGGGGAGAACCTATCAAAGTATGACCCAGATTGGCCCATAGGTGGCGCTACAATGACCACATTTACTAAATTGCTCATAACTCCTAGACAGTTTGTCCTAGAGTCTCAATTTTAGCATCACTGTGATCCCTGGATCCAGACGGACAAAATGGCTATCTCCAAATCCCGATCCGAGCAAAAAAAAAAATTCTATGGGCAATTTAGTGAAAAACCTACTTTTGCAAACTAGTCCTAGGTTTTTGGCCCAATCGGAACCAGACCAGTCTAGCACAGTTCTCTGGAGTCTCTAGATCAATAATTATCGAAAAAAAGTTGAACTTTTGCATTGGCCTGGCTGTAACAGGGTCATTCAGGAAAGGGGTGGGACAAAAAAACACTCAAAAGCCTATACAACCTAAGGGAAAACCCCAAACTTCACAAAAATCGATGAGCAGATGTGTCAGAACATGGTGAAGAAGCATGCCAAGTTTCGTGAAGATCGGACAATAGGTGGCGCTATAACTGTCCAAAACGTCTCTTCTTATTAGGGGTTCAAGCATGAAATGCTGAAACCCTATTGTAATTGTGCTGATTTTTATTATTATTATTATTATTATTATTATTCCGCCCTAAAACGCATCGTGCAGCCCAAACCGTAAGAGCTGGAACCTTGAAACTTGGCCAAATGGTAGTCCTCAATTTGGGGAGAACCTATCAAAGTATGACCCAGATTGGCCCATAGGTGGCGCTACAATGACCACATTTACTAAATTGCTCATAACTCCTAGACAGTTTGTCCTAGAGTCTCAATTTTAGCATCACTGTGATCCCTGGATCCAGACGGACAAAATGGCTATCTCCAAATCCCGATCCGAGCAAAAAAAAAAATTCTATGGGCAATTTAGTGAAAAACCTACTTTTGCAAACTAGTCCTAGGTTTTTGGCCCAATCGGAACCAGACCAGTCTAGCACAGTTCTCTGGAGTCTCTAGATCAATAATTATCGAAAAAAAGTTGAACTTTTGCATTGGCCTGGCTGTAACAGGGTCATTCAGGAAAGGGGTGGGACAAAAAAACACTCAAAAGCCTATACAACCTAAGGGAAAACCCCAAACTTCACAAAAATCGATGAGCAGATGTGTCAGAACATGGTGAAGAAGCATGCCAAGTTTCGTGAAGATCGGACAATAGGTGGCGCTATAACTGTCCAAAACGTCTCTTCTTATTAGGGGTTCAAGCATGAAATGCTGAAACCCTATTGTAATTGTGCTGATTTTTATTATTATTATTATTATTATTATTATTCCGCCCTAAAACGCATCGTGCAGCCCAAACCGTAAGAGCTGGAACCTTGAAACTTGGCCAAATGGTAGTCCTCAATTTGGGGAGAACCTATCAAAGTATGACCCAGATTGGCCCATAGGTGGCGCTACAATGACCACATTTACTAAATTGCTCATAACTCCTAGACAGTTTGTCCTAGAGTCTCAATTTTAGCATCACTGTGATCCCTGGATCCAGACGGACAAAATGGCTATCTCCAAATCCCGATCCGAGCAAAAAAAAAAATTCTATGGGCAATTTAGTGAAAAACCTACTTTTGCAAACTAGTCCTAGGTTTTTGGCCCAATCGGAACCAGACCAGTCTAGCACAGTTCTCTGGAGTCTCTAGATCAATAATTATCGAAAAAAAGTTGAACTTTTGCATTGGCCTGGCTGTAACAGGGTCATTCAGGAAAGGGGTGGGACAAAAAAACACTCAAAAGCCTATACAACCTAAGGGAAAACCCCAAACTTCACAAAAATCGATGAGCAGATGTGTCAGAACATGGTGAAGAAGCATGCCAAGTTTCGTGAAGATCGGACAATAGGTGGCGCTATAACTGTCCAAAACGTCTCTTCTTATTAGGGGTTCAAGCATGAAATGCTGAAACCCTATTGTAATTGTGCTGATTTTTATTATTATTATTATTATTATTATTATTCCGCCCTAAAACGCATCGTGCAGCCCAAACCGTAAGAGCTGGAACCTTGAAACTTGGCCAAATGGTAGTCCTCAATTTGGGGAGAACCTATCAAAGTATGACCCAGATTGGCCCATAGGTGGCGCTACAATGACCACATTTACTAAATTGCTCATAACTCCTAGACAGTTTGTCCTAGAGTCTCAATTTTAGCATCACTGTGATCCCTGGATCCAGACGGACAAAATGGCTATCTCCAAATCCCGATCCGAGCAAAAAAAAAAATTCTATGGGCAATTTAGTGAAAAACCTACTTTTGCAAACTAGTCCTAGGTTTTTGGCCCAATCGGAACCAGACCAGTCTAGCACAGTTCTCTGGAGTCTCTAGATCAATAATTATCGAAAAAAAGTTGAACTTTTGCATTGGCCTGGCTGTAACAGGGTCATTCAGGAAAGGGGTGGGACAAAAAAACACTCAAAAGCCTATACAACCTAAGGGAAAACCCCAAACTTCACAAAAATCGATGAGCAGATGTGTCAGAACATGGTGAAGAAGCATGCCAAGTTTCGTGAAGATCGGACAATAGGTGGCGCTATAACTGTCCAAAACGTCTCTTCTTATTAGGGGTTCAAGCATGAAATGCTGAAACCCTATTGTAATTGTGCTGATTTTTATTATTATTATTATTATTATTATTATTCCGCCCTAAAACGCATCGTGCAGCCCAAACCGTAAGAGCTGGAACCTTGAAACTTGGCCAAATGGTAGTCCTCAATTTGGGGAGAACCTATCAAAGTATGACCCAGATTGGCCCATAGGTGGCGCTACAATGACCACATTTACTAAATTGCTCATAACTCCTAGACAGTTTGTCCTAGAGTCTCAATTTTAGCATCACTGTGATCCCTGGATCCAGACGGACAAAATGGCTATCTCCAAATCCCGATCCGAGCAAAAAAAAAAATTCTATGGGCAATTTAGTGAAAAACCTACTTTTGCAAACTAGTCCTAGGTTTTTGGCCCAATCGGAACCAGACCAGTCTAGCACAGTTCTCTGGAGTCTCTAGATCAATAATTATCGAAAAAAAGTTGAACTTTTGCATTGGCCTGGCTGTAACAGGGTCATTCAGGAAAGGGGTGGGACAAAAAAACACTCAAAAGCCTATACAACCTAAGGGAAAACCCCAAACTTCACAAAAATCGATGAGCAGATGTGTCAGAACATGGTGAAGAAGCATGCCAAGTTTCGTGAAGATCGGACAATAGGTGGCGCTATAACTGTCCAAAACGTCTCTTCTTATTAGGGGTTCAAGCATGAAATGCTGAAACCCTATTGTAATTGTGCTGATTTTTATTATTAGGGGTTCAAGCACGAAGTGCTGAAACCCTATTGTAATTGTGCTGATTTTTATTATTTTTCTTCTGCCGTAAAACGCATCGTGCAGCCCAAACCATAAGACCTGGAACCTTGAAACTTTGCCAAATGGTAGTATAAAAATCGAGGAGAGGTTATCAAATTATGACCTCGATTGGCCCATAGGTGGCGCTATAGCGACCAAAAGCGCGAAACTGCTCATAACTCCTAGACCATATGTCGTAGACTCAAGTGTCTTATATCATTGGAAAGCTGGAACCCTGAAGAACAAAACGTATATCTCCGATTTCATTTCCGGTATGCAAATTTTTCCGCCATTTTGAATTTTGTTAAAAACCTACTTTTGCGAACTAGTCCTAGGTTTTTCGTCCGATCGGAACCAAACCAGTGCAGAAATGTTCTCTGGAGTCTGAATATCAATAATTATCGAAAAAAAGTTGAAATTTCGATTCACGGTCGCTAGGGGGCGCAAAAATATTGTTGTGGGAGGAGCCTATTTTACTAAAAGGGCTATAACTCAAGATGTAAATGAGGTATCTTCACCAAACTCGGTCCACATGTGTAGGAGTTCAATCTTGGGTCACAGTAAAAAAATCGCGACGATTGAACACTAGGTGGCGCTATAACATGAAAAAAACATGAAAAGGGCTATGACGACCTGACCGTTAGTCCGATTGACTTGAAAATTGGTATGCAGTGTCTTGGTCCAAGGTGCCATGTATGTCTTTGAGGACATTGGCATATCTCAAAAAACATGGCCGCCATCGGCCAATGAAATTTGAGCACCTATTAGACAAGGTTAACGGAGGCTGATCGGAACAAAACTCGGTAGGCATGTTCGACTCATGGTCCTAGAGGTCTGTAAGAATTTTGAAAGAAATCGGCCACTAGTTGGCGCTAACGAGTTTTACGGCTCTGTAATCACGTAGTGTTACAAATATCCACACAATATGCATATCATTTGATAGACCTTCTCATGGAGAACAACTTTGCCTCAAGAACCATTGCTGTCAATCAAACTGTTCATTAAATATTCGTAATTATGTCAAAAACCTACTTTTGCGAACTAGTCCTAGGTTTTTCGCCCGATCGGAACCAAACGAGTCTAAGACAATTCTATGGACTCTCTAGATAAATAATTATCAAAAAAAAGTTGAACTTTTGCATTTTTCGCATGGGTATATAGGGTTATAAAGAAAATGGGCGTGGCAAAATGCACTCAAAAGCCTATAAATCCTAAACGAAAACACAGAACTTCACAAAAATTGATGCACATATTTGTCATAACATGCTAAAGGAGCCTGGAAATTTGTATAAAGATCGGACCAAAGGTAGCGCTATAACTGTTAAAACGCTTTAAAACCATATATTTCCTATGGTAAATTGCCTGTATTGGCTGTGAATGGTCTTTTCCTATGAAAAATTCCATAGGAAATAATTTGATCAAAATGAAATAATTTTCATATAATAATGTTCATGACTCTTAATAAGCATGAAACATTTCAGACAGATCAGACAAAATTTGCCTCTATAACAGTCAAAAAGGTAAAAATGATATAACATGTCATTAAGCCAATAAGTGGTATTTTACTGCCCCCTGCTGCCATTTCATCATACTGCTCCCTAATATTGTCATATAATTCATATTTAGACTTTATAAAATCATTATTTTAACATTTTCAATCATATTTTGTCAAAACTCATCTATTGGAGTATTACTTGACAATTGTGTCACACTGAGATATGGAAATGGACGAAAGTAAATGAATGAAATGAAACGAAAGTAAAACAGCATTTAAGCCACGCCCCCGAATACAAATTCACTAATAACTCGAAAACGGAAAGTTGTTGCACGTTCAAATTTTGATGGTAAGGTCCTCTCCAGGCTCTTGATCGAAACGTGTCGTCGCGGGCCTCCGTCGAGGGCTACTCGAGCACTATCTATGCTCTGAGTTTCAGAATTTTTCGCGTTCTGGTTACCGAGATATAACTGAAAAACCAAATTCCCATTCATTCACTCATTCATTCAAACACTTCAATTGCTATAATACCACTTTTGTCCACTTGAGGGAGCAGCAGAATTGCACATTACCTTTTCATTAGCTTTCAGTATTGGGAAACAAACAAATGCTTTAAAAAGCAATCTTTTTATTATGATAGGGCTGTAGCTTTCGATTATTTTAGTAATCGAGTATTCTATTCAAGTAATCGGATAAAAAAAAATTGTGGTAAAAAATAGATTCAAGTTAACAACAGCCTTTAAAATGACTTAAAATACAAATATATAATAACAAGCAACAATAATTGGTTCAAGTAAAGTATCAAAGTAAGTAATTATATTGGTTTTATTGAAGAACACTGTTAAAATATACCCATGTAAAATGAATTATATAAACTAATATAAACATAACTTATGTACATAAATAACAAATGCCTGCAGAGGGTGCCAGCGGCCTGGTTGTTGTTACACTAAGCCTGGCATTATCAAATCCTTGTTTAATATTGTCCAAACAATTAATTCAAATGTCAACTTAACCTTCAATATTTGGCCACTTCTGTACGATAGAAATGCTACAGTCACTGTAATTTCTTGAACGAGAACATGTGCACATCAAAACATGCAAACTCAGAGCAAGATAACTTATATTTTGAAATCGCAATGTTTAAACTTTTATTTTGAAATCGCGATGAACAGCAGTTTGAGAAACCCAGATGTGCTCCACAAATGATAACAGTGCAACTATGAAACACAAACTGCGTCCGACTTGCGTTCCCATATTTGCACGTTATTGGAAACCTAAACAAACAGCACTGCAGAGACTGAGTTTGCTTGGAGCAGCGTTTACTGTGGACGGAGCTGAGGTAATTTTAACATGTAACGTTAGGCTAATCTGCACTCATGTAATTGAAGCGTCTTCTCTGTGAAAAAAACAAACAAACAAAAAACAGAGGATATATTTATTTAACTGAATCACAGCCTTTGTGATTTCACAATGGCACTATGCTATATTATGACTGTAAATGGTTTTAAATATCGCGTTGTCCTAGAAAACTGTAATTCTGCGGTTGTTGGATTCTCGTCTGTGGAATGCACCACTTTCGGTATTTTGCCAATTACTCGAGGGGTAAATTGCAATCAAGGATTTTTTTAAATCGAGTACTTTACTATAATCGAGGAATCGTTACAGCCCTATACTGGTAACATAGTTTTATATTATTAGATCACAAAGAAATGCCTATAGACAAATAAATATATTTTCTCAATAACATATCCAAAAAACATATTTGTGTGTGTGTGTGTGTGTGTGTGTAAGCATGCATTATTGAGTTAACATGGAAAAACTGGTTTGATTTAGTGCAGAAAACTGGTGCAAATCATTAAGTTTAAAGTGAAAGTGAGCCAATAAGTGGTCTTCTACTGGCTTCTGCTGGCCATTCTACTTATTAACTCTTCGGAGTCTTGGGCTATTTTGGCCGTTTTTGAGTACTTTTTACACAGCACAACATCACCTATATGAACAGACAATTAGTTTTTCACTTTGATGTACTTTATCAACATACTGGACCCAAAATCACACAAAAAACACAAAATCCGAATAGAAAAATTATAGTTTTTTACTACAAAAAACACAAACATGCTCAATGAAGCATTTTAAAAGGTTTAAAATGTTAACACAAGTTGTAAATGTCAACATATACAGGTACAATTCAGATATAATCAAGCTATATACAAAAAAAATATGATTTACAAAAAAAAGCAGGTGTAGCCATGGGCTTTTTTCTTTTTCTTTTTAGCTTTGCCACTTTTTAAAACAGTTCATGCACACAATTATACAGAGAGCTATATTTAAGGCCTTGCATTCCCAGAGTATGAGGGTTCCCAAATAGTGCAAATACAACATAAAAAAGGTAAAATTGAGATAAAATCAAACTATATACAGCAAAAAGCAGGTGTGGCAATAGGGTTTTTTTCTTTTCTTTTTTGCTTAGAAACTCTACAAAACACAATGTACAATTACACAGACAGCTACATTACAGGGCTTTCATGAGCTTGAGTAAGAGGTGTTCCTAAAAAGTGCAAATATACCATACAAAAGGTAAAATGAATACAAAATCAATATCAGGATCACTCTCGGTTTTCCAGGGCTCAGAGCTGTGGTGTGGCTGTCCTGACTTTGCTGGAGATCTTGATCTGGTTTGACTCTTCCTTCCACCCAGATAGGAAAGAGATGCTTTGTAGGCCTCTGTCTGCTTGTTGTCGAAGTGGTAGATGACCCAGGCTGCTCATCATCTCTGTACATGTCAAGACACACGCAAAAAGATTAAAGATTGTACATCAAAGTTCAAGATGCTCATTGGCACATATGTACAACAATTACAGTGAAGCAATCATTGGCAATGAAATTCTTGTTCACACAACCACACACACACACACACACACACACACACACACACACACACACACACACACACACACACAGACAGACAGACACACACAGAAACACACACGCACAGACAGACAGACAGACAGACAGACAGACAGACAGACACACACACACACACACACACACAGACAGACATACAGACAGACAGAGACACACACACACACAGATAATATAATATACAATAAGCTAAAAGTTTGTCTCACCCCTCGTTGTGAACCACAAAAGCCGAGTCGTCAATCTCATCATAGCCACTTTCTGATTCCGTCGATGAACTGTAAACAACATCGTCCAGTTGGTAGAACAAGTCGAGGGCTTGTTCAACCAAAAATTTTCCTGCCACAAAAAATACCTAAACTATCTACACTACTCCTAAACTACTCTCAAAATCTACTCAAACTCTTCCAAAAACTAGCAATAACATCTCTGTCTTTCTGTCTATTCCGTCAATATCCCGTCGGCGCCTTTCAATTTCACTTCTTTGCACAGTTGGCTCCTCCTCCACTCCGTAAAATGTGCAGCATGAAGAGCAGAGTCAGCAGATTCACACATTTTTCTCCGTTTTGTTTTATGACAAAAACCGACGAAGTTATTGGAATAAATGCGACGCCTGTCGCATCCCATCGTGCGTTCTTTTACGAATGCGTCAATATTTTCAATATTTTTTTTATATAAAGTTTAAATGATCATATCTCCGTTTTTACTTGGTCTAGCAACACAAAACAAAAAGCAGAATAGAGTTTCAAGCCAGCACTTTCGACAGAAGTGGACGGCAGCGCTCGACGTGACTTTGTTTTTATAATTCAACGTCTTAAACCTGTCATGTGATTTGATCACGCCGGTGTGATCGGCGACTCGGAAGAGTTAATGAAGTCTTTTCACATGTGCTTTTGGATTCACTTGTATAACAATAACTATTATAACACAATCATATTTTGTCAGTGTTTATCACTTCATTTGCACTGACACTTCACATAATTGCTAGTAATGTGGTAAATCATGGTAAATCACGCTAGAAACATGGTAAGTCATAGTAAATAATAGTAGAATGTGGTGTATCAAGGTAGATCATGTAAGAATCCTGGTAAATAATTCTAGAACGTGGTATATCATGCTAGAACATGGTAAATCATGGTAAACTATGCTAGAACAGGGTAAATCATGGTAAACCATGATAAATCATGATGAACTATGTCAAATCATTTTAGAATGTGGTATATCATGATAAATCATGCTAGAACATGATCTTTTCCATCTATGATGTCAGTGGTTACATGCTTGCTAAATAAAACTTAATAACTTTTGATGCTTTTGTGCTTTAAGGCCTTAAAGGCCTTAATTGCTTGAACCCCGATAAATGCTGCTTGCAGCTTTAATTATTATTATTATTATTATTATTCCGCCCTAAAACGCATCGTGCAGCCCAAACCGTAAGAGCTGGAACCTTGAAACTTGGCCAAATGGTAGTCCTCAATTTGGGGAGAACCTATCAAAGTATGACCCAGATTGGCCCATAGGTGGCGCTACAATGACCACATTTACTAAATTGCTCATAACTCCTAGACAGTTTGTCCTAGAGTCTCAATTTTAGCATCACTGTGATCCCTGGATCCAGACGGACAAAATGGCTATCTCCAAATCCCGATCCGAGCAAAAAAAAAAATTTCTATGGGCAATTTAGTGAAAAACCTACTTTTGCAAACTAGTCCTAGGTTTTTGGCCCAATCGGAACCAGACCAGTCTAGCACAGTTCTCTGGAGTCTCTAGATCAATAATTATCGAAAAAAAGTTGAACTTTTGCATTGGCCTGGCTGTAACAGGGTCATTCAGGAAAGGGGTGGGACAAAAAAACACTCAAAAGCCTATACAACCTAAGGGAAAACCCCAAACTTCACAAAAATCGATGAGCAGATGTGTCAGAACATGGTGAAGAAGCATGCCAAGTTTCGTGAAGATCGGACAATAGGTGGCGCTATAACTGTCCAAAACGTCTCTTCTTATTAGGGGTTCAAGCATGAAATGCTGAAACCCTATTGTAATTGTGCTGATTTTTATTATTATTATTATTATTATTATTATTCCGCCCTAAAACGCATCGTGCAGCCCAAACCGTAAGAGCTGGAACCTTGAAACTTGGCCAAATGGTAGTCCTCAATTTGGGGAGAACCTATCAAAGTATGACCCAGATTGGCCCATAGGTGGCGCTACAATGACCACATTTACTAAATTGCTCATAACTCCTAGACAGTTTGTCCTAGAGTCTCAATTTTAGCATCACTGTGATCCCTGGATCCAGACGGACAAAATGGCTATCTCCAAATCCCGATCCGAGCAAAAAAAAAAATTTCTATGGGCAATTTAGTGAAAAACCTACTTTTGCAAACTAGTCCTAGGTTTTTGGCCCAATCGGAACCAGACCAGTCTAGCACAGTTCTCTGGAGTCTCTAGATCAATAATTATCGAAAAAAAGTTGAACTTTTGCATTGGCCTGGCTGTAACAGGGTCATTCAGGAAAGGGGTGGGACAAAAAAACACTCAAAAGCCTATACAACCTAAGGGAAAACCCCAAACTTCACAAAAATCGATGAGCAGATGTGTCAGAACATGGTGAAGAAGCATGCCAAGTTTCGTGAAGATCGGACAATAGGTGGCGCTATAACTGTCCAAAACGTCTCTTCTTATTAGGGGTTCAAGCATGAAATGCTGAAACCCTATTGTAATTGTGCTGATTTTTATTATTATTATTATTATTATTATTATTCCGCCCTAAAACGCATCGTGCAGCCCAAACCGTAAGAGCTGGAACCTTGAAACTTGGCCAAATGGTAGTCCTCAATTTGGGGAGAACCTATCAAAGTATGACCCAGATTGGCCCATAGGTGGCGCTACAATGACCACATTTACTAAATTGCTCATAACTCCTAGACAGTTTGTCCTAGAGTCTCAATTTTAGCATCACTGTGATCCCTGGATCCAGACGGACAAAATGGCTATCTCCAAATCCCGATCCGAGCAAAAAAAAAAATTCTATGGGCAATTTAGTGAAAAACCTACTTTTGCAAACTAGTCCTAGGTTTTTGGCCCAATCGGAACCAGACCAGTCTAGCACAGTTCTCTGGAGTCTCTAGATCAATAATTATCGAAAAAAAGTTGAACTTTTGCATTGGCCTGGCTGTAACAGGGTCATTCAGGAAAGGGGTGGGACAAAAAAACACTCAAAAGCCTATACAACCTAAGGGAAAACCCCAAACTTCACAAAAATCGATGAGCAGATGTGTCAGAACATGGTGAAGAAGCATGCCAAGTTTCGTGAAGATCGGACAATAGGTGGCGCTATAACTGTCCAAAACGTCTCTTCTTATTAGGGGTTCAAGCATGAAATGCTGAAACCCTATTGTAATTGTGCTGATTTTTATTATTATTATTATTATTATTATTATTCCGCCCTAAAACGCATCGTGCAGCCCAAACCGTAAGAGCTGGAACCTTGAAACTTGGCCAAATGGTAGTCCTCAATTTGGGGAGAACCTATCAAAGTATGACCCAGATTGGCCCATAGGTGGCGCTACAATGACCACATTTACTAAATTGCTCATAACTCCTAGACAGTTTGTCCTAGAGTCTCAATTTTAGCATCACTGTGATCCCTGGATCCAGACGGACAAAATGGCTATCTCCAAATCCCGATCCGAGCAAAAAAAAAAATTCTATGGGCAATTTAGTGAAAAACCTACTTTTGCAAACTAGTCCTAGGTTTTTGGCCCAATCGGAACCAGACCAGTCTAGCACAGTTCTCTGGAGTCTCTAGATCAATAATTATCGAAAAAAAGTTGAACTTTTGCATTGGCCTGGCTGTAACAGGGTCATTCAGGAAAGGGGTGGGACAAAAAAACACTCAAAAGCCTATACAACCTAAGGGAAAACCCCAAACTTCACAAAAATCGATGAGCAGATGTGTCAGAACATGGTGAAGAAGCATGCCAAGTTTCGTGAAGATCGGACAATAGGTGGCGCTATAACTGTCCAAAACGTCTCTTCTTATTAGGGGTTCAAGCATGAAATGCTGAAACCCTATTGTAATTGTGCTGATTTTTATTATTATTATTATTATTATTATTATTCCGCCCTAAAACGCATCGTGCAGCCCAAACCGTAAGAGCTGGAACCTTGAAACTTGGCCAAATGGTAGTCCTCAATTTGGGGAGAACCTATCAAAGTATGACCCAGATTGGCCCATAGGTGGCGCTACAATGACCACATTTACTAAATTGCTCATAACTCCTAGACAGTTTGTCCTAGAGTCTCAATTTTAGCATCACTGTGATCCCTGGATCCAGACGGACAAAATGGCTATCTCCAAATCCCGATCCGAGCAAAAAAAAAAATTCTATGGGCAATTTAGTGAAAAACCTACTTTTGCAAACTAGTCCTAGGTTTTTGGCCCAATCGGAACCAGACCAGTCTAGCACAGTTAGTGGGGTGGGACAAAAAAACACTCAAAAGCCTATACAACCTAAGGGAAAACCCCAAACTTCACAAAAATCGATGAGCAGATGTGTCAGAACATGGTGAAGAAGCATGCCAAGTTTCGTGAAGATCGGACAATAGGTGGCGCTATAACTGTCCAAAACGTCTCTTCTTATTAGGGGTTCAAGCATGAAATGCTGAAACCCTATTGTAATTGTGCTGATTTTTATTATTAGGGGTTCAAGCACGAAGTGCTGAAACCCTATTGTAATTGTACTGATTTTTATTATTATTATTTTTCTTCTGCCGTAAAACGCATCGTGCAGCCCAAACCGTAAGTGCTAGAGACTTGAAACTTTGCCAGATGGTAGTACAAAAATCGAGGAGAGGTTATCAAAATATGACCCCGATTGGCCCATAGGTGGCGCTACAGTGCAAAAAACAAAAAAAAATCATATTTTTGCTTAAATCTCATTAACCGTTTGTCACAGACTCAAGTGTTTTATATCATTGGAATCCTTGGGTCAAGCCGAACAAAAAAGGCCTCAAGGATTTCATTTCCGGTATGCAAATTTTCCGCAATTTTGAATTATGTCCAAAACCTACTTTTGCGAACTAGTCCCTGGTTTTGTGTCCGATCGGAACCAAACCAGTGCAGAAATGTTCTCTGGAGTCAGAATATCAATAATTATCGAAAAAAAGTTGAAATTTCGATTGACGGTCGCTAAGGGGCGCCAAAATGTTTGAAGAAGGCGGAGCCTATTTTACTAAAATGGCTATAACTCCAGAAGTAAATGAGGTATATTCACCAAACTCGGTACACCTGTGTAAGAGGTCAATCTGAGGTCATAGTAAAAAGATTGCGGCGATTGGCCACATGGTGGCGCTATAACATGAAAAACACATAAATCAGGCTGTAACCACCTGACCGTTAGTCCGATTGACTTGAAAATTGGTATGCAGTGTCTTGGTCCAAGCTGTCATGTATATCTATGAGGACATTGGTGTATCTCAAAAAACATGGCCGCCATCGGCCAATGAAGTTTGAGCACCTATTAGACAAGGTTAACGGAGGCCGATCGGAACAAAACTCGGTGGGCATGTTCGACTCATGGCCCTAGAGGTCTGTAACAATTTTGAAAGAAATCGGCCACTAGTTGGCGCTAACGAGTTTTATGGCTCTGTAATCACGTGGTGTTACACTTATCATCACAAAATGCATATCATTTGATAGACCTGCTCATGCTGAACAACTTTGCCTCTAGAACCATTGCTGTCAATCAAACAGTTTATTAATTATTCACGAATATGTTAAAAACCTACTTTTGCGAACTAGTCCCTGTTTTTTTGCCCGATCGGAACCAAACGAGTCTAGGACAATTCTCTGGACTCTTTAGATCAATAATTATCAAAAAAAGTTGAACTTTTGCATTTTTCGCATGGGTATAATTGGGTCATAAAGAAAATGGGCGTGGCAAAATGCAAACAAAAGCCTATAAATCCTAAACAAAAACTCAGAACATCACGAAAATTGGTGAGCATATGTGCCATAACATTCTAAATAAGCATGCAAAATTGTATGTAGATCGGATGATAGTTGGCGCTATAACTGTTAAAAAGCAATGGTAAATTGCCTGTATTGGCTGTAAATGGACTTTTCAATCTATTATTTCAGTGGTTAAAAGCTTTCTAAATAAATCTTAATGTCTTGAATGCTTAAATGCCTTAAAGGCCTTAAATGCTTGAACCCCGATAAATGCTGCTTGCAGCTTTAATTATTATTATTATTCTTCTCCGCTAAAACGCATCGTGCAGCCCAAACCGTAAGAGCTGGAACTTTGAAACTTTGACAGATGGTAGTACAAAAATCGAGGAAAGGTTCAGAGATTATGACCCCGATTGGCCCATAGGTGGCGCTATAACAACCAAAAGCGCGAAACTGCTCATAACTCCTAGACCGTATGTCGTAGACTCAAGTGTCTTATATCATTGGAAAGCTGGACGCCTGACGAACAAAACGTATATCTCCGATTTCATTTCCGCCATGATAGATTTTCCGCCATTTTGAATTTTGTCAAAAATCTATTTTTGCGAACTAGTCCCTGGTTTTTTGCCCGATTGGAACCAAACTAATGCAGAAATGTTCTCTGGAGACTGAATATCAATAATTATCGAAAAAAAGTGGAAATTTCGATTCACGGTCACTAAAGGGCGCCAAAACGTACGTTGTGGGAGGGGCCTATTTTACTAAAATGGCTGTAACTCCCGATGTAAATGAGGTATCTTCACCAAACTTGGTACACATGTGTATGAGCTTACTCTGGGGTCACAGTAAAAAAATCGCGACGATTGGCCTCATGGTGGCGCTATAAAATGAAAAAAACATAAAACAGGCTATAACCACCTGACCGTTAGTCCGATTGACTTGAAAATTGGTATGCAGTGTCTTGGTCCAAGGTGCCATGTATGTGTATGAGGACATTTGCGTATCTCAAAAAACATGGCCGCCATTGGCCAATGAAATTTTAACACCTATTAGACAAGGTTAACGGAGGCCGATCGGAACGAAACTCAATGGGCATGTTCGGCTCATGGCCCTAAAGGTCTGTAAGAATTTTGAAAGAAATTGGCCACTAGTTGGCGCTAACGAGTTTTACGGCTCTGTAATCACGTGGTGTTACAAATATCCACACAATATGCATATCATTTGATAGATCTCCTCATCCTGAACAACTTTGCCTCAAGAACCATTGCTGTCAATCAAACTGTTCATTAATTATTCATTAATATGTTAAAAAACTACTTTTGCGAACTAGTCCTAGGTTTTTTGCCCGATCGGAACCAGACCAGTCTAGGACAATTCTCTGGACTCTCTAGATCAATAATTATCAAAAAAAAGTTGAACTTTTGCATTTGGATGGCTGTAATAGGGTCATTTATAAAATGGGCGTGGCAAAATACACTAAAAACCCTATAAATCCTAAATAAAAACTCAGAACTTCACAAAAATTGGTCAGCATATGTGACATAACATCATTAACAAGCATGAAAAATTCTATGGAGATCGGACGATAGGTGGCGCTATAACTGTTAAAAAGCTTTAAAATCATATATTTCCTATGGTAAACTGCCTGTATTGGCTGTAAATGGTCTTTTCCATCTCTGATCATATAATTTTCATATCATAATGTTCAAAACTAGTGCAATACAATTCTCTGGACTCACTAGATCAATAATTGTCAGAAAAAGTTGAACTACTTCATTTGGATAGCTATAATAGGTTCACTTCAAAATCTGGCCTTTACCAAGTGTCCCCGAAAGCCTATATCTCTTTAATCAATGCTCAGACCTTCTTAAAAACAAGTCAGAACGTGTGAAATATTACCCTGAACTAGCATGAAAATTTTCAGACAGATCGGACAAAATTTGCCTCTATAACAGTTAAAAAGGTGAAAATGATATGAATTAATGGCATGTTAAGCCAATAAGTGGTATTTTACTGCCCCCTGCTGTTTAAAATAGTCATTTTCTCATATTGGTATTGGTATCAGCCATGGTAAATCATGATAAATGATGGTGTGTGTGTGTGTGTGTGTGTGTGTGTGTGTGTGTGTGTGTGTGTGTGTGTGTGTGTGTGTGTGTGTGTGTGGTACAAATATAACAAAGGTTTTATTTTCCAACATGAAAACAAACATAACAGAGTGCTAGTGCACAAACAATAACCGACAATGATAATGGATGAGAGGGGAACTTAAATACACAGATCAAGACAAGGACAACAGGTGACGGTTATGATGATGAGGAGCAGGTGATGATGAGGAGGGTGATGAGGAGCAGGTGCAGGTGATGACGACAGATGGTGAATGTGATGAAGACAGAAGGTGAATGTGATGAAGGTGAATGTGACACTAATATCACTGAAACATTTGTGTGTGTGTGTGTGTGTGTGTGTGTGTGTGTGTGTGTGTGTGTGTGTGTGTGTGTGTGTGTGTGTAGCATTCGTGTGTGTAGCATATGTAGCAAGTATGCATTATTGAGTTAACATGGAAACACTGGTTTGCTTTAGTGCAGAAAACTGGTCAAAATCATGAGGTTTAAAGTGAAAGTGAGCCAATAAGTGGTCTTCTACTGCCCTCTGCTGGCCATTCTACTTATTAATTAAATTTTTCCACATGTGCTTGCATTTATACTTGAATACACACTAAAAATCACTTATATAGCAATAACTATTATAACACAATCATATTTTGTCAGTGTTAATCACTTTATTTGCACTGACACTTCAAATAATTGCTAGTAATGTGGTAAATCATGGTAAATCATGGTTAACTATGCTGTGTGTGTGTGTGTGTGTGTGTGTGTGTGTGTGTGTGTGTGTGTGTGTGTGTGTGTGTGTGTGTGTGTAAGCATGCATTGAGTTAACATGGATAAACTGGTTTGCTTTAGTGCAGAAAACTGGTTTAAAGTGAAAGTGAGCCAATAAGTGGTCTTCTACTGCCCTCTGCTGGCCATTCTACTTATTAATGAAATATTTCAACATGTGCTTGCATTCATACTTGAATACACACTAAAAAAATCACTTATATAGCAATAACTATTATAACACAATCATATTTTGTCAGTGTTAATCACTTTATTTGCACTGACACTTCAAATAATTGCTAGTAATGTGATAAATCAGGCTAGAAACATGGTAAATCAAAGTAAATAATACTAGATTGTCGTTTATCTCCTGGTAAATAATACTAGAACGTGGTATATCATGGTAAATCATGGTTAACTATGCTGTGTGTGTATGTGTGTGTGTGTGTGTGTGTGTGTGTGTGTGTGTGTGTGTGTGTGTGTGTGTGTGTGTGTGTGTGTGTGTGTGTGTGTGTAAGCATGCATTGAGTTAACATGGAAAAACTGGTTTGCTTTAGTGCAGAAAACTGGTTTAAAGTGAAAGTGAGCCAATAAGTGGTCTTCTAGTGCCCTCTGCTGGCCATTCTACTTAATAATGAAATATTTTACAAGTGCTTTTGCATTCATACTTGGACACACACTAAAAATCACGTATATAACTAACTATTATAACACAATAATATTTTGTCAGTGTTCATCACCTCATTTGCACTGACACTTCACATAATTGCTAGTAATGTGGTTAATCATGCTAGAAACATTGTAAATCATAGTAAATAATACTGAAATGAGGTGTATCAAGGTAAATCATGCTAGAATCCTAATAAATCATTCTGGAACATGGTATATGATAGTAAATCATGCTAGAATCATATTAAATAATTCTAGAATGTGGCAAATCGTTGTGGGAGGAGCCTATTTTACTCAAATGGCTATAACTCAAGAAGTAAATGAGATATCTTCACCAAACTCAGTACACATGTGTATGGGTTCAATTTGAGGTCACAGTAAACAATTTTATGGAGATCGGACCATAGGTGGCGCTATAACTGTTAAAAAGCTTTAAAACCATATATATCCCATGGCAAATTGCCTGTATTGGCTGTAAATGGTCTTTTCCATCTATTATGTCAGTGGTTACATGCTTGCTAAATAAATCTTAATAACTTTTGATGCTTTTGTGCTTAAATGCCTTAAAGGCCTTAACTGCTTGAACCCCGATAAATGCTGCTTGCAGCTTTAATTATTATTATTATTATTATTATTCCGCCGTAAAACGCATCGTGCAGCCCAAACCGTAAGAGCTGGAACTTTGAAACTTTGACAGATGGTAGTACAAAAATCGAGGAAAGGTTCAGAGATTATGACCCCGATTGGCCCATAGGTGGCGCTATAACAACCAAAAGCGCGAAACTGCTCATAACTCCTAGACCGTATGTCGTAGACTCAAGTGTCTTATATCATTGGAAAGCTGGACGCCTGACAAACAAAACGTATATCTCCGATTTCATTTCCGCCATGATAGATTTTCCGCCATTTTGAATTTTGTCAAAAATCTACTTTTGCGAACTAGTCCCTGGTTTTTTGCCCGATTGGAACCAATCTAGTGCAGAAATGTTCTCTGGAGACTGAATATCAATAATTATCGAAAAAAAGTGGAAATTTCGATTCACGGTCGCTAAGGGGCGCCAAAACGTACGTTGTGGGAGGGGCCTATTTTACTAAAATGGCTATAACTCCCGATGTAAATGAGGTATCTTCACCAAACTTGGTACACATGTGTATGAGCTTACTCTGGGGTCACAGTAAAAAAATCGCGACGATTGGCCTCATGGTGGCGCTATAAAATGAAAAAAACATAAAACAGGCTATAACCACCTGACCGTTAGTCCGATTGACTTGAAAATTGGTATGCAGTGTCTTGGTCCAAGGTGCCATGTATGTGTATGAGGACATTGGCGTATCTCAAAAAACATGGCTGCCATCGGCCAACGAAGTTTGAGCACCTATTAGACAAGGTTAACGGAGGCCGATCGGAACGAAACTCAATGGGCATGTTCGGCTCATGGCCCTAAAGGTCTGTAAGAATTTTGAAAGAAATCGGCCACTAGTTGGCGCTAACGAGTTTTACGGCTCTGTAATCACGTGGTGTTACAAATATCCACACAATATGCATATCATTTGATAGATCTCCTCATCCTGAACAACTTTGCCTCAAGAACCATTGCTGTCAATCAAACTGTTCATTAATTATTCATTAATATATTAAAAACCTACTTTTGCGAACTAGTCCTAGGTTTTTTGCCCGATCGGAACCAGACCAGTCTAGGACAATTCTCTGGACTCTCTAGATCAATAATTATCAAAAAAAAGTTGAACTTTTGCATTTGGATGGCTGTAATAGGGTAATTTATAAAATGGGCGTGTCAAAATACATTAAAAAGCCTATAAATCCTAAATAAAAACTCAGAACTTCACAAAAATTGGTCAGCATATGTGACATAACATCATTAACAAGCATGAAAAATTCTATGGAGATCGGACGATAGGTGGCGCTATAACTGTTAAAAAGCTTTAAAATCATATATTTCCTATGGTAAACTGCCTGTATTGGCTGTAAATGGTCTTTTCCATCTCTGATCATATAATTTTCATATCATAATGTTCAAAACTAGTGCAATACAATTCTCTGGACTCACTAGATCAATAATTGTCAGAAAAAGTTGAACTACTTCATTTGGATAGCTATAATAGGTTCACTTCAAAATCTGGCCTTTACCAAGTGTCCCCGAAAGCCTATATCTCTTTAATCAATGCTCAGACCTTCTTAAAAACAAGTCAGAACGTGTGAAATATCACCCTGAACAAGCATGAAAATTTTCAGACAGATCAGACAAAATTTGCCTCTATAACAGTTAAAAAGGTGAAAATGATATGAATTAATGGCATGTTAAGCCAATAAGTGGTATTTCACTGCCCCCTGCTGTTTAAAATAGTCATTTTCTCATATTGGTATTGGTATCAGCCATGGTAAATCATGATAAATGATGGTGTGTGTGTGTGTGTGTGTGTGTGTGTGTGTGTGTGTGTGTGTGTGTGTGTGTGTGTGTGTGTGTGTGTGTGTGTGTGTGTGTGTGTGGTACAAATATAACAAAGGTTTTATTTTCCAACATGAAAACAAACATAACAGAGTGCTAGTGCACAAACAATAACCGACAATGATAATGGATGAGAGGGGAACTTAAATACACAGATCAAGACAAGGACAACAGGTGACGGTTATGATGATGAGGAGCAGGTGATGATGAGGAGGGTGATGAGGAGCAGGTGCAGGTGATGACGACAGATGGTGAATGTGATGAAGACAGAAGGTGAATGTGATGAAGGTGAATGTGACACCAATATCACTGAAACATTTGTGTGTGTGTGTGTGTGTGTGTGTGTGTGTGTGTGTGTGTGTAGCATTATTGTGTGTAGCATATGTAGCAAGTATGCATTATTGAGTTAACATGGAAACACTGGTTTGCTTTAGTGCAGAAAACTGGTCAAAATCATGAGGTTTAAAGTGAAAGTGAGCCAATAAGTGGTCTTCTACTGCCCTCTGCTGGCCATTCTACTTATTAATTAAATTTTTCCACATGTGCTTGCATTTATACTTGAATACACACTAAAAATCACTTATATAGCAATAACTATTATAACACAATCATATTTTGTCAGTGTTAATCACTTTATTTGCACTGACACTTCAAATAATTGCTAGTAATGTGGTAAATCATGGTAAATCATGGTTAACTATGCTGTGTGTGTGTGTGTGTGTGTGTGTGTGTGTGTGTGTGTGTGTGTGTGTGTGTGTGTGTGTGTGTGTGTGTGTGTGTGTGTAAGCATGCATTGAGTTAACATGGATAAACTGGTTTGCTTTAGTGCAGAAAACTGGTTTAAAGTGAAAGTGAGCCAATAAGTGGTCTTCTACTGCCCTCTGCTGGCCATTCTACTTATTAATGAAATATTTCAACATGTGCTTGCATTCATACTTGAATACACACTAAAAAAATCACTTATATAGCAATAACTATTATAACACAATCATATTTTGTCAGTGTTAATCACTTTATTTGCACTGACACTTCAAATAATTGCTAGTAATGTGATAAATCAGGCTAGAAACATGGTAAATCAAAGTAAATAATACTAGATTGTTGTTTATCTCCTGGTAAATAATACTAGAACGTGGTATATCATGGTAAATCATGGTTAACTATGCTGTGTGTGTATGTGTGTGTGTGTGTGTGTGTGTGTGTGTGTGTGTGTGTGTGTGTAAGCATGCATTGAGTTAACATGGAAAAACTGGTTTGCTTTAGTGCAGAAAACTGGTTTAAAGTGAAAGTGAGCCAATAAGTGGTCTTCTAGTGCCCTCTGCTGGCCATTCTACTTAATAATGAAATATTTTACATGTGCTTTTGCATTCATACTTGGACACACACTAAAAATCACGTATATAACTAACTATTATAACACAATAATATTTTGTCAGTGTTCATCACCTCATTTGCACTGACACTTGACATAATTGCTAGTAATGTGGTTAATCATGCTAGAAACATTGTAAATCATAGTAAATAATACTGAAATGAGGTGTATCAAGGTAAATCATGCTAGAATCCTAATAAATCATTCTGGAACATGGTATATGATAGTAAATCATGCTAGAATCATATTAAATAATTCTAGAATGTGGCAAATCGTTGTGGGAGGAGCCTATTTTACTCAAATGGCTATAACTCAAGAAGTAAATGAGATATCTTCACCAAACTCAGTACACATGTGTATGGGTTCAATTTGAGGTCACAGTAAACAATTTTATGGAGATCGGACCATAGGTGGCGCTATAACTGTTAAAAAGCTTTAAAACCATATATATCCCATGGTAAACTGCCTGTATTGGCTGTAAATGGTCTTTTCCATCTATTATGTCAGTGGTTACATGCTTGCTAAATAAATCTTAATAACTTTTGATGCTTTTGTGCTTAAATGCCTTAAAGGCCTTAACTGCTTGAACCCCGATAAATGCTGCTTGCAGCTTTAATTATTATTATTATTATTATTATTCCGCCGTAAAACGCATCGTGCAGCCCAAACCGTAAGGGCTAGAGCTTTGAAACTTTGCCATATGGTAGTACAAAAATCGAGGAGAGGTTATCAAATTATGACCCCGATTGGCCCATAGGTGGCGCTATAGCAACCAAAAGCGCGAAACTGCTCATAACTCCTAGACCGTAAGTCCTAGACTCAAGTGTCTTATATCATTGGAAAGCTGGACGCCTGACGAACAAAAC
The DNA here is from genome assembly GCF_949319135.1 of Squalius cephalus. Taxonomy (NCBI): domain Eukaryota; kingdom Metazoa; phylum Chordata; class Actinopteri; order Cypriniformes; family Leuciscidae; genus Squalius; species Squalius cephalus. The sequence continues at coordinate 6,692,818 of NC_137124.1, forward strand.
GTATATCTCCGATTTTATTTCCGCCATGATAGATTTTCCGCCATTTTGAATTTTGTCGAAAATCTACTTTTGCGAACTAGTCCCTGGTTTTTCGCCCGATCGGAACCAAACCAGTGCAGAATTGTTCTCTGGAGTCTGAAGATCAATAATTATCGAAAAAAAGTTGAAATTTCGATTCACGGTCGCTAGGGGGTGCAAAATTAACGTTGTGGGAGGAGCCTATTTTACTAAAATGGCTATAACTCCAGAAGTAAAAGAGGTATTTTAACCAAACTTGGTACACATGTGTAAGAGGTCAATCTGAGGTCACGGTAAAAAAATCGCGGCGATTAGCCACATGGTGGCGCTATAACATGAAAAAAACATAAAACAGGCTATAACCACCTGACCGTTAGTCCGATTGACTTGAAAATTGGTATGCAGTGTCTTGGTCCAAGGTGCCATGTATGTCTATGAGGACATTGGCGTATCTCAAAAAACATGGCCGCCATCGGCCAATGAAGTTTGAGCACCGATTAGACAAGGTTAACGGAGGCCGATCGGAACGAAACTCGATGGGCATGTTCGTCTCATGGCCCTAGAGGTCTGTAAGAATTTTGAAAGAAATCGGCCACTAGTTGGCGCTAACGAGTTTTATGGCTCTGTAATCACGTGGTGTTACACTCATCCACACAATATGCATATCATTTGATAGATCTGCTCATGCTGAACAACTTTGCCTCAAGAACCATTGCTGTCAATCAAACCGTTCATTAAATATTCACGAATATGTCTAAAACCTACTTTTGCGAACTAGTCCTAGGTTTTTCGCCCGATCGGAACCAGACCAGTCTAGGACAATTCTCTGGACTCTCTAGATCAATAATTATCAAAAAAAAGTTGAACTTTTGCATTTGCATGGCTGTAATAGGGTCATTTATAAAATGGGTGTGGCAAAATACACTCAAAAGCCTATAAATTCTAAATGAAAACTCAGAACTTCACAAAAATTGGTCAGCCTATGTGTCATAACATCATTAACAAGCATGCAAAATTTTATGGAGATCGGACGATAGGTGGCGCTATAACTGTTAAAAAGCTTTAAAACCATATATTTCCTATGGTATGTTGCCTGTATTGGCTGTAAATGGTCTTTTCCATCTCTGATCATATAATTTTCATATCATAATGTTCAAAACTAGTGCAATACAATTCTCTGGACTCACTAGATCAATAATTGTCAGAAAAAGTTGAACTACTTCATTTGGATAGCTATAATAGGGTCACTTCAAAATGTAGCCTTTACCAAGTGTCCCCGAAAGCCTATATCTCTTTAATGAATGACTCAGACCTTCTTAAAAACAAGTCAGAACATGTGAAATATCACTCTGAACATGCATGAAAATTTTCAGACAGATCAGACAAAATTTGCCTCTATAACAGTTAAAAAGGTGAAAATGATATGATTATAATGGCATGTTAAGCCAATAAGTGGTATTTTACTGCCCCCTGCTGTTTAAAATAGTCATTTTGTCATATTGTTCTATAATTTATATTTAGACTTTATAAAATCACTATTTTAACATTTACAATTACATTTAGTCAAAATCCATCTGTTAAAGTATTAGTATTGACAGTTTGATCACATCATACATTTCAAATGTCTGCATCTACAACATAATGTGTGTGTGTAGTCTTAGGTTTCTGAATAAATTCTGAATCATCTGATTAATAGCTTGCAAAGACTTTGTGAAATGTTTATAGACCATTCAAATATATTTTCATAATGACATATCCCAATAGCATTGAAAAAACAACAACAACATTTGTCTTTGTGTGTGTGTGTGTGTGTGTGTGTGTGTGTGTGTGTGTGTGTGTGTGTCTGTGTGTGTGTGTGTGTGTGTGTGTGTGTGTGTGTAAACATGCATTATGGAGTTAAAATGGAAAAACTGGTTTGCTTTAGTGCAGAAAAATGGTGAAAATCAAGAAGTTTAAAGTGAAAGTGAGCCAATAAGTGGTCTTCTACTGCCCTCTGCTGGCCATTCTACTTATTAATGAAGTCTACTCATATATGCTTTTGCATTCATTAGACACTAAAAATCACTTATATAACAATAAAACACTAAAAATCACTTATATAACAATTACTATTGTAGCACAATCATATTTTGTCAGAGTTTATCACTTCATTTTTACTGATACTTCACATAATTGCTAGCAATGTGGTAAATCATGGTAAATCACACTAAAAACATGGTAAATCATAATAAATAATACTAGAATGTGGTGTATCAAGGTAAATCATACTACAATCCTGGTACATCATTCTAGAACATGGTATATCATGGTACATCATGCTAGAACAGGGTAAATCATGGTAAGCCATGATAAATCATAATAAACTATGGTAAATCATGTTAGAATGTGGTATATCATGGTAAATCATGCTAGAACATGGTAAATCATGGTAAACTATGCTAGAACAGGGTAAATCATGGTAAACTATGATAAATCATGGTAAACTATGATAAATCATGATAAACTATGGTAATCCATGCTAGAATCACAGTAAACAATGGTAAATCATACTAGAATGTAGTATATCATGGTAAATTATGCTAGAATATGGCAAATCATGCTAGAATCATAGTAAATAATACTAGAATATGCTAAATTGTTGTGGGAGGAGCCTATTTTACTAAAATGGCTATAACTCAAGAAGTAAATGAGATATCTTCACCAAACTCAGTACACATGTGTATGGGTTCAATTTGAGGTCACAGTAAACAATTCTATGGAGATCGGACCATAGGTGGCGCTATAACTGTTAAAAAGCTTTAAAACCATATATATCACATGGTAAATTGCCTGTATTGGCTGTAAATGGTCTTTTCCATCTATTATGTCAGTGGTTACATGCTTATTAAATTAATCTTAATAACTTTTGATGCTTTTGTGCTTAAATGCCTTAAAGACCTTAACTGCTTGAACCCCGATAAATGCTGCTTGCAGCTTTAATTATTATTATTATTTTTCTTCTGCCGTAAAACGCATCGTGCAGCCCAAACCGTAAGTGCTAGAGACTTGAAACTTTGCCAGATGGTAGTACAAAAATCGAGGAGAGGTTATCAAAATATGACCCCGATTGGCCCATAGGTGGCGCTACAGTGCAAAAAACAAAAAAAAATCATATTTTTGCTTAAATCTCATTAACCGTTTGTCACAGACTCAAGTGTCTTATATCATTGGAATCCTTGGGTCAAGCCGAACAAAAAAGGCCTCAAGGATTTCATTTCCGGTATGCAAATTTTCCGCCATTTTGAATTATGTCCAAAACCTACTTTTGCGAACTAGTCCCTGGTTTTGTGTCCGATCGGAACCAAACCAGTGCAGAAATGTTCTCTGGAGTCAGAATATCAATAATTATCGAAAAAAAGTTGAAATTTCGATTGACGGTCGCTAAGGGGCGCCAAAATGTTTGAAGAAGGCGGAGCCTATTTTACTAAAATGGCTATAACTCCAGAAGTAAATGAGGTATATTCACCAAACTCGGTACACCTGTGTAAGAGGTCAATCTGAGGTCATAGTAAAAAGATTGCGGCGATTGGCCACATGGTGGCGCTATAACATGAAAAAAACATAAATCAGGCTGTAACTACCTGACCGTTAGTCCGATTGACTTGAAAATTGGTATGCAGTGTCTTGGTCCAAGCTGTCATGTATATCTATGAGGACATTGGTGTATCTCAAAAAACATGGCCGCCATCGGCCAATGAAGTTTGAGCACCTATTAGACAAGGTTAACGGAGGCCGATCGGAACAAAACTCGGTGGGCATGTTCGACTCATGGCCCTAGAGGTCTGTAAGAATTTTGAAAGAAATCGGCCACTAGTTGGCGCTAACGAGTTTTATGGCTCTGTAATCACGTGGTGTTACACTTATCATCACAAAATGCATATCATTTGATAGATCTGCTCATGCTGAACAACTTTGCCTCTAGAACCATTGCTGTCAATCAAACAGTTTATTAATTATTCACGAATATGTTAAAAACCTACTTTTGCGAACTAGTCCCTGGTTTTTTGCCCGATCGGAACCAAACGAGTCTAGGACAATTCTCTGGACTCTTTAGATCAATAATTATCAAAAAAAGTTGAACTTTTGCATTTTTCGCATGGGTATAATTGGGTCATAAAGAAAATGGGCGTGGCAAAATGCAAACAAAAGCCTATAAATCCTAAACAAAAACTCAGAACATCACGAAAATTGGTGAGCATATGTGCCATAACATTCTACATAAGCATGCAAAATTGTATGTAGATCGGATGATAGTTGGCGCTATAACTGTTAAAAAGCAATGGTAAATTGCCTGTATTGGCTGTAAATGGACTTTTCAATCTATTATTTCAGTGGTTAAAAGCTTTCTAAATAAATCTTAATGTCTTGAATGCTTAAATGCCTTAAAGGCCTTAAATGCTTGAACCCCGATAAATGCTGCTTGCAGCTTTAATTATTATTATTATTCTGCCGTAAAACGATGCGTGCAGCCTAAACCGTAAGTGCTAGAGACTTGAAACTTGGCCAGAAGGTAGTACAAAAATCGAGGAGAGGTTCAGAGAATATGAGCTAGATTGGCCAATAGGTGGCGCTACAGTGCAAAAAACAAAAAAATTGCATATTTTTGCTTAAATCTCATCAACCCTTTGTCACAGACTCAAGTGTCTTATATCTTTGGAATCCTTGGGTCAAGCCGAACAAAAAAGGCCTCAAAGATTTCATTTCCGGTATGCAAATTTTTCCGCCATTTTGGATTTTGTCCAAAACCTACTTTTGCGAACTAGTCCCTGGTTTTTCGCCCGATCGGAACCAAACCAGTGCAGAAATATTCACAGGAGTCTGAATATCAATAATTATCGAAAAAAAGTTAAAATTTCGATCCACGGTTGCTAAGGGGCATCAAAACGTTCGCAGGAGGCGGAGCTAATTATACGAAAATGGCTATAACTCGTGAACGAAATGAGATATTTTCACCAAACTCGGTACACATATGTATGAGCTCAAGTTGAGGTCACAGTAAAAAAATCGCGGCGATTGGCCTCATGGTGGCGCTATAACATGAAAAAAACATAAAACAGGCTATAACCACCTGACCGTTAGTCCGATTGACTTGAAAATTGGTATGCAGTGTCTTGGTCCAAGGTGCCATGTATGTCTATGAGGACATTGGTGTATCTCAAAAAACATGGCCGTTATCGGCCAATGAAGTTTGAGCACCTATTAGACAAGGTTAACGGAGGCCAATCAGAACGAAACTCAGTGGGCATGTTCGGCTCAAGCCCCTAGAGGTCTGTAAGAATTTTGAAAGAAATCGGCCACTAGTTGGCGCTAACGAGTTTTACGGCTCTGTAATCACGTGGTGTTACAAATATCCACACAATATGCATATCATTTGATAGATCTCCTCATCCTGAACAACTTTGCCTCAAGAACCATTGCTGTCAATCAAACTGTTCATTAATTATTCATTAATATGTTAAAAACCTACTTTTGCGAACTAGTCCTAGGTTTTTTGCCCGATCGGAACCAGACCAGTCTAGGACAATTCTCTGGACTCTCTAGATCAATAATTATCAAAAAAAAGTTGAACTTTTGCATTTGGATGGCTGTAATAGGGTAATTTATAAAATGGGCGTGTCAAAATACATTAAAAAGCCTATAAATCCTAAATAAAAACTCAGAACTTCACAAAAATTGGTCAGCATATGTGATATAACATCATTAACAAGCATGAAAAATTCTATGGAGATCGGACGATAGGTGGCGCTATAACTGTTAAAAAGCTTTAAAATCATATATTTCCTATGGTAAACTGCCTGTATTGGCTGTAAATGGTCTTTTCCATCTCTGATCATATAATTTTCATATCATAATGTTAAAAACTAGTGCAATACAATTATCTGGACTCACTAGATCAATAATTGTCAGAAAAAGTTGAACTACTTCATTTGGATAGCTATAATAGGTTCACTTCAAAATGTGGCCTTTACCAAGTGTCCCCGAAAGCCTATATCTCTTTAATCAATGCTCAGACCTTCTTAAAAACAAGTCAGAACGTGTGAAATATCACCCTGAACAAGCATGAAAATTTTCAGACAGATCGGACAAAATTTGCCTCTATAACAGTTAAAAAGGTGAAAATTATATGAATTAATGGCATGTTAAGCCAATAAGTGGTATTTTACTGCCCCCTGCTGTTTAAAATAGTCATTTTCTCATATTGGTATTGGTATCAGCCATGGTAAATCATGATAAATGATGGTGTGTGTGTGTGTGTGTGTGTGTGTGTGTGTGTGTGTGGTACAAATATAACAAAGGTTTTATTTTCCAACATGAAAACAAACATAACAGAGTGCTAGTGCACAAACAATAACCGACAATGATAATGGATGAGAGGGGAACTTAAATACACAGATCAAGACAAGGACAACAGGTGACGGTTATGATGATGAGGAGCAGGTGATGATGAGGAGGGTGATGAGGAGCAGGTGCAGGTGATGATGACAGATGGTGAATGTGATGAAGACAGAAGGTGAATGTGATGAAGGTGAATGTGACACCAATATCACTGAAACATTTGTGTGTGTGTGTGTGTGTGTGTGTGTGTGTGTGTGTGTGTGTGTGTGTGTGTGGTACAAATATAACAAAGGTTTTATTTTCCAACATGAAAACAAACATAACAGAGTGCTAGTGCACAAACAATAACCGACAATGATAATGGGTGAGAGGGGAACTTAAATACACAGATCAAGACAAGGACAACAGGTGACGGTTATGATGATGAGGAGCAGGTGATGATGATGAGGGTGATGAGGAGCAGGTGATGACGACAGATGGTGAATGTGATGAAGACAGAAGGTGAATGTGATGAAGGTGAATGTGACACCAATATCACTGAAACATTTGTGTGTGTGTGTGTGTGTGTGTGTGTGTGTGTGTGTGTAGCATTATTGTGTGTAGCATATGTAGCAAGTATGCATTATTGAGTTAACATGGAAACACTGGTTTGCTTTAGTGCAGAAAACTGGTCAAAATCATGAGGTTTAAAGTGAAAGTGAGCCAATAAGTGGTCTTCTACTGCCCTCTGCTGGCCATTCTACTTATTAATTAAATTTTTCCACATGTGCTTGCATTTATACTTGAATACACACTAAAAATCACTTATATAGCAATAACTATTATAACACAATCATATTTTGTCAGTGTTAATCACTTTATTTGCACTGACACTTCAAATAATTGCTAGTAATGTAGTAAATCATGGTAAATCATGGTTAACTATGCTGTGTGTGTGTGTGTGTGTGTGTGTGTGTGTGTGTGTGTGTGTGTGTGTGTGTGTGTGTGTGTGTGAGTGTGTGTGTGTGTGTGTGTCTGTGTGTGTGTGTGTGTGTGTGTGTGTGTGTGTGTGTGTGTGTGTAAGCATGCATTGAGTTAACATGGATAAACTGGTTTGCTTTAGTGCAGAAAACTGGTTTAAAGTGAAAGTGAGCCAATAAGTGGTCTTCTACTGCCCTCTGCTGGCCATTCTACTTATTAATGAAATATTTCAACATGTGCTTGCATTCATACTTGAATACACACTAAAAAAATCACTTATATAGCAATAACTATTATAACACAATCATATTTTGTCAGTGTTAATCACTTTATTTGCACTGACACTTCAAATAATTGCTAGTAATGTGATTAATCAGGCTAGAAACATGGTAAATCAAAGTAAATAATACTAGATTGTCGTTTATCTCCTGGTAAATAATACTAGAACGTGGTATATCATGGTAAATCATGGTTAACTATGCTGTGTGTGTATGTGTGTGTGTGTGTGTGTGTGTGTGTGTGTGTGTGTGTGTGTGTGTGTGTGTGTAAGCATGCATTGAGTTAACATGGAAAAACTGGTTTGCTTTAGTGCAGAAAACTGGTTTAAAGTGAAAGTGAGCCAATAAGTGGTCTTCTAGTGCCCTCTGCTGGCCATTCTACTTAATAATGAAATATTTTACATGTGCTTTTGCATTCATACTTGGACACACACTAAAAATCACGTATATAACTAACTATTATAACACAATAATATTTTGTCAGTGTTCATCACCTCATTTGCACTGACACTTCACATAATTGCTAGTAATGTGGTTAATCATGCTAGAAACATTGTAAATCATAGTAAATAATACTGAAATGAGGTGTATCAAGGTAAATCATGCTAGAATCCTAATAAATCATTCTGGAACATGGTATATGATAGTAAATCATGCTAGAATCATATTAAATAATTCTAGAATGTGGCAAATCGTCGTGGGAGGAGCCTATTTTACTCAAATGGCTATAACTCAAGAAGTAAATGAGATATCTTCACCAAACTCAGTACACATGTGTATGGGTTCAATTTGAGGTCACAGTAAACAATTTTATGGAGATCGGACCATAGGTGGCGCTATAACTGTTAAAAAGCTTTAAAACCATATATATCCCATGGCAAATTGCCTGTATTGGCTGTAAATGGTCTTTTCCATCTATTATGTCAGTGGTTACATGCTTGCTAAATAAATCTTAATAACTTTTGATGCTTTTGTGCTTAAATGCCTTAAAGGCCTTAACTGCTTGAACCCCGATAAATGCTGCTTGCAGCTTTAATTAATTTTTATTTTTTTATCCTTTATTTATCCTGGTAAACTGTTTGAGAACCACTTCTCATTTACAAACATGACCTGGCCAAGAGGCAACAGGAATAAATAGAAACAATCCAACCGTCTCCATTGACTTTGCATTGCGAGAGGCTATACCTCCTTGTCATTCCTTGCTTCTAACAAAAGACAGAAAAATGCCTAAAAGCTGCTGTGTGACAAGGTGTACAGCAAACAAGCTAAAAAACCCAGAAATAAGTTTTTATTAGCTCTCGACCCCAAAAAACGAGTGTTTAGGACATAAAAGTGGATACAGGCAGTTGAGACAAAGCGTCGTGTCTCATTACTCTGAGAACGATACTCGGTTACTCACGTAACCTCGGTTCTCTCTAGAGAGGGAACGAGTATTGCGTAAGGAACTTACGCTACGGGAAAAGTCATCTTTTCTCGAGATACTGAAGCCAAAAAATTATCCTTAATTTTTCATAATTTGTCAACGCAGTGCAGCAGGCAGCACAGCAGAGCTAGAGCGGGCAATACTGCGTGCTCATTGGCTGCCGCGCGGCAACTGCTTAAGCCTACCAGTGAGCCCCGCGTGACGTCACGCCCAATCAGGGTGCGCGCACCCTCGCGCGTCACAGCCCGCCAGAAGGGGCGGCGTCAGAGCGTATAAAAACAGGGCTCGGAGGCTTAATTCTCTGGTTTCTGTCGAATGAAGCGACATGAGCTCGAGGCGCAAGCACGGCAGGGAACGCAATACTCGTTCCCTCTCTAGAGAGAACCGAGGTTACGTGAGTAACCGAGTATCGTTCTCTTACGAGAGGTTCTCTCGTATTGCGTAAGGAACTTACGCTACGGGAACCCTTTGTCAACGCCGTGCGCGCCATGCATCCACACACAACTCCAGGGGGAGGGGACCCGGGGAGTGAAGAGTGGGGAGAGAGGTGGCCAGCAATGCGGGCCAACACATGTACATAAGCACCTGTACTCAGGTCTGTATATAAAAGCTTTCCCTGAAAGTGCGGCTCGACCAGAAGAGTCAAATCTAATATCCAGCCTGCGAAGAGCAGGGCATGAACATGATTTTAGACTGCAAGAAGTTTAGCCTGCAGGGCGGGAACTTCCAGGTTATAAAACCTAACAAATGTAGACGGGGAGGCCCAGCCTGCTGCCGTACAAATGTCATAAATGGAAATCCCACTGGACCATGCCCACGATGAGGCAACGCCTCTGGTGGAATGAGCCCGTATGCCCAGAGGGCACTGCAGGTCTTTGGACGCGTATGCTGTCGCAATAGCGTCCACTATCCATCTGGATAGCGTCTGTTTCGAGGCGGCGAGACCCTTGGTGTGCCCACCAAACGAAACAAAGAGCTGCTCTGAGAGCCTGAAGGCTGCAGAGCGCGTAATATAAAGCCTTAACGCCCTGACAGGACAAAGGAGGTTATTATCGACCTCACTGGCTGCCGGCGGCAGGGCTGAGAGGGAGATAATCTGTGCTCTGAAAGGAGTACCCAACACTTTAGGGACATAGCCATGTCTAGGTTTGAGAATGACTAACGAGTCGTTAGGTCCAAACTCGAGACACGACGCGCTAACTGATAGCGCATGCAAGTCACCCACACGTTTTACTGAGGCGAGGGCCAGCAGAAAAACGGTTTTGAAAGTGAGGTATTAGAGACCCACAGAGTCTAACGGCTCGAAGGGAAAAGCTTTAAGGGCCTCCAGGACCAAAGACAGATCCCATATCGGAACCGAAGGTGGCCGTGGAGGGTTCAGCCTCCTGGCGCCTCGCAGGAAACGGGTAATGAGTTTGTTTCTTCCTAGTGCGCGGCTGCGCGCCGAGTCGGCGAACGCAGCAATCGCCGCAACATACACCTTGAGCGTGGAGGGGGACCTGCCCGCGTCCAAGAGCTCTTGGAGGAAGTTCAGAACCTGTGGAACCCTACAGGACTGAGAGTTCAAACTCTTCCCTGCACACCATTTGTTAAACACTGACCATTTAGACGCATAGAGCCGCCTCGTCGAGGGGGCTCTGGACTGCGAGGTCGTGTTAACTACCCCTTCTGGCAGATCAGCGAATATTCGTTGATTACCCACGCATGCAGAGACCAGCGCTCTGGATGGGGATGCAGAATTGACCCTCGGGCTTGAGAGAGACGGTCTCTCCTCGCCGGAATCGGCCACGGGGCTGTGTCTGACAGGCTCACCAGCTCCGGGAACCAGGGTTGGTTCTCCCAGTGCGGGGCTATGAGGAGCACTGCGCAGCGCGTTTCCCTGATCTTTGCTAATACCTGAGGCAGCATTGAGATCGGGGGGAAAGCGTACAACGGGACACTGGGCCAAACTTGGGCCAGCGCATCCTTGCTCTTCGAAAAGAACCTTTTGCACTGAGCGTTCTCGCTTGTGGCAAAAAGGTCCAATTTCGCTTCGCCGAAGCGGCGCCACAACGTCTGTACCGTCTGGCTGTGTAACGCCCATTCCCCTGGGGTAACATTGTCCCTGGACAGTTTGTCCGGGTCGTCGTTCAGGTGCCCGGGCACGTGCGCGGCTCTCAGCGAGCGCAGCGAGCCCTGAGCCCAGACCAAAAGGCGTTCTGTTAGAGCGCGCAGGGCTCTGGATCTGAGTCCGCCCTGGCGGTTCACGTAGGACACCACTGACATGTTGTCTGAGCGAACTAGCACGTGGTGTCCCCGCAAGTATGGGAGAAAATGCTTCAAAGCCTTCTCGACCGCTAACATCTCCAGACAGTTTATATGGAGGTTCCGCTCTGGGCCCGACCAGGGGCCGCAGATTGGTCTGCCCCCGTAAAGCGCTCCCCAACCCATGTTGGACGCGTCTGTCGAGACCACTTTGCGGTGTGAGATGACTCCCATTGTCACTCCCTGTCGGTACCATTCGGGCGCTAGCCAGGGCTGCAGGGCTGAGACACAGACCTGAGTCACGCTGACTTGAGCGCTGCCCGAAACCCACGCTCCGCGGGGTATTTTCGATTTCAGCCAGCATTGAAGCGGGCGCATTCGAAGTAAACCCAGCTGTAGGACCGCTGCGGCTGATGCCATATGGCCTAACAGCTTCTGGAAACGTTTCAGAGGGAGGTATCTGCCCTTTTGGAAGGATGCGGCGAGGTGTCGAACACAGCGCGCGCGCTGTTCTGACAGCCTGGCCGTCATCGCCACCGAGTCCAGTTCTATTCCTAGGAAGGAAATTGACTGACTGGGGATAAGTGAGCTCTTGGCCCAGTTCACCGAAAGACCCAGGCTTTCCAGATGACTGAGAAGCGCTATCTTGTGAGAGATGAGTTCCTCTTTTGACTGCGCTAGAATGAGCCAATCGTCCAGATAGTTCAGAATTCGCATGCCCTGTTTTCTCAGGGGAGCGAGAGCTGAATCCATGCACTTCGTAAATGTACGGGGTGCTAGGGACAGGCCGAACAGAAGGACGGTATATTGATACACCTGGCCGTCGAAGGCGAATCTCAAGAATGGCCTGTGACGGGGTATAATCTGGATTTGAAAATACGCGTCTTTCAGATCGAGAGATATGAACCAGTCCCTCGGGCGAATTAGCGCGAGGATCTGCCTGGTCGTAAGCATTTTGAACGGCCGTCTCATGAGAGCCCTGTTCAAATGTCTCAGATCTAATATGGGTCTGAGCCCACCGTCCTTCTTGGGCACGAGGAAATAACGGCTGTAAAAGCCCGCCTCGGTCAGAGAAGGAGGAACTCTCTCTATCGCGTTGTTTTTTTTTTTTTTTTTTGTTTTTTTTTTTTTCGTAGCAGCTTCGCTATTTCTGCATGAAGCAGATGGGCTGCTTCTGCGTTCACTTTCATTTCGGTCCGGGCTTGAAAGCGCGGAGGCCGACGACTGAACTGTAGCGAATAGCCCTGTATTACCGTGTCCAGCACCCATGTCGACACACCCGGAATAGCTTTCCATGCATTCGCACTCATAGCTAGGGGTCGAATGGCCTCTGAGTCCTGCCCGCTGCATAGCGCGGGACGAGGGACCTGCAGTGGCGGGCGCGCGGTGCGCGCTGAGACAGTGCTTCGAGACGGGGACTCGCTGATAGCAGTGACCGGCCGGATTGCGCTGAGAGAGCGCGCGTGAGTGTTTATAGCAGAGTGTGAACGCAGGGGAGCGGGCACAGGACTCTTTATTAAAACACGGCCGGTGGCAGTGGCGATATCTGAACCCTGAACGTGTGAGACAGAGCGAACAGCGTGTGGTTGTGAGCACTCGTGAGCGGGCACCTTTCCTACACTTAACACTCGAGCGGCAAGTGCGCGCTTTATGTGAGTGTGCTCTGTGGGGTACACAGGGGGAATTGTGCTTGTGTGTAGAAATGAACACTGGGTCGTGGGCATATTTACTACACTCAAACACCGTCGGCGTGAGCCGAATAACCAGAATTAACACTCTTTGCCAGATTTTCTGGGCCGCTGTGCGAACAGCGTTTGTGTGCAGGCGAGCGAGTTGTATAACTGACTCATTGGCTGCAATACACACACTTTCTGCGTGTGAGAAGCTGGCCGCGAGCTTGGATCAGCGAACAGCATAAAAAATTTTGCTGCCAGAGCCGGGATCGAACACGGGTCTCTGGTGTGAAAGCCTGTTATTCTGCCACTGAGCCACAGGGGAAGAGTGCATAGGCTATCGGTTCGCTCGAGCATAAGAGAGGGCGGGTCATGTTTTTCGTCGGCGATAGCGTGCAGACGTGCGTGTATTATAACAGGCTCGTTGCTGCAACATTAACATTTTCAGCCGCCTAAACTCAGAGGGGGCTGAGAAACGTATGGGAATTGGAGAATGGCCCGGCCTCAGCGGGGCTACAAACATCTCCCTCCTCATTCCGCCGGTGAGTGAGGCACGCGGGGTGCTGAGCATTACTCGTGACCGTCCGCTCTGACATCCCTGAGAACGGCGCAGTTTGCGCGGGAAGCGGGGCGAGTAGCCGGAGCGTCGTCATGTTTTGCAGGCGAGCGTGTAAGGTAACAGGCTCGTTTACTGCAATATTAATATTTCCAGCCGCCTGAACTTAGAGGGGACTGAGAAATATGTGAGAAAGGCGGAAGCCAAGCCTCGGTGGGACTCGAACGCTCTCTTTCCTCCTATCACCGGCGAGTGACGGACGCGGGGACAGTAGCTTTCTTGTAACGTAAAGAAAACTAACCCCGCGACTGTCAGCTTCTGCAATCCCTTGTGAGCGGCGCAGTCTGCGCGGCTCGAACAGAGGGAGAGAGTGCGGGGAGGGCGAGTAGCCAGAGAGCGTTATCCTGTTTGCAGGCGTGCGTGTGCTGTGACAGGCTCGTTTACTGCAGTATAGATATTCCCAGTAGCCTGAACTAGGAGGGGACTGAGAAATATGTTAGAGATGGAGGTTAGACCGGCCTTGGCGGGTCTAGAACACTCTTTTCTCCCTTCGCCGGGAGACGGCGGGCGGGGGGGAGGGGGGTAGCTTTCTTGTAACGTAAAGAAAGCTAGCCCCGTGACCGTACGCGTCTGCGATCCCTTGTGAGCGGCACGTTTTGCGCGGCTCGAACAGAGGGAGAGAGCGAGCCCCGTAATCATCCGCATCTCTAACACACCTTGTGAGAGGCGCAGTTGCGCGGCTCGACAGAGGGAGAGAGAGAGAGCGGGGAGTGGTGCGAGGCATTTGAAACAACGCCTCGTGTAAAGATACATCAGTAAAACACATAATGAGAAAGGATATATCGCCGGATAGCTGAGCTGACACGGCAGGCTGAAGGCGGCGAAGATTCGTCCGGCTTCCTCAGGCTGTCCTAGGCTGGCTCGTTGCTGGTTTCGACGGCGACGGCTTCTCTCAGAGAGCAGCGATGCGAAGAGCTTCGCTGAAGAGACAGAAATCAGAGAATTAAGCCTCCGAGCCCTGTTTTTATACGCTCTGACGCCGCCCCTTCTGGCGGGCTGTGACGCGCGAGGGTGCGCGCACCCTGATTGGGCGTGACGTCACGCGGGGCTCACTGGTAGGCTTAAGCAGTTGCCGCGCGGCAGCCAATGAGCACGCAGTATTGCCCGCTCTAGCTCTGCTGTGCTGCCTGCTGCACTGCGTTGACAAATTATGAAAAATTAAGGATAATTTTTTGGCTTCAGTATCTCGAGAAAAGATGACTTTTCCCGTAGCGTAAGTTCCTTACGCAATACGAGAGAACCTCTCGTAAGAGAACTAACGTACGCCCGCTGGAGGAGACCGTAATCGGCAACACAGGATAGTTTATCTTACAGAAATATAATATATAAAACTGACATTTGGATATTTGACTCACCAGTGACCAAATGTTTAACTTACTGCACACGTAGTGTATTTTTAGGGCATACTGAGTGGCAGGATCCAACAATACCCATTCGTTCCAGCCTGTATCCACTTTTATGTCTTCAAACGCTCGTTTTTTGGGGTCGACAGCTTATTTCTGGGTTTCTTAGCTTGTTTGCTGTACACCTTGTCACATAGCAGCTTTTAGGCATTATTCTGTTTTTTGTTAGAAGCAAGAAATGACAAGGAGGCAGCTTCACGCAATGTAAAGTCAATGGAGACGGTTGGATTGTTTGTTTTTTTTTCCCGGTGGGCGTGGTCTTCAGATTATGACGCGTGGCGCTCTGTCTCTATATGTTGTCAGAGTGAATACATT
This sequence comes from Squalius cephalus, assembly GCF_949319135.1. Classification (NCBI taxonomy): domain Eukaryota; kingdom Metazoa; phylum Chordata; class Actinopteri; order Cypriniformes; family Leuciscidae; genus Squalius; species Squalius cephalus. The sequence continues at coordinate 6,708,123 of NC_137124.1, forward strand.
TCATTTTAAAGAAAGGTTTGTAACGCGTTCATTTCCTAAACCTGATGTGTTTTAAACACAGAAGGACGGATAATAGTTTTAACTTTAGTATGAGAAAACAGTGTATGATCAAAGCTCTTCTGCAGACATTTTGTGTGGCTCTTAAAAGAGCCTTTGTGTGTGTGTGGAGCTGACTCCTCTACTTGGAGCTGGTGTATTTGGTCACCGCCTTTGTGCCCTCAGACACGGCGTGTTTGGCCAGCTCTCCGGGCAGCAGCAGACGCACGGCGGTCTGGATCTCTCGAGATGTGATGGTGGAGCGCTTGTTGTAGTGAGCGAGACGAGACGCTTCACCGGCGATGCGCTCGAAGATGTCGTTGACGAAAGAGTTCATGATTCCCATCGCCTTGGAGGAGATCCCGGTGTCGGGATGAACCTGCTTCAGGACTTTGTACACGTAGATCGCGTAGCTCTCCTTCCTGGTCTTTCTGCGCTTCTTTCCGCCCTTGCCGGCGGTTTTAGTGACGGCCTTCTTCGAGCCCTTCTTGGGTGCGGACTTCGCTGGTTCAGGCATGATGATTCAGTCAGAGAAACTCAGAGAACAATAAAGCTGATTCACTGCAGGCAGGCTTTATGCTCTGCTCTATGCTAATTTACAAAGGGAAAAACGAAGCTCTGTGATTGTGAGTCTTCAACCCATAGAGTGACCTCATTGGCCAAATTACACATTCGCTGACTTGTAGGTGGACCAATCAGAAGCTTTAAAATATGAATCACGCCCATCTATAAATACCATCCCCCACATCGACTCCATTCCTTTGTTTCATTTTCCCGCACTTTTTTTTTCGGAATGAATAAGAAAATGTATAATTGAATAATTTCAGAAATCTTTAACCAGGTACTCTGCGGATTCAATAATTTGAACATTTATTTAGAAGCAGAAATAACACAATGTATTATTACTCAATGTAAACTCCATGAATTCACTATATTTGCACAATACTGTGCTTTGAAAGATGAGCATATTCCCTTGAGGCCCAGAAACGTTTTGTTGGTGTATTTTTCCATCTCATTGCATTGTTTACAGCATAAGAAACCGCAGAAGATAACATAAGAAACAGATTGAAAAATTATGTTATATGCTATGCTGTGTCCACTTGTTTAAAAAAATAAAATGACAAGAAATTACATGTTTGGGCAAAAACTACGGGAAGTGTTCTTGGGGCAACATGTGATGAAAAAAGAAGTGTTCTACATTCTTAGGAATATCTATTTCCTTCCCTATACACCTTGTCTCCCAAAACCCCATATATTTTTCCCGAGATGTTGATTTATGACAAACAACTTGAAAACAAGTCTGATTTCAATGATAATTACAAAATATTATAATTTTCCATAAGAGTGCTAAATTAATGCCAGTCATATTTAAAGACTAAGCAGAAGTTGTTGTCATGGTGAAACCTTCAAACACTTGTTATCTGTGGAAAGCACTGAATTTGACTTTACAGGACATCCAGGCTGAAAAACGTGTTGTGTTAGAAATAGACTAAATAAGGTCCACTACAGTAAAGAATAAACTGTATTTTGAAAGACTTGCAAACACAAATGTAAGAACAATAGTGAACTATCAAAAAATACTGCACAATAACAACGAACGCCCACAACTCTTTGAAAATGTAGTTTTAACTGCAAAGCACAATTGTGAGAACAGTAAAACCATATAAGTTTAGAATTTGTATTTGCTTAATAATTGAGGCAACGTTTAAGTAAAGCACAATAATTGATATACTACTACTACAAAAAAAAAAATATATATATATATATTTCACCACCTCAAACTTGTTCTTTGTGTGTAAATGTGTGTGGCTCTTAAAAGAGCCGTTGTGTTTTTCTTCTTCGTGGATCTCTTAACCCCCGAACCCGTACAGAGTGCGTCCCTGTCGCTTCAGCGCGTACACAACATCCATGGCGGTGACGGTCTTTCTCTTGGCGTGTTCAGTGTAAGTCACAGCATCACGAATGACGTTCTCCAGAAACACCTTCAACACACCGCGAGTCTCTTCATAGATCAGGCCAGAAATACGCTTGACGCCGCCACGACGAGCAAGACGACGAATAGCGGGTTTAGTGATTCCCTGGATATTATCGCGAAGAACCTTTCGGTGCCGCTTAGCGCCTCCTTTACCGAGTCCTTTACCGCCTTTTCCTCTTCCAGACATGACTGCGAATGATATAAGTTTAATTGGGGGAAATTCTGTTTAACTATAAGGCTTTAGTCATTTTGACCCGTGAGGGAAGGATTTGTTACAGAGCATGAGGGTTACCGTATGTAAACATACAAATGGTATTAACTATTGTAGCATAACATTAAAACCAGTTAATTTCCTTAAATTTGCTTTTATATTTAGGTAATACATAAAAATAGCATTTTTAAGACCACCGTGGCATATCAAGTTCTTGCTTCAAAACACCATAATATAGAAATCATCTTTCATAGAGTTAATGAGGTGGCTCTTAAAAGAGCCTTTGTGTTTGTATGACTGATATACAGTGGATTTAAGCGCGCTCTCCGCGGATGCGGCGGGCCAGCTGGATGTCTTTGGGCATGATGGTGACTCTCTTGGCGTGGATGGCGCACAAGTTGGTGTCCTCAAACAGACCCACCAAATAAGCCTCGCTCGCCTCCTGCAGGGCCATGACAGCCGAGCTCTGGAAGCGCAGATCCGTCTTGAAATCTTGAGCGATTTCTCTCACCAGACGCTGGAAGGGCAGTTTGCGAATCAGCAGTTCAGTGGATTTCTGGTAACGGCGAATCTCTCTCAGCGCCACGGTACCGGGCCTGTAACGATGAGGCTTCTTAACCCCACCGGTAGCGGGAGCGCTCTTACGGGCGGCTTTAGTGGCCAGCTGCTTCCTCGGGGCTTTTCCTCCGGTGGACTTACGAGCGGTCTGCTTAGTTCTTGCCATTGTATCTCAGAAGATCAGTTGTTACTGTAAACAAGACGAATGAATGAATAGTTCACTCGAACACAGCGCGTATTTAAGGCCAGGGCTGCCATGCGCTCATTGGATGGCTTTGCTTCAGATGCATTCGATTGGTTATTGTCTGACGTCAGTAAATGACAGTTGGCCAATGGCTGTTTTCAAACAAGTCACGTCAGTTTGTGGTTCCCGCCCAAACGTACTTTGCTTTTTCTCTGTATCCACGAAAATAGATTAGACCAAATCTGATTAGGCGAAATCTGATTTTTAATGTTTCTTAAAAACTAAGTGGACGTACAATTTGACTTGTGGAAATAATATAGTAAAAACCTTAGACAAGTACAGATACTTATATCATCACGATATATGTATTACATTTCTTACATTTATTTTTATCAATATATCAGCTTAAATATTTTTAGCAATGCCAATAACGCTACATTTTCATAATGCCCTCATTAAACCCTCAAAGTGTAGTGGTTAGTTAGAAAATGCTTTACTTTCAAAAACAATATTTGGTGACCATGTGTATTTCTAGTGAAATTAAGAATTGAAAAATGCTTAATTGAAAAAAAAAAAGTGCATAATGGAATCTCAGACAAGAAACAAACTTCGACCTGTGGGATTTTTTTTTTATGTCAGCATTGTGTATTACAATAACTAAATTAATGTGTGGATTCTGCAGCAACATTATTATTTGTTTTATCGAAGTGACTTATAGAAAATCAAATAAAAATCGGGTAAATGAAATCACTCTTTCTTGGGGAATTGTGTGGCTCTTAAAAGAGCCTTTGGTTTGAAGAGAAGCTTCGGTCAGTCTACTTGGCCTTCGCGGGCTTCTCGGTCTTCTTGGGCAGCAGCACGGCCTGAATGTTGGGCAACACACCACCCTGAGCGATGGTCACGCCACCCAGAAGCTTGTTCAGCTCCTCGTCATTGCGCACCGCCAGCTGCAGGTGTCGAGGGATGATGCGGGTCTTCTTGTTATCCCGAGCGGCGTTTCCAGCCAACTCCAGGATCTCAGCGGTCAGATACTCGAGCACAGCGGCCAAATACACCGGAGCTCCGGCACCGACGCGCTGGGCATAGTTGCCTTTGCGGAGAAGCCTGTGAACACGGCCGACGGGGAACTGCAGTCCCGCTCTGGAAGAGCGACTCTTGGCCTTAGCGCGAGCCTTTCCCCCGGTTTTACCTCTTCCACTCATTTTCAAAAAAAGTTACCACAACACACTGTTATGACGAAATTGACAAAAATGACTAAGAAAGGTGAATTCACATACTGTATTTAAACGAGAGTGCCAGTCGCCTATTGGTTTAGACTGTGATACATTTCAAACCAATCACCAAACTTCGCTCCAAAACCCCACCCCCTTATTGGAACGATCACATGTATTGACTAGACACTGACAAAAGAGACTGCAAAAAAGTACAAAAATGGGTATTACACTCTTCCTACCAACAGTGCTTCACCTTTCACACACTATATTCTGTGCACATTGACTAGATCTGATACTGTACAGTATTATTATCTTATTTTAATATTGGAATTGAATCACTACCATTGTTGTATTGTTTGTATTATCACATTTCTCCAGCATATTATTTAGTGTATATATTCTTTACTGTTAATCAACATTCTATTTGGACTGTGATCACTGTTTGAACCATCATACACTTTTTGGCCTTTTTAATCAATTTCTTCTGAATAAAATTGGTTTACTTGAGTTTTACCTAAACTTGGTGACTTGTTTAATTGCATGAATGTAAGTGGTCGAAAGTCACATCTTGGTTATTTGATTCCTGAATTAACTAATTATTCAAATACATGAGTTTTGCTCTTTACTGGGAGTCAGTGGTTGGCTCTTAAAAGAGCCGTTGAGAAACAAACAGTAACGTTAGATTTATTTCTTCTTAGGAGCTGCCTTTTTAGGCTTGGCTGCTTTAGGTTTTGCTGCTTTAGGTTTCGCCGCTTTGGGTTTGGCCGCCTTTGCCTTTTTTGGGCTCTTGGCTGCTTTCTTAGGAGTCGCCGGTTTCTTGGCCTTCTTGGGGCTCTTCGTTGCCTTCTTAGCGGCGGGTTTCTTCACCTTCTTCGGGGATTTCTTAGCGGCGGGCTTCTTCGCTGATGCAGTTTTAGGCTTCTTAGCGGCAGCGGGTTTCTTGGCTGCGGGCTTCTTGGCTTTAGGAGCCGCTTTCTTGGCGGGTTTCTTCTTGGTCTCGGCTGTCTGCTTGTTGAGTTTGAAGGAGCCCGAGGCGCCGGTCCCTTTGACCTGAACCAGGGTGCCTTTAGTCACCAGGCTCTTGATGGCGATCTTGACGCGGGAGTTGTTCTTCTCCACATCGTATCCACCGGCAGCGAGCGCTTTCTTCAGGGCGGCGAGGGACACACCGCTCCTCTCCTTGGATGCGGACACAGCCTTGACGATGAGCTCGCCGACGCCTGGACCTGCTTTCTTGGCTTTCACAGCGGACTTCTTCTTGGGCGATTTAGCCGGGGCGGCAGCAGCGGGGGCTGGGGCGGTTTCTGCCATTTCTGTCTCTCTGATTAGATCTGAAAAAATTCTGGTTTCAACAATGAATGAAAAGCGCTCTAGCAGCGCTGCGGTCTTAAATAACACATGAGAACCTCGTAGACTCAACCTGCCCCGCTCGGTGTCTGCTGCTCGCTGACGCTTGTGTTTTCTTCTCTTACATTTGGGGCAAAACTGGAGCTGTTAAATAGTTTGTCACATTCAAAACTAACTAAACACCAAGCAGAGGTTCTGGGCTTTCATTAGAGACTAAAAAACGCGAAGAGGAAACGTTACTTTTGCCTTCGTCAGACCAAATCCAAGGCGAGCATCAGCAACGGGGAAAAGCAGCGTGCGAATCTGATGGATAGTTTTAATGAAAAAGGTGATAAAAGCCTGAACGCGTCATTTGTGTGATCAGCAAACAGTCTGAAAGAGACTTTAATGAAATCAGCATCAGTGATGAGCGTTAGGAGGCTCTCGTACAGCTGTTGTTTTGGACAACTTGAAGCACACGAACATCATCCGGAGTCTCAGAGTCTGTCTGTGGCCCTTATCTTCGGTCAGCAGATTATCAATATGTTATCTCATTAAACGCGTTTTTACATCGTTGATATAGGCCAGCATCATATCACGACATAAATATTTTAATTGTAGGCTAATAAAGGATTGTGTCTACTGATTCGCCATTCATCTCTTAGGGATGTGAATGGGAATTATTGCTAATTTAAAGCAAGAGAAAAGCACAGGTCATAATTTCCCTTTAGCCACTATACATGCTAATTCAAAACATAGTTTTGTATGTAAAATGGGCCATTGAGTTTAATATATTTATTAGATAGATCGTTTTTCTTTTTTAAATTATGGTGTGAACTGAAATGATGAGGATAATGGATTAGTGTTGAGTTTGCAGGTCTCTAGACTGGTCTCGTCTGGTTTGTTACAGTTTCAACCAAATCACTGATCTGGGTCTCCGCTTGGATTTGCTCAGACTATAACAGAACAAATTTAATGATGTTAAAACAATTTAAACATTTTGTTTTGTTGCAGGTCTGTTTTGTGGAAGTTTATTCAACATCTTATGCCTACATTCTGGAGCTTTTCCAATTTGAAAACATCAGGGACTGAGGCCAAAATATGTAACATTAATCTAGATTAAATGCTGTAATATATATATATATATATATATATATATATATATATATATATATATATATATATATATATATATATATATATATATACACTGTTCAAAAAAATTAAAGGAACACTTTGAAAACACATCAGATCTCAATGGGGAAAAATATCATGCTGGATATCTATACTAATATGGACTGGGTAATGTGTTATGAACGAAAGGATGCCACATCGTTTGATGGAAATGAAAATGATCAACCTACAGAGGATTGAATTCAAAGACACCCCGGAAATCTAAGTGAAAAAAATGATGCAGCAGGCTTGTCAATTTTGCTGAAATTTTATTGCAGAAACTCAAAATGGTACTCAGTAGTTTGTATGGCCCCCACGTGCTTGTATGCATGCCTGACAACGTCGGGGCATGCTCCTAATGAGACGACGGATGGTGTCCTGGGGTATTTCCTCCCAGATCTGGACCAGCGCATCACTGAGCTCCTGGACAGTCTGAGGTGCAACCAGGTGATGTCAGATGGACCGAAACACAATGTCCCAGAGGTGTTCTATTGGATGTAGGTCAGGTGAGCGTGGTGACCCTTCAATGGTATCATTCATTCATCCTCCAGGAACTGCCTGCATGCTCTCGCCACATGAGGCCGGGCATTGTTGTGCACCAGGAGGAACCCAGGACCCACTGCACCATCATAGGGCCTGACAATGGATCCAAGGATTTCATCCCGATTCCTAATGACAGTCAGGGTGCCATTGTCTAGCCTGCAGAGGTCTGTGCGTCCCTCCATGGATATGCCTCCCCAGACCATCACTGACCCACCACCAAACCGGTCATGCTGAACGATGTTACAGGCAGCATAACATTCTCCACGGCTTCTCCAGACCCTTTCCTGTCTGTCACGTGCTCAGGGTGAACCTGCTCTCATTTGTGAAAACCACAGGGCACCAGTGGCGGACCTGCCAATTCTGGTGTTCAATGGGAAATGCCAATCGAGCTCCCTGGTGCTGGGCAGTGAGCACAGGGCCCACTCGAGGACGTCGGGCCCTCAGGCCACCCTCATGAAGTCTGTTTCTGATTGTTTGGTCAGAGACATTCACACCAGTGGCCTGTTGGAGGTCATTTTGTAGGGCTCTGGCAGTGCTCATCATGTTCCTCCTCGCACAAAGGAGCAGATACCGGTCCTGCTGATGGGTTAAGGACCTTCTACGGCCCTGTCCAGCTCTCCTAGAGTAGCTGTCTGTCTTCCTGGAATCTCCTCCATGCTCTTGAGACTGTGCTGGGAGACACAGCAAACCTTCTGGCAATGGCACGTATTGATGAGCCATCCTGAAGGAGCTGGACTGCCTGCGCAACCTCTGTAGGGTCCAGGTATCGCCTCATGCTACCAGTAGTGACACTGACCCTAGCCAAATGCAAAACTGGTGAAAAACAGTCCGAAAAGATGAGTAGGGAAAAATGTCAGTGGCCTCCACCTGTAAAACCATTCCTGTTTTGGGGGTTGTCTCACTGTTGCCCATCTAGTGCACCTGCTGTTAATGTCATTAACACTAAAGCAGCTGAAACTGATTACCAACCCCCTCTGTTACTTAACTGACCAGATCAATATCCCAGGAGTTTAACTGACTTGATGCTATTCTCTGATTAAAAAGTGTTCCCTTTAATTTTTTTGAGCAGTGTATATATATATATATACATACATACATACATACATACATACATACATACATATACATATACATACACACACATATATATATATATATATATATATGTACATGTATGTATGTATTTCACTGTTTAATTGTGTCTGTGTCATTTGCATTGAAGTGTAAAGGGACAATTCTTCTACAGAACACAAGATATTTTGATAGTAAGTAAGCAGTTTAGTAACCACTGACTTTCATTGTATGTACACAATTATTATCTTTAATGTTCCACAGAAGAAAGAAAGCCATTGAGGTTTGGAACAACATTAGGGCGAGTAAATGATGACAGAAATCTTGGGTGAAACCCTATGAAGCGACTTTATCATATTTGATACACAAATAAGCCTTTAAATGATAAACCTGTTGTACACGATACTACATGCCTGCTGTCGTCTGATTGATTATCCAGTCAAATTTGTGAATTTATATTATTCAAACATTTAGAAAAAAAAATTATCTGAATGACAGATCATCTGCTGAGCGAAGATAAGAGTCACAAACAGGCTCGGATAATGTTTGTGTGCTTCAAGCTGCCCAAAACAACACCTTCATATGAAAGCCACAGTTTCTTTCTCTTTTAATAGCCACTCAATAACTCTGAATAGAGAGCAAAACTCTTTGATTTACATATCTATGTATCTATATATATCCTAAATAATATATTATCCTAATATTTAGGAATCCATTTTCTCTCATCATCTGTTTTTCTCCATTCTTTCACCTGATGGATTTTTGTTTCCTTGACACTGTTGCCTCTGACTTGCTTAGTTGGGAATACTTAATATTTAACAATATTATTGTTCTGACTGTACTGACACTGCTGTGTGAGAACTAAACTGAGCTGGACGATGACATCCTTTTTTGCAGAACTGCTTTATAGATGAAATTAACTAATTTAATAATTGATGATCTTTACACTGTTTGTTCTGCCTCTGGATATAGTCCAATCAGCGCCAAGTCACATTCTGTGGAGTACCGCTCCTTTTTGGGCGATTTCACTCGTCGAGAATCGTCCGGTGTTCCCATAGAATTCCATACAAATCATGTTCTTGCTATGTGGGTTTTGTTCATATAAACATCAGAGGAGAGCACTGTGACTGTTGATCGCCTTTAAAGGAGAAGTTCACTTTTAAAATGAAAATTATGTTTTACTCACCCTCATGTTGTTTCAAAGCTGTATGAATTTCTTTCTTATGCTGAACAGAAAGGAAGATATTTAGAAGAATATCAGTAACCAGACAGTTTTTGGGTCCCAATGCCTTCCATAGTATATTTTTTTCCTACTATGGAAGTCATTGGGACCCAAAAACTGTCTGGTTACTGATAATCTTCTAAATATCTTCCTTTCTGTTCAGCATAAGAAAGAAATTCATACAGCTTTGAAACAACATGAGGGTGAGTATATGATGACAGAATTTTCATTTTAAAAGTGAACTTCTCCTTTAATACCTCATACCAGAGCCCGTCTACGGAGAGCCTTGGCACTTCCTATTAGCCCCATTGTATCGATCTTGGTTGCAGTTCCATTAGAATTCCACTGGAGGTGATCGCGGGCGAGTGCAGACTGAATGGGAGTCTATGGGGATAGACGGCTAAATTTGTCTCTTTCACCCGATTGCCGTTGAGAAATCTCAGATTTTATTGTAGGTTTTGCAAGTTCAACATGGGTTATAGGTCGAAAGTTGAATGAACGAGTACTTATTTATTTTCGATTTCTTACAGGTTGAGTTGTTGTCGCCCATTACACGCTAGCATTCTGCTAATGACGTCAGCATTCTGACGTCATTGACATTTTAAAAGACGTTTTAAACCAAATAAGTGACTCTTAAAAATCTAACACCCAGCAATGTGTAATTTCTTTGCATCTCCTTTCGAATACAACATTCAAATTACTAGACAAAAATTTATATCCTGAGAAAAGTGGATTTTGAGGGTTTTTCGCCATAGACCTCCATTCATTCTGCACTCGCCTGCGAGCGCCCCCGCATGGACAGAGACGTGTTACTGCAGCCAGTCCAGAAACCGGAAGTAAGCAGAGAGTGCCAATTCTCTTCCTATTAGACATTCTCTGTTCCTATTAGACATTCTCTGCTCATACACACACACACAGACCGGATGCCGCAACTTCTACACATCCACAACATAATACTGCCCTCTAGCGGGACCTTGATGTAACTAGCATCAATACTCACAGACTTGAGTAACGATACTCGGTTACTCACGTAACCTCGGTTCTCTCTAGAGAGGGAACGAGTATTGCGTAAGGAACTTACGCTACGGGAAAAGTCATCTTTTCTCGAGATACTGAAGCCAAAAAATTATCCTTAATTTTTCATAATTTGTCAACGCAGTGCAGCAGGCAGCACAGCAGAGCTAGAGCGGGCAATACTGCGTGCTCATTGGCTGCCGCGCGGCAACTGCTTAAGCCTACCAGTGAGCCCCGCGTGACGTCATGCCCAATCAGGGTGCGCGCGCCCTCGCGCGTCACAGCCCGCCAGAAGGGGCGGCGTCAGAGCGTATAAAAACAGGGCTCGGAGGCTTAATTCTCTGGTTTCTGTCGAATGAAGCGACATGAGCTTGAGGCGCAAGCACGGCAGGGAACGCAATACTCGTTCCCTCTCTAGAGAGAACCGAGGTTACGTGAGTAACCGAGTATCGTTCTCTTACGAGAGGTTCTCTCGTATTGCGTAAGGAACTTACGCTACGGGAACCCTTTGTCAACGCCGTGCGCGCCATGCATCCACACACAACTCCAGGGGGAGGGGACCCGGGGAGTGAAGAGTGGGGAGAGAGGTGGCCAGCAATGCGGGCCAACACATGTACATAAGCACCCGTAGGGAGAAACAGAGCGGCGCAGCCGGTCTGTATATAAAAGCTTTCCCTGAAAGTGCGGCTCGACCAGAAGAGTCAAATCTAATATCCAGCCTGCGAAGAGCAGGGCATGAACATGATTTTAGACTGCAAGAAGTTTAGCCTGCAGGGCGGGAACTTCCAGGTTATAAAACCTAACAAATGTAGACGGGGAGGCCCAGCCTGCTGCCGTACAAATGTCATAAATGGAAATCCCACTGGACCATGCCCACGATGAGGCAACGCCTCTGGTGGAATGAGCCCGTATGCCCAGAGGGCACTGCAGGTCTTTGGACGCGTATGCTGTAGCAATAGCGTCCACTATCCATCTGGATAGCGTCTGTTTCGAGGCGGCGAGACCCTTGGTGTGCCCACCAAACGAAACAAAGAGCTGCTCTGAGAGCCTGAAGGCTGCAGAGCGCGTAATATAAAGCCTTAACGCCCTGACAGGGCAAAGGAGGTTATTATCCACCTCGCTGGCTGCCGGCGGCAGGGCTGAGAGGGAGATAACCTGTGCTCTGAAAGGAGTACCCAACACTTTAGGGACATAGCCATGTCTAGGTTTGAGAATGACTAACGAGTCGTTAGGTCCAAACTCGAGACACGACGCGCTAACTGATAGCGCATGCAAGTCACCCACACGTTTTACTGAGGCGAGGGCCAGCAGAAAAACGGTTTTGAAAGTGAGGTATTTGAGACCCACAGAGTCTAGCGGCTCGAAGGGAAAAGCTTTAAGGGCCTCCAGGACCAAAGACAGATCCCATATCGGAACCGAAGGTGGCCGCGGAGGGTTCAGCCTCCTGGCGCCTCGCAGGAAACGGGTAATGAGTTCGTTTCTTCCTAGTGCGCGGCCGCGCGCCGAGTCGGCGAACGCAGCAATCGCCGCAACATACACCTTGAGCGTGGAGGGGGACCTGCCCGCGTCCAAGAGCTCTTGGAGGAAGTTCAGAACCTGTGGATCCCCACAGGACTGAGAGTTCAAACTCTTCCCTGCACACCATTTGTTAAACACTGACCATTTAGACGCATAGAGCCGCCTCGTCGAGGGGGCTCTGGACTGCGAGATCGTGTTAACTACCCCTTCTGGCAGATCAGCGAATATTCGTTGATTACCCACGCATGCAGAGACCAGCGCTCTGGATGGGGATGCAGAATTGACCCTCGGGCTTGAGAGAGACAGTTTCTCCTCGCCGGAATCGGCCACGGGGCTGTGTCTGACAGGCTCACCAGCTCCGGGAACCAGGGTTGGTTCTCCCAGTGCGGGGCTATGAGGAGCACTGCGCAGCGCGTTTCCCTGATCTTTGCTAATACCTGAGGCAGCATTGAGATCGGGGGGAAAAGCGTACAACGGGACACTGGGCCAAACTTGGGCCAGCGCATCCTCGCTCTTCGAAAAGAACCTTTTGCACTGAGCGTTCTTGCTTGTGGCAAAAAGGTCCAATTTCGCTTCGCCGAAGCGGCGCCACAACGTCTGTACCGTCTGGCTGTGTAACGCCCATTCCCCTGGGGGAACATTGTCCCTGGACAGTTTGTCCGGGTCGTCGTTCAGGTGCCCGGGCACGTGCGCGGCTCTCAGCGAGCGCAGCGAGCCCTGAGCCCAGACCAAAAGGCGTTCTGTTAGAGCGCGCAGGGCTCTGGATCTGAGTCCGCCCTGGCGGTTCACGTAGGACACCACTGACATGTTGTCTGAGCGAACTAGCACGTGGTGTCCCCGCAAGTATGGGAGAAAATGCTTCAAAGCCTTCTCGACCGCTAACATCTCCAGACAGTTTATATGGAGGTTCCGCTCTGGGCCCGACCAGGGGCCGCAGATTGGTCTGCCCTCGTAAAGCGCTCCCCAACCCATGTTGGACGCGTCTGTCAAGACCACTTTGCGGTGTGAGATGACTCCCATTGTCACTCCCTGTCGGTACCATTCGGGCGCTAGCCAGGGCTGCAGGGCTGAGACACAGACCTGAGTCACGCTGACTTGAGCGCTGCCCGAAACCCACGCTCCGCGGGGTATTTTCGATTTCAGCCAGCATTGAAGCGGACGCATTCGAAGTAAACCCAGCTGTAGGACCGCTGCGGCTGATGCCATATGGCCTAACAGCTTCTGGAAACGTTTCAGAGGGAGGTATCTGCCCTTTTGGAAGGATGCGGCGAGGTGTCGAACACAGCGCGCGCGCTGTTCTGACAGCCTGGCCGTCATCGCCACCGAGTCCAGTTCTATTCCTAGGAAGGAAATTGACTGACTGGGGATAAGTGAGCTCTTGGCCCAGTTCACCGAAAGACCCAGGCTTTCCAGATGACTGAGAAGCGCTATCTTGTGAGAGATGAGTTCCTCTTTTGACTGCGCTAGAATGAGCCAATCGTCCAGATAGTTCAGAATTCGCATGCCCTGTTTTCTCAGGGGAGCGAGAGCTGAATCCATGCACTTTGTAAATGTACGGGGTGCTAGGGACAGGGCGAACGGAAGGACGGTATATTGATACACCTGGCCGTCGAGGGCGAATCTAAAGAATGGCCTGTGACGGGGTATAATCTGGATTTGAAAATACGCGTCTTTCAGATCGAGAGATATGAACCAGTCCCTCGGGCGAATTAGCGCGAGGATCTGCCTGGTCGTAAGCATTTTGAACGGCCGTCTCATGAGAGCCCTGTTCAAATGTCTCAGATCTAATATGGGTCTGAGCCCACCGTCCTTCTTGGGCACGAGGAAATAACGGCTGTAAAAACCCGCCTCGGTCAGAGAAGGAGGAACTCTCTCTATCGCCTTTTTTCGTAGCAGCTTCGCTATTTCTGCATGAAGCAGATGGGCTGCTTCTGCGTTCACTTTCGTTTCGGTCCGGGCTTGAAAGCGCGGAGGCCGACGACTGAACTGTAGCGAATAGCCCTGTATTACCGTGTCCAGCACCCATGTCGACACACCCGGTTGCATTCGCACTCATAGCTAGGGGTCGAATGGCCCCTGAGTCCTGCCCGCTGCATAGCGCGGGACGAGGGACCTGCAGTGGCGGGCGCGCGGTGCGCGCTGAGACAGTGCTGCGAGACGGGGACTCGCTGATAGCAGTGACCGGCCGGATTGCGCTGAGAGAGCGCGCGTGAGTGTTTATAGCAGAGTGTGAACGCGGGGGAGCGGGCACAGGACTCTTTATTAAAACACGGCCGGTGGCAGTGGCGATATCTGAACCCTGAACGTGTGAGACAGAGCGAACAGCGTGTGGTTGTGAGCACTCGTGAGCGGGCACATTTCCTACACTTAACACTCGAGCGGCAAGTGCGCGCTTTATGTGAGTGTGCTCTGTGGGGTACACAGGGGGAATTGTGCTTGTGTGTAGAAATGAACACTGGGTCGTGGGCATATTTACTACACTCAAACACCGTCGGCGTGAGCCGAATAACCAGAATTAACACTCTTTTCCAGATTTTCTGGGCCGCTGTACGAACAGCGTTTGTGTGCAGGCGAGCGAGTTGTATAACTGACTCATTGGCTGCAATACACACACTTTCTGCGTGTGAGAAGCTGGCCGCGAGCTTTGATCAGCGAACAGCATAAAAAATTTTGCTGCCAGAGCCGGGATCGAACACGGGTCTCTGGTGTGAAAGCCTGTTATTCTGCCACTGAGCCACAGGGGAAGAGTGCATAGGTTATCGGTTCGCTCGAGCATAAGAGAGTGAGGGTCATGTTTTTCGTCGGCGATAGCGTGCAGACGTGCGTGTATTATAACAGGCTCGTTGCTGCCACATTAACATTTTCAGCCGCCTAAACTCAGAGGGGGCTGAGAAACGTATGGGAATTGGAGAATGGCCCGGCCTCAGCGGGGCTACAAACATCTCCCTCCTCATTCCGCCGGTGAGTGAGGCACGCGGGGTGCTGAGCATTACTCGTGACCGTCCGCTCTGACATCCCTGAGAACGGCGCAGTTTGCGCGGGAAGCGGGGCGAGTAGCCGGAGCGTCGTCATGTTTTGCAGGCGAGCGTGTAAGGTAACAGGCTCGTTTACTGCAATATTAATATTTCCAGCCGCCTGAACTTAGAGGGAACTGAGAAATATGTGAGAAAGGCGGAAGCTAAGCCTCGGTGGGACTCGAACGCTCTCTTTCCTCCTATCACCGGCGAGTGACGGACGCGGGGACAGTAGCTTTCTTGTAACGTAAAGAAAACTAACCCCGCGACTGTCAGCTTCTGCAATCCCTTGTGAGCGGCGCAGTCCGCGCGGCTCGAACAGAGGGAGAGAGTGCGGGGAGAGCGAGTAGCCAGAGAGCGTTATCATGTTTGCAGGCGTGCGTGTACTGTGACAGGCTCGTTTACTGCAATATTAATATTTCCAGCCGCCTGAACTTAGAGGGGACTGAGAAATATGTGAGAAAGGCGGTAGCCAAGCCTCGGTGAGACTCGAACACTCTCTTTTCTCCTATCACCGGCGAGTGACGGACGCGGGGACAGTAGCTTTCTTGTAACGTAAAGAAAACTAACCCCGCGACTGTCAGCTTCTGCAATCCCTTGTGAGCGGCGCAGTCTGCGCGGCTCGAACAGAGGGAGAGAGTGCGGGGAGAGCGAGTAGCCAGAGAGCGTTATCCTGTTTGCAGGCGTGCGTGTACTGTGACAGGCTCGTTTACTGCAGTATAGATATTCCCAGTAGCCTGAACTAGGAGGGGACTGAGAAATATGTTAGAGATGGAGGTTAGACCGGCCTTGGCGGGTCTAGAACACTCTTTTCTCCTTTCGCCGGGAGACGGCGGGCGGGGGGGAGGGGGGGTAGCTTGTTTGTAACGTAAAGAAAGCTAGCCCCATGACCGTACGCGTCTGCGATCCCTTGTGAGCGGCACGTTTTGCGCGGCTCGAACAGAGGGAGAGAGCGAGCCCCGTAATCATCCGCATCTCTAACACACCTTGTGAGAGGCGCAGTTGCGCGGCTCGACAGAGGGAGAGAGAGAGCGGGGAGAGAGAGAGTGTGTGTCGCAGCGGCGAACACACACAGCATGTAAAGATACATCAGTAAAACACATAATGAGAAAGGATATATCGCCGGATAGCTGAGCTGGCACGGCAGGCTGAAGGCGGCGAAGATTCGTCCGGCTTCCTCAGGCTGTCCTAGGCTGGCTCGTTGCTGGTTTCGACGGCGACGGCTTCTCTCAGAGAGCAGCGATGCGAAGAGCTTCGCTGAAGAGACAGAAATCATAGAATTAAGCCTCCGAGCCCTGTTTTTATACGCTCTGACGCCGCCCCTTCTGGCGGGCTGTGACGCGCGAGGGCGCGCGCACCCTGATTGGGCATGACGTCACGCGGGGCTCACTGGTAGGCTTAAGCAGTTGCCGCGCGGCAGCCAATGAGCACGCAGTATTGCCCGCTCTAGCTCTGCTGTGCTGCCTGCTGCACTGCGTTGACAAATTATGAAAAATTAAGGATAATTTTTTGGCTTCAGTATCTCGAGAAAAGATGACTTTTCCCGTAGCGTAAGTTCCTTACGCAATACGAGAGAACCTCTCGTAAGAGAACTATAATTACCTATATGCAGCCACATATACAACATTATACATGTTAGGGCAACGAATTAAAGCCCGACCAATGGTTTCTTCGTTATCAGCAAAAAAATAAATAAAACTCTTGTGAAATTAGGCTTGGTAAATGGTTAGCAAACTTCAACATAAGCTAATCTCATTATCACGATACAATTTTCTCTTGAACGCCATAGTAAAGTTTCACTGTCAGTAATAACAATATCACTTGGCCTAACGTTACTCGACATACATCTTTAAAAACATTATTTTTCTATTAATTTAACCTTAAGTATTTATAAGGAAATGGGGATCTCTCACTATTGGGGAACACTTTTTAAAACTTATATCAACTTAGCTAGAAGACTTGAGTGCAGAAGATTTCATACAGGTATATTGCATGATTCAATTAAGCAATTAACATCATATCATGCTCTGTGGCATGTGTAAATGAGGGAATATATTTTGGAAGAATGGAGCGTTCCATCCCCCCTCATTTAATCCGTTCAACACCTTAATAACACACTATGTTGTGTGTTCCTTTCACTAGTTACCTGTCTTTTGTTTCCAGTACCTTTGACAACATCAGTTTTACAAGAAATATTCACATCAACACAGAGAGCTGTGGAGAGGAAACGTGCACGTTCTGGAGGAGACCCTCCACAGACCTCTAAAAAGGACTTTGTTGGACGTGGCAAACCGAGGGGGAGGCGAGGAGGGCGGCGCCAAGCCTCAGCTACAGGTTATATCTGAATTATCTGATATTTGTAGGAATTTAGAACACTGTAATTGATTGTTGAGAGTTTAAAATATTCCAATGTCGAAAAAGACATTAAAAAGTATATAAGTGGCACTTTCAGTGGGACTATAGTAGAAGACATTACTAAGCACTTAACAAAAATATATTTCATAAATTGTTCAGTATATAGGTTAAAAAAAAAAAAAAAAAAAAAAAAAACATGAATGCAGTGATATCCTAACCTGTTCTTATTCTTCTATGTACTGTTTTACAGTCACATATCCTCCGGTTGAGTGCTCTCTGTCATCCAGTGGAGGTTCCACTTGCTGTACCCTCAGCAAAACTAAATCCTCAAGAGGAATTTGGTAAATAACAGTGATGAATTTAAGTACAAATCTAAAAATCGTGTCATTAAAGTAATTAAAGAAAAAACCCTTAGACTAAACTGACAGGGCAATAGATAAAGAACACAATTTAGTAAAGATTTGGTCCAGTTTGATACTAAATCATGAAATGGTGTTTTTATTCTAAATATGGATTAGTTGACTTTTAATTGGTCCTCATCTAAATTGTCCAATACAGCTTTGTTTCATATTTTCTTTACAGAAAAAAAAAAAAAATATGGAGAGGCTCTCTGATATTTTGGCGTCATGTCGTTCTGAGAAGTTCTGCATCATATTGGTCTTTTCGGCAGCAGAAAGCCTCAGAGCGCTGGAAAGAACCAAGACCATACTACTTAAAATGTCTTATAGCAAAAGAGGCTGTTGGTCATCCCTTGTGTTGGCTTTGCCACAAGCCTGCTGTTATTAGGTTGGTTTTCATTAATATTTAATTTTAATTACCCAGGGAAGGTTTGCTGAGAATTAATGCTCAGTGCCCTGCTTTATAGATGTAGATCTTTTGGGATGGGAGGAAACTTGGATACACAGATGAAAAACACATTAATGAGAAAATTAAATCTAGGAAACTCTTGCTGTGAGGTGACAGTGCTAAACACTGAGCCACTATGCAATCCTACAATAGAATCAAACCTAGTGTAAGCTCGCGCTCGATCGGCCCAAAGCCGGCATCCGACCAGCGCGGAAGGTCTCTACGTGTTACTGTCTTTTCTCGAGGCAAAGTAATTTTTGATTAAATGCAATACATTTGAATATGTATTCTCTTGTTATTTCATCTGACTCCATAAATGAAAAGGTTTTAATGATATCTTTGCATCATTAAATGTGAGCGAATGTTTGACTATTCTTTTTAACTCATAATGAAAATAATGTCAAAGTTAGTTAGAATAATCAAATGTAACAATTTATTATGTCAGGTAAATGTATCATGCCAATTTCATAATCAATTCAAAGATAATCTATACAAAACATGAATTTCTCTAGAATAAAGAAAAGAGATGCAAACCCAAAATTAAGAAATACATGAGGCTGAGAGGTCTCTCTCTATCAGCCTCACGGGCCAATCTGAAAAACAGAAAAGGCCCCGAATTTCCTGCTGCATTTCATTATATAGACAAACCTTTCACTTGGAAACATGTACTAACAAAAGAAATTTGCATTCAGAGGTTGCACCTTTTGGGGGTGAGTGACCATTTGTCAGGACCTTCCTTCTATGTCAGTTATCCATACACTCTTAAAACCCTTATTATGACCGCCGCTAGCGTAGCTAGCGAAAGCGGTCATATAGGGATTGTCAAAGTTTTTTTTTTTTTTTTTTCCCGTCACCTTACTGAATTTTTCGTCAACGATACCAGGGACACCGAAGCACCGGGGAACATGAAATTTGGTGGGCATGTAGCCCCACTAGACTTCTAAGGAAAAATTTCGTTTGGTCCCCGGGGGCCACTCCCCCCCCGCGCTGGGCCCCCCCAAACCCCCAAAAATGCAGTTTTTCCTAAATAACTACCTGAACCGTGGCACCGAGGATGAAGAAATTTTTATGGTATGTTGGTCTACTAGACTTTTACGGAAAAATTTCGTTTGGTCCCCGGGGGCCACTTCCCCCCCCGCGCTGGGGCCCCCGTAAATTTTTCGTCAATGATACCATGGACACCGAAACACCGGGGAACATGAAATTTGGTGGGCATGTAGCCCCACTAGACTTCTAAGGAAAAATTTCGTTTGGTCCCCGGGGGCCACTCCCCCCCCCGCGCTGGGCCCCCCCAAACCCCAAAAAATGCAGTTTTTCCTAAATAACTACCTGAACCGTGGCACCGAGGATGAAGAAATTTTTATGGTATGTTGGTCTACTAGACTTTTACGGAAAAATTTTGTTTGGTCCCCGGGGGCCACTTCCCCCCCCGCGCTGGGGCCCCCTTAAATTTTTCGTCAACGATACCAGGGACACCGAAACACCGGGGAACATGAAATTTGATGGGCATGTAGCCCCACTAGACTTCTAAGGAAAAATTTCGTTTGGTCCCCGGGGGCCACTCCCCCCCCCGCGCTGGGCCCCCCCAAACCCCAAAAAATGCAGTTTTTCCTAAATAACTACCTGAACCGTGGCACCGAGGATGAAGAAATTTTTATGGTTTGTTGGTCTACTAGACTTTTACGGAAAAATTTTGTTTGGTCCCCGGGGGCCACCTCCCCCCCCCTGCGCTGGGGCCCCCGTAAATTTTTCGTCAACGATACCAGGGACACCGAAGCACCGGGGAACATGGAATTTGGTGGGCATGTAGCCCCACTAGACTTCTACGGAAAAATTTCGTTTGGTCCCCGGGGGCCACTCCCCCCCAGCGCTGGGCCCCCCCAAACCCCAAAAAATTCAGTTTTTCCTAAATAACTACCTGAACTGTGGCACCGAGGATGAAGAAATTTTTATGGTATGTTGGTCTACTAGACTTTTACGGAAAAATTTCGTTTGGTCCCCGGAGGCCACTTCCCCCCCCGCGCTGGGGCCCCCGTAAATTTTTCGTCAACGATACCAGGGACACCGAAACACCGGGGAACATGAAATTTGGTGGGCATGTAGCCCCACTAGACTTCTACGGAAAAATTTCGTTTGGTCCCCGGGGGCCACTCCCCCCCCCCGCGCTGGGCCCCCCTTAACCCAAAAAAAATGCTGTTTTTCCTAAATAACTACCTGAACCGTGGCACCGAGGATGAAGAAATTTTTATGGTATGTTTGTCTACTAGACTTTTACGGAAAAATTTCGTTTGGTCCCCGGGGGCCACTCCCCCCCCCCGCGCTGGGGTCCCCGTAAATTTTTCGTCAACGATACCAGGGACACCGAAGCACCGGGGAACATGAAATTTGGTGGGCATGTAGCCCCACTAGACTTCTACGGAAAAATTTCGTTTGGTCCCCGGGGGCCACTCCCCCCCCGCGCTGGCCCCCCCCAAAACCAAAAAAATGCAGTTTTTCCTAAATAACTACCTGAACCGTGGCACCGAGGATGAAGAAATTTTTATGGTATGTTCGTCTACTAGACTTTTACGGAAAAATTTCGTTTGGTCCCCGGGGGCCACTCCCCCCCCCGCGCTGGGGCCCCCGTAAATTTTTCGTCAACGATACCAGGGACACCGAAGCACCGGGGAACATGAAATTTGGTGGGCATGTAGCCCCACTAGACTTCTACGGAAAAATTTCGTTTGGTCCCCGGGGGCCACTCCCCCCCCGCGCTGGGCCCCCCCAAAACCAAAAAAATGCAGTTTTTCCTAAATAACTACCTGAACCGTGGCACCGAGGATGAAGAAATTTTTATGGTATGTTGGTCTACTAGACTTTTACGGAAAATTTTTGTTTGGTCCCCGGGGGCCACTTCCCCCCCCGCGCTGGGGCCCCCGTAAATTTTTCGTCAACGATACCAGGGACACCGAAGCACCGGGGAATATGAAATTTGGTGGGCATGTAGCCCCACTACACTTCTACGGAAAAATTTCGTTTGGTCCCCGGGGGCCACTCCCCCCCCGTGCCCCCCCAAACCCCAAAAAATGCAGTTTTTCCTAAATAACTACCTGAACCGTGGCACCGAGGATGAAGAAATTTTTATGGTATGTTGGTCTACTAGACTTTTATGGAAAAATTTCGTTTGGTCCCCGGGGGCCACTTCCCCCCCCCTGCGCTGGGGCCCCCGTAAATTTTTCGTCAACGATACCAGGGACACCGAAACACCGGGGAACATGAAATTTGGTGAGCATGTAGCCCCACTAGACTTCTACGGAAAAATTTCGTTTGGTCCCCGGGGGCCACTCCCCCCCCCCCCCCCCGCGCTGGGCCCCCCCAAACCCAAAAAAATGCATTTCTTATTGCTTTGTAATTTGTAATTGTAAACATTTGTAATTGTTATGGTATGTTGCTCTTAAGGGCCCACATCAACCTAGCCCATAATCACTCATTTGTGATTTGCGCCCCTCCCATAAAAAATGAAAATGCAATATTATTCTGCTTTAATCGCCCCTATCTTCAGTGGAGATGTTCAGAACTGCACCATATTTCATGTGTATGATTAACTTGACATCCTCTGGGGGTATCCTCTGCTAAGTTTTGTAGAATTTCATCCATGGGGGGGTATAAAATAAATTCATTTATGTGCACATTTAGTGACTGTACACTCATCGGCCTGTAGATGGTGCTGTTGAGCGAAGGGTTGCTGGTTTAGGATGATACTGTCACACACACACATGCAGGAATACAAACAAACGCAAGCATGCACACACACTGACATCCACACGCACAGACACACACCCATACACACACATACAAATCCACATGCACAGACACACACACACAAACACACACGCGCACACATGTACGCACACATACATACACGCACAGACACACACACACACAGACACACACATACACACACACACACACACACACACACACAGACAGACATGCACATACTATTACTTTTTTTTAGGTATATACATAAACACGCAATACAGCCAAATTACTCCACGTCATTTATTTTTGTGGAAAGCCAGTGTACAGGCCTGAGCGGCGGTCATATTTTGTACCGCGATGCGGTACATCTAGTTACCTTTTGTTTTACTTATTTGGAAATAAGACATTTGCACCAGTCGCACTGTCACATTTTAAATGATACCAAACATGAAAGATTCTGTGGTAATCTTACACATTAAACTATACATTTTCTTGGGTGATTTACATGGTCTCAGCATGTGAGAGGGGGAGTGAGGAAGAGGGGGAGAGATGTGTTCAGAGGTGAGTCTTTGCCTCACAAATGGTGAGTTTAAATGCTAATTTCCAGATAGGTCCTTTGTCCTCGCAGGGTCTGGTCGTTCCCCAGTCAGACTGTCATTTGTAGGGCTGAGCAAATATGGGCAGAACTCTTTACTGCCCTAGTACTTCAGAAAGCCTTTTAAAGGTATACATCATCACAGTATGCTAATGCCTATCTAGTGCAGGGATTACATCAATATGCTGATTGAGGACTGTTGGGACACTCCAGGCACAGGATGGTTCTGTCGGGAGAGACAGAGTCGTTTGCACCTCAATGACACGTCTGTAACATTTGCTTCACAGGACATATGCTTTCAACTGCATACTGTTTATTTACTAGTGTGTTCTAATATGTATCTATGTTTGGTCTCATTTGACAGCTTATAAACTGAAATGAATGGTGGTGAACTTAATAGAGATATTAAAGTATCCTAATGTACAATCTAGGTACTATTGGTTAAACATGCATTGAGGAGAATATGTTAAAGGGGTGGTTCAGGATTTTGGACATCGGACCTCATTTCCAAGTTAGCCTGGGTGTTATTTATCAGTGGAGACAGTTTTCAAAAATTTTCATCCAGTCGTTCCAGTTGCATAGTTCGCCGGTGCTAGGCTAGCGCGAGTCAACGGTAACTGCTAGCCTGCCATTAAAAACAGTTTTACCCACTCCACAGTACACCAAAAGCAAATAAATTATTAAAGCTGCAAGCAGCATTTATCGGGGTTCAAGCAGTTAAGGCCTTTACCAGACTATCGATGTAAATGTCTGTTGAGAGAATAATGTTAGAAATCAAACTTCTCTTGCATCTCAATGATCGCATTACATTTACAAGAACTAGTTTCTCAGCAGCGGCGGAATTTTACTTTCCTCCGGTTAGTAGTACTGCGCCGAAAAGTAAACAGAACAGAAGCACACTACAGTCGGGATGTCTAGCTAGCTAGTAGTAGTCTCGGTTGCCTAGGTAAAACTGGTTTGAAAACTGTCTCCACTGATAAATAACACCCAGGCTAACTTGGAAATGAGGTCCCTTTAATGTTCTTCTCCCCCTCTTGATCACTACCCATTTGCCTCATCTTTTGGTTTCCTGTCAGTTGGGTTTGGTGTTGGTATTCCACTCATGTTTAACAATGCTTTGCTCAGGGTTTAAGAAGGAAAGGTAACTGGTGATCTAGGAGAAAGGCTTTAACCCCACCACTCCCACACACCGGTGCGTAACCTCATACAAGAAAGGCTTTTACGGCCTCTTCTGCACGACAGTGCATTATTTGTTACAACTAAGTTTCTATACAGTATTTTGTTCCATTCTACTGTCTGTATATTTAAACATGTAACTTAATAAATAACTTTGCCTGCTTTAAAGGCTTTGGGAATGTTTCCTTTTATCACTGATTACGTTGAAAGCTAAAGTGATTACTTTCGTTATCTAAACGTTCAGGTCAAATTCTACGTTTTCCTATGAGTTCTAAGAAAGACTTTTAACTTTAAACAATAAGAGGTTAAAGAATAACAACAACTTTAATGGAGTCAGATTAATTATATTGGAGTCAGATAAATATTTGAATTATACACGTCATCCTTCAGCTGCCTTTTGTTCCGATTATTGTTTCAAAATAGCAGCGTTAGTTTCCAGCCTTACACTAGTATCTAACTAAATTTGAAATAGCTTAAATTGAGTGTATTGTACTTTATGAGTTATTCACCTGAAAAAATGTCTTATATTAGATTTTTTTTTTTTTATTCTCCCTAGGTGCAAAGAGTGTCTTCCTGATGAGTGGTTCTGTGGGGACTGTGATGTCTGTGACTGTGATGGCGTCACAAAAAA
Organism: Squalius cephalus; assembly: GCF_949319135.1. Lineage (NCBI taxonomy): Eukaryota > Metazoa > Chordata > Actinopteri > Cypriniformes > Leuciscidae > Squalius > Squalius cephalus. The sequence continues at coordinate 6,732,526 of NC_137124.1, forward strand.
CAGCCACTCCACAACAGGGAATGCCTGATTAATGGGTTTTTTGAAGCCATTCCTCCAACATCATGCGCCATTAAAGGGGAAGGTGGATATTGCACCCATGAGCAAGGTATGTTTCCACGAAATCCCTAATTTTGCTGTTCATGTGTGTCTGCAGCCAGTTACAGATCATCTAAATGAATGGTTTTCTTTATTTTTGCCAGCTTGCATTTTGCCTACTGTGAAGGTGCCAGACTGCTCCTGTGAAGGCACAAACTTCACTGTGTTACCAGGCAAACCAGTGATTTGTATTACCATCAATGATAAAATCAATTGACTATTTAGATTTCTATTGTAGGTTTGATGTTTTTCACACTAGTGTGCTGTGGCATGAGTGTGCTTTCAATTGCAGTAGTGTAAAAACCTATGTTATAGCACATGCAATTATCATTAACTGAAACAAAGACAGACATCTTTTTATTTTGATAAAAAAAAAAAAAAACAGTTAGCTGTTGCAAAGCAGTAACATCCTTTGCACCCTTCCAGCATGAAGTCCAATCAACACAGCTGTTTGGAATTTGGTGAATTAGACAAATGTAAACAATGTAGGTGTGATATTACTCTAGAAGTTAGGTATGAGTGCTATACTGAGACAATAGGAACTACATTGCAGTGTCTCTCAACCAATCACAATGTGCAGAATGAACTTACTGTTGTAGAAATAAGTACGTGGTAAATGTGTATTTATAATTTTTTATATTTACTTTTTTGTTCCAAGGGCGTTTTGACTTGCATCAGCCACTGTATGTATGTCAAACGTGCCAGCAGCAGTGGCCCCTGGACTTGAAGTACCTCCTTAGCAGTGGATATTGGCCAGCCTCTGTCACCAATTCCACGCTTTATACACTGGACCTCTTGAGCTCCCTTCAGGAACTCAAGGTCATCTCTCCGGGATTCTGCAGACAAGCCTTCGCAAAGCTGCTGGAGCATCGCACTAAGTGTGGAGGAAGAGTAAGTGTAATTGTTAATACCGTATTATAACATTTCTTTCCATAAGCGCACTACATTAAAAATAATATTTCTATAAATCTTCCAGTCTGGATATATCAATGGTGATGCACTGCAGCACAGCTTCTTAGAGCTTTCATATGCATCATTTGAGGAAGCCCAGCTCTGCTGTAGTGCTCTCTTCACCTGCCCAGCCTTTCAGCAGATGGAAACCGAGAGCTATATCGCTTTCGCCGGACCAGAAGGTGGTCTTTGTTCCAGTCTTTTTATTGATTTATTTTCTTACTTAATATATTTAATTGATGGATTTCTATTTTTCTTTCTTCCTCAGCTCTGATGATCCTGACTTTTTTGAGGGGCTCTTTGTGGCTGAAGACAGTGCGGTGTCTAGATTTGTCGACACCATACAGAAAGCAGTGAGAAATGCAAGTTTTATAACTTGACAGAATAGTTGTCCAAATTACACATGGATTAACAGATGTGGTCCGAATCTGGGCCGACACTATGTTGCTGTCTGGGTTGGCATTTTGATATTTGTTGTTTAAAAGACACTTTACATACTTGTGATTTTGATTGTGTCCGTATATTTACATGTGATTGCTGATTATCGTTCATGGAAGTGGTCGTGCTATTTTCACCATGTGTGTTAATTTAGTTTACAAAGAAGTTCCATGTTTGGGCTGCAAATAAAGTTCAATGTCTCTACTCAATGTGTATGTTGTTTTTACTCCCCCAACTATTTTACCACTTCAGTTTTGCTCCAAACATGAGCGAAGAAAACACACCGTCCGCCTCTGGAGGAGCTCAGAGAGAGAGAGAGAGAGCGAGAGAGAGAGAGTGAGAGTGAGAGTGAGAGAGAGAGAGAGAGAGAGAGAGAGAGAGAGAGAGAGAGAGAGAGAGAGAGAGAGAGAGAGAGAGAGCGAGAGAGAGAGAGTGAGAGTGAGAGTGAGAGTGAGAGTGAGAGTGAGAGAGAGAGAGAGAGAGAGAGAGAGAGAGAGAGAGAGAGAGTCTACACGGTTCTCATGCTGCGGTTAAATGCGGCTTATTGTTGATCACAGTCAGATTGTGTGAGTCCAGCTTCACTCAGAGATCATGGCAGAGATCATGGTAGAGATCATGCCAGAAACCGCTCCAGCACCCGCTCCAGAAACCGCTCCAGCACCCGCGACCGAGAAGAAACCAGCAGCCAAACGCATAAGAACAGGACCAGGCGTCCGCGACCTGATCGTCAAGGTTGTGTCCGCATCTGAGGAGAGGAGCGGTGTGTCCCTCCCCGCCCTGAAGAAAGCGCTCGCTGCCGGTGGATACGATGTGGAGAAGAACAACTCCCGCATCAAGATCTCCATTAAGAGTCTCGTTGATAATGACATCCTGGTCCAGACTAAAGGAATCGGGGTCTCAGGCTCTTTCAAACTCAACAAGAAACTGGCCGAGACCAAGAAGAAACCCGTCAAAAAAGCGGCTAAAGCCAAGAAGTCCGCTGCTGCTAAGAAGCCCAAAACTGCAGCAAAGAAGGTGAAGAAACCCGCCGCTAAGAAATCCCCGAAGAAGGTGAAGAAACCCGCTGCTAAAAAGACGACGAAGAGCCCCAAGAAGACAAAGAAACCAGCGACTCCTAAGAAAGCAGCCAAGAGTCCAAAAAAGGCAAAGGCAGTCAAACCCAAAACGGCGAAACCTAAAGCAGCAAAACCCAAGAAGACAGCAGCCAAAAAGAAATAAACTTTTTCGTTGTGTGTTTAATCAAAACGGCTCTTTTAAGAGCCACTCACTAATTCATAGTAAAGAGTGTTATTTCATCTGTCCAATGAAGGGTTCCTTTATAGTGAAAGCCAATTCATGGACCTAGTGTATTCATGTTGTGCAAATTTAACGTTAGACTTCATTGAGAATGTTGATGTTTTCATTCTACAGAAACGTCCACTTTTGGTATGGCAAGAGGTTTTAAAATGTATTTCCTTTCCAATCCTTTAAATCTTAACTTTTGAGAGTCAGAATTAAATGGATGTAAAATGATTATCATGTCAGATAATACATTTTATTTAATGTGATAGAAAACAAAACAAAAACACAGTAACACCAGTGACACAATGAATCACCAGTGACATTCATAAGACCAAAGATCATTATTCTTCAACTATAATTAAGTAGATGAGACTAAATTGTTACATTTGGCATACAATCTAAATGAATAGCTTTGAATAAAGTTTATCTATAAATGGGAGTCACTGGTGTTACTGGTGTTACCCATAAGAAAGGTGACACCAGTAACAGTAACGCCAGTGACAGTTTTCATGAAAAATTCAATTTACAAAATGGCTGCTGCAAGGTATCAAACCACATTTAGTAAATAATGGTATACTAACTAAATTAAGTAGTTTAATACATTTATATTCATACATTTATGTTTTAGTTTATTTACTTATTATTATTATTATTATTATTATTATTATTATTATTTTTACAATTCCCTAACAATAAAGTAGGTCAGTGAGTTTAAGAAGCTTCATGAAATCATGAGATAAATGAGAACATTTCTGATAACTGAAAATAGACAGTGGACTTATCATGGACCTTTCTTCATAGATCTTCAGGAAATTGGAAGAAGGAAGTCGAGTGTTATATGTTTATAGTTATGAATACATTATTGTATCTTAAATGGTAGACACACCTGTTATTGACATCAAAATAAAGCAGTTTCCCATAACTAGGAACGAGCACTTCTGTGGTGCCTTGAATTCTATATAATTAATTAAAAAACAAACATTGACACACTGATGGCTCAAGAAGGTGTAATTGTTCAAATAACATATTGTTTCATTTTAAAATATAAAGAAATTCTAACCCTAAAGTGTTTTTCAATGTTAATATTTCTGTAAAGGCAAGGGACAGAAAAATTGACATTTCCATAGAATGTACGTACGTTTACATATTTATACCAGTAAACTATTAAACTATTCTGCTTCAAGACCGACTCGTTTAACTTTTAATCACACATTAACATTACCACCATTAAAATAAAGCCCATTACCCTTTAAAAGGAAGACTAGCGGCATTAAATGAAACTACAGCGTGACGTGTTTGAGTGTCAGTAGCAGAAAGGGGGGTTTGGTGTTCAGAGGAAAGCTCACTGATTGGCTGCGAATGTTTTCAGATTTCAGCCAATAGGAGACTAGCACGCTTTCTTTATAAGTCACCTCACAACGAGCAGCCGCATTATAGTTCTGTGTACTTCTCGCTTTGTTAGTCGTAATCAATCTTAAGCTGCAATGAGTGGAAGAGGTAAAACCGGGGGAAAGGCTCGCGCTAAGGCCAAGAGTCGCTCTTCCAGGGCGGGACTGCAGTTCCCCGTCGGCCGTGTTCACAGGCTTCTCCGCAAAGGCAACTATGCCCAGCGCGTCGGTGCCGGAGCTCCGGTGTATTTGGCCGCTGTGCTCGAGTATCTGACCGCTGAGATCCTGGAGTTGGCTGGAAACGCCGCTCGGGACAACAAGAAGACCCGCATCATCCCTCGACACCTGCAGCTGGCGGTGCGCAATGACGAGGAGCTGAACAAGCTTCTGGGTGGCGTGACCATCGCTCAGGGCGGTGTGTTGCCCAACATTCAGGCCGTGCTGCTGCCCAAGAAGACCGAGAAGCCCGCGAAGGCCAAGTAGACTGACCGAAGCTTCTCTTCAAACCAAAGGCTCTTTTAAGAGCCACCCAATATTTCCCCGAGAGAGTTATTTCATAAATTGTAGCACTACTTAAGTTTGTATCAAACCAGCGTAGAGTTAAATCATTTTTGTACCGTACGTTGCTAATGTTGTTTTAAAGATAAACTAATATGAAAAATAATTCCTAATGCAAGTAACACGCTGCATTATGAACATAATGGCATTGCGCGGTTATCCCCCCCCCCCCCCCCCCCCCCCTTTGTGCTATGAAAAAAATGTTTTCACGGTGTGTGATCTATTTATTTGTATTCGCGTCTCAATTTTTTATTACTTAACATAAATCGAACAATTATGGGTTATAATACACAAATATAAGACTGGTTTAATCTATTTTCTAGCTTTGTCTTTGTGTACCCGAATAAAAGACTGAGCTTGAAAGCAGGAGGCGCACAGCCTTTGTCCAGGTCCAGGACACCAACTTGTGCGCCATCCACGCCAAGAGAGTCTCCATCATGCCCACAGACATCCAGCTGGCCGCATCCGCTTAAATCCCCAGCAGTCACACAAACCCAAAGGCTCTTAAGACTCAATGAAAGATGATTTCCATATTATGGTGTTTTTAAATAAGAACTTCTATATGCCATGGTGGTCTTATAAAATGCTATTTTTATATATCACTTAAATCTAAAAGTGAATTAAAGGAAATTAATGGTGGTTTAAGTTTTAGTGTTATGCTGCTGTATTTAGTTATTATATCATTTGTATGTTTGTATGTGTAGTTATTAACCCTCATCCTCTCCTGTAACACATCCTTCCCTTAATGACTGAAGGCCTTTGATTATACCTTTTGTCTAGAAAGCTTATATCATTTGTAAAATTGTCAATTTAAATTTTAAAAATCATTTAAATTTATTTTCATATACTTATATAGTTAAATTATATAGTTATTAATATGACTTAAATTCTACTTATCTCCACTAGTATCAAGCATCAAAAGACTGACCTCGATTTGGAAATGCGTAAGTGGTGACGTTTACTAGAACCGCCCCTGAATGTGGTTTCAACTAGGTCCGCTAGCTGATTATAAACTCCTCTTCCCCAGTGAGTTTTTTTTATCATCTGCTGTTGTCAGTTGAAGAATATCTAGTCATGTCTGGAAGAGGGAAAGGGGGTAAAGGACTCGGGAAAGGAGGCGCTAAGCGGCACCGAAAGGTTCTTCGCGATAATATCCAGGGAATCACTAAACCCGCTATTCGTCGTCTGGCTCGGCGTGGCGGCGTCAAGCGTATTTCTGGCCTGATCTATGAAGAGACTCGCGGTGTGTTGAAGGTGTTTCTGGAGAACGTCATTCGTGATGCTGTGACTTACACTGAACACGCCAAGAGAAAGACCGTCACCGCCATGGATGTTGTGTACGCGCTGAAGCGACAGGGACGCACTCTGTACGGGTTCGGGGGTTAAGAGATCCACGAAGAAGAAAAACACCAACGGCTCTTTTAAGAGCCACCCACATTTACACACAAAGAACAAGTTTCTATATGGGGAGATGGGTAGTGTTGTAAACTAATGATTTGTTTGTTTTAAACGGTGCCTTAACTCTCTATTGTACGTAGTAGCAATGATAAAGTAATTAATTTTCCAGCATCAAACTGACACTAAAACAATATTAATGAACACTTTATTTTTTATTTTTTTATTGTCTCAAAGCTCGTACCACAACAGATAAATGGAAAACAATTGACTATGACATTTCCATGTAGAAAAAAAAAATATTTATCGAAAACAATTTGTTTTACCAGACACGTGAACAAACACATTTATCTAGTTTTTAATGTATTACAAATTTCATGTTATAAAAAGTAGCATTTCATATCCAGCTGTTGCTCTAAGCTTCTGAGGCGACATTGTACCACAGTGGAACACAAGTATTACCAAACCATCAAATCAAGTTATCATATCCATCTTCATCTCCATCTTCACTCTCTGCTAGATTCACTGTTACTATAACCTCATCTTCCTCATCACAGTATGGCCCATCATCCTCATCCTCACCAACTGCATGTTGTGTTGTATACCTTTTTTAGGTGCTATAGAAAATGTGTAGAATATAATATGTGAATAACTATTCTTATGAGTGCATTACAAATTCAATATTTAGAGAATTCTGACTCTTTTACTTACAAATATAATATTTGTATTCCAACCTAGTATGCCTGGTTTGACCTTATGGTGCAATGTTGCCTTGAAGCAACAGTTTTTTGTTATTTCCTCCAAAAACATTTGATGATATATAATGTTCTTGAAAATACTTCTTTACTTAACAGTGAAGGTGACTCATATTTGTGTGGGTGATTAACTACTTAAATAATTGATGTACTTTTCATTGGGAAAATATGGAGCCCTGTGACCTGTGCTGAAACAAGACACAAAATTGAGCCCTGTTTGTCATGTGACCACTTTTTTTTAACTTTAATTGATTGGTATTTGAGTGCTTCTACCATGAGATAGGTTTGGCCAGTAAATGGATTCTTTCTCTTCAAGAAACGGCTGAAGACGCTTTTTTTCCGACAGCACTTGATCCAGTAATACTAACACGTTCTCTTCTATTCTATTCTATTATTTAAAAAAAATAAAAAAATAAAAAGTACTGTGTTAGATTAAACTGAGAAGGGTCATAGCACTTGCATATGTTGTCCTACTGTTAGATTAACTACTTCTATTGTTCTCATTTGTAAGTCGCTTTGGATGAAAGCGTCTGCTAAATTAATAAATATAAATGTAAAATAGACCATGTTGCCAGGAGGCAATACCATACCATGGATTGGATAGGGGGTTAAGTGATTTCTAAAGCAAATAAAAATAAAGATAAATATTCATTTATTTTTTACTGTGTTATATTCACGATTCTGCTTTGCAGTTAAATATACATCGCTATAAAGACTCTCGGAATTTAGTGTCATTGTTATATATATATATATATATATATATATATATATATATATATATATATATATATATATATATATATATATATACACATATATGCTATATAACAAACAATGTTATATATAGTTATATATTTTTTATATAAATTACTGTATAATACAATGTGCTTTTTCTGCTTCTAAATAAACGTTAAAATTATATAGAATTCTCTGCATATGAAAGAACTCTGAAATGATTCACAATAATCCACTTATTCATTCCGGAAAAATGCGGGAAAATAAAACAAAGAAATGGAGTAGATGTGGGGGATGGTAGTTGTCGATGGGCGTGATTAACATTTCAAAGCTTCTGATTGGATCGCCTTCAATTCAGTGAATGTTTAATGTGACCAATGAAATCATTCTATGGGTTGGTCCAGAAAAACTAGCAATCAGAGAAGGCCCGTTCTTCCCTTTGTAAATTAGCATAGAGCAGTGAATAAAGCCCGCCTGTAGTGATTTAGCTTTATTGTTCTCTGAGTTTCTCTGACTGAATCATCATGCCTGAACCAGCGAAGTCCGCCCCCAAGAAGGGCTCGAAGAAGGCCGTCACTAAAACCGCCGGCAAGGGCGGAAAGAAGCGCAGAAAGTCCAGGAAGGAGAGCTACGCGATCTACGTGTACAAAGTCCTGAAGCAGGTTCATCCCGACACCGGGATCTCCTCCAAGGCGATGGGAATCATGAACTCTTTCGTCAACGACATCTTCGAGCGCATCGCCGGTGAAGCGTCTCGTCTCGCTCACTACAACAAGCGCTCCACCATCACATCTCGAGAGATCCAGACCGCCGTGCGTCTGCTGCTGCCCGGAGAGCTGGCCAAACACGCCGTGTCTGAGGGCACAAAGGCGGTGACCAAATACACCAGCTCCAAGTAGAGGAGGCAGCTCAACACACACACAAAGGCTCTTTTAACCCTTAATCAGTGTTTGAAAAGGACGACACTTAAGGTGTTTGGGGTCATTTTGACCCCAAACTTTTAAAGAGCGATTGCATAAGGAAATATACATTTTTATATGGAAAACTATATATCATTTTTTTTATTTACTTCTCAACTATACATTTATGCTGTGTTTTTGTGGAAATTTTGAAGTTTTTTACCTATTTACTGCACAATTACATAACTAGGCCATAAATTGGCTCATGAAAAATGATTTTTTAAAGAAAAAATCACTTAAATAATGATATTAATTCAATATAAATGGTTTTTGGGCATTGCTCTATGTGTTAGGGATGGAATACTGCCATCTAAAGGTTAGTCGAAAAAACTTATTTCTTATGGGAAAGGAATTAAAGTGCAATGGCCAAATGTATCCAATAGAGGGCCATAGAGAACCATTCATTCACTCATTTTCACTTCTCCTCACAAATTTGATATATATATACATATATATATGTGAATATTTATTTAAACATTTTGAAATGCATAAAAAATCTAATTATTATTATTATCAAATTAATTATTATAATTATATAATATTAATTATATAATTATTATCAAATTATTATATACATTTGCAGAACCATTACAAGTCACCACTATGACATGATTGTGTGTGTGTGTGTGTGTGTGTGTGTGTGTGTGTGTGTGTGTGTGTGTGTGTGTGTGTGTGTGTGTGTGTGTGTGTGTGTGGAACAAGCTTGTTCCATGTTGCTTATGTGACATTTTTCAGATTTATGCCAGTTTAGTTGATTTTATTTGCCAATTTCTATACAAATGCTCTCTGTTGCAGTGACATACATGTGTGTGTTTGTGTGTGTGTGTGTGTATGAGATAGAAAGTTCGTTCCACTTTGGGTTTATGCTCTAGGACCAGACCTTGATTTAAATGTAATTTTTTTTAGATTTATGCCAGTTTTGTTTATTTTATTTGCCAATTTCTATAAAAATGCTCTCTGTTACAGTGACATACATGTGTGTGTTTGTGTGTGTTTGTGTGTGTTTGTGTATGAGATAGAAAGTTCGTTCCACTTTGGGTTTATGCTCTAGGACCAGACCTTGATTTAAATGTAATTTTTTTTTATATTTATGCCAGTTTTGTTTATTTTATTTGCCAATTTCTATAAAAATGCTCTGTTGCAGTGACATACATGTGTGTGTTTGTGTGTGTTTGTGTGTGTTTGTGTATGAGATAGAAAGTTTGTTCCACTTTGGGTTTATGCTCTAGGACCAGACCTTGATTTAAATGTAAATTTTTTTTAGATTTATGCCAGTTTTATTTATTTTATTTGCCAATTTCTATAAAAATGCTCTCTGTTGCAGTGACATACATGTGTGTGTTTGTGTGTGTTTGTGTGTGTGTGTGTATGAGATAGAAAGTTTGTTCCACTTTGGGTTTATGCTCTAGGACCAGACCTTGATTTAAATGTAATTTTTTTTTAGATTTATGCCAGTTTTATTTATTTTATTTGCCAATTTCTATAAAAATGCTTTCTGTTGCAGTGACATACATGTGTGTGTTTGTGTGTGTTTGTGTGTGTTTGTGTGCGTTTGTGTGTATGTGTGTATGAGATAGAAAGTTCGTTCCACTTTGGGTTTATGCTCTAGGACCAGACCTTGATTTAAATGTAAATTTTTTTTAGATTTATGCCAGTTTTGTTTATTTTATTTGCCAAATTCTGTAAAAATGCTCTCTGTTGCAAAAACATACATTTGTTTGTTTGTTTATGTGTTTGTGTGTGTCTGTGTGTGTGTGTGTATGAGATAGAAAGTTCGTTCTACTTTTTATTTATGCTCTAGGACCAGACCTTGGTTTATATGTAGAAATTTTCAGATTTATAATGGATTTAATTTGATTTTTTTGACAAACAAAATAAAAAAAAGTCATTTTTTTCATTTTCCCATTCATTTTCAATGTGGGGTCATTTTGACCCCAAACACCTTAAAAGGTAAAATTTTTTTTACACACCTTTAGAACAACCAAATCAAGCCCAGTTTTTTTGTGCATGTTTAGATAGGTTATTTAGGAAAAGTCCCAGAGTTTCATGCCCCTGAGATGAAGGTAACATTTTTTAAAAAATGAAAGAAAAGTCCAGTGGGGTCATAATGACCCCAAACACTGATTAAGGGTTAAGAGCCACACATATTATCTTGTAAAAGAGCAGTTGTATTGCAGATTTAATAGCATGTAGAGAAAGATGCTGTAGATATTCTGTTTAGACATGTATGGCTAAGGGTAGTTTCACAAACAAGACTTGAGCTCCCAGACTAAAACGCATGTCATAACAAAAAATCGACTCATTTCAAGGGTATAATTTTGTGTTTTTGCTGCCAGATAAAAGGAAGTTATATATAAAAAAAAAAATAAACTCCACAAATCGTTTAAATCCATTTGCTTTTTTAAGACCTATATGAAAAACTTACTTTCTAATGGTACATTAGCTTTTTGTCTTCAGCAAATGTGAATTAAAGCATTATTTTATTAACATTTATGTTTGACTATTGTTTTAATTTTATTATCCGTTTATTATCCTCTCTTTTTTCCCTGATTAAGATTAAATGGATTTACTCTAACAGCATATTGGCTTTGATCTTCAGCAAATGTAATTTTTTAATTAAAAACATTTTCAACATTTAGCTTTGAATATTGTTTTTCTTCTACACAATGAGCTCTTTGTTTTACAGTAGCAGACACTTCTGAAGCTCTGATCTATCAGCTCCTGAAATACTCTCAACACTATATTGTTGATCCTGCAGCTGTAGTAGATGAAGATGATGATGATGATGAAGATGATGATGATGATGATGATGATGATGATGATGTGAATCTTGTGCTCCAGTAGTGCTGTGATTTACAGACATGACCATGTCAACATTCACATCTTCCTCCATAAAACACAAACCACAGATCAGATTTCCACTGTTAGTAACATGTATTCTATGAGTTGCATTGAGAAATCAATATTATAATTACAATAGTTATTCTCGATGCTTCTCTTTTAGTCTAGTCAAGCCTATCAAAAAATATTTTTAATTATTTTGAAGTCCCCCTGTTATCAATAACTGTATTCCTTAACTCATATTTGATCACCAAAATGACATGTAAATGTTTTCTCTTAAAAAAAAAAAAAAAAAAAAAAAAATCATCATGCCTTAAAGGAACACTCCACCGTTTTTTGAAATAGGGCTTATTCACCTTCTTTCCTACATTTAGATAGGTGGGCAAATGCATTTTTGTCTCAGTGCATGCATTGTTTTAGTTTGATAGGGTTGGCGCTAGCTTAGCTTAGCATAATGAATGGAATCCTTTGTTGCCAGCTAGCATGTCCTGAGTAAAAGTTATATAAAAAATGTAAAAAACCCACCTAATTACTTCTTGTGGCCTGCGTATTCACAACAAGTACAAATAGTGATACAGATTAACACTAGGCGATTTCCTAGGCAGATATTGACTTATATATTAAGGACTATATTAGGGGGAAGCACAGGCGAAGCACTGCTACTTGGGTGTGATATCTCTGCGCCCAAGTAGCAGTGCTTCGCCTGTGCTTCCCCCTAATATAGTCCCAAGTCAATATCTGCATAGGAAATCGCCTAGTGTTAATCTGCATCGCTATTTGTACTTGTTGTGAATACGCAGGCCACAAGAAGTAATTAGGTGGGTTTTTTAAAATTTTTTATATCACTTTTACTCAGGACATGCTAGCTGGCAACAAAGGATTCCATTCATTATGCTAAGCTAAGCTAGTGCCGACCCTGTCAAACTAAAACAATGCATGCACTGACACAAAAATGCATTTGCCCAGCTATCTAAATGTAGGAAAGAAGGTGAATAAGCCCTATTTCAAAAAACGGTGGAGTGTTCCTTTAAAATAGCTTGGATGTAACTCTACACCCTTGTCTCATTTAGTATATGTGGTTCTATTAATATGGTAATGATCCCCGCCTCCAGTCACTCGCACCAGCTCAGAGATCCACTCATTGACAATCACACTTTGATCTGATTGGTTACAACTTAAAAGGTAGTTTGTGACATCAGAAACACTAGCGATTTCGAGTATGGAGAGCTGCAAACCTGGAGCCGGTAGATATACATACACCCCAGTAAGTTTTACGCCCCGTTGTTCCTGATGCGTCTAGTAGGGGGAGGCTGTAAAGTGACACGAATTGAGGCATGTTAAATAATCTGATAAAGTATGTTGTTTTTAGCATGATGCAACATTTATTATTTATAAATGGTTAGCTATATAGAGCTAGGGTAGGTAGATATCAAGTCATTTCTTTATATCAATGGTTGGTTCTATAATTTATTTCGAGAGACAAAACGTTATTGACGTCAGGTTGATGTTCTGTCTGGCTCAAACTTAGCTAACCACGTGTATGTTTAGCTGCTCCTAGTCTTCTCTACTCACTTTCAAAATTAGTTTTCTCTTTAATTTTCTTTTGTTGTCTGTCTTTAGCTTGCGTGAGATGGCCTCTTCTGGTAAGACTCTGTTTACTCCTTGCATTAAAACACACTCCACATGGTTTCTGGGGCAATATTACAGTAGATATTGGAAATATGTGAACTTGTTTTTTTACAGTCTATGGTGTGAACACACAAAATACACATTTATAATAGGCATATATGTATAAGTAAAATCTCTAAGTAGTTGAACTGCACACTCACTCAAATATTTTGATTATTTCCAACGTCATACATGATAAAACCCACATTAAAAACGTTTCCCATATGGTTTGAAAGTAGACTCTAGTTTGAGAAGTTAAATTGAGTTGATGATCTAATTATCAAATTTATATCTTAATATACATTTTTTTCTTAAAATAGCTCACTGATCTGGACTAAAATGTAGGATATGTGCACTTATGTGTGTTTTATCATACTCTGTCTTTACCAAGTTGTCTTTAACTTGCATCTCATAAAGGTGTGTGTTTGCTTTAGCTATAGGAAATGAAAATCTCTCTCTCTCTAAACTTGTATAAACTATAAACAGTAAACACCCATCTCTTTTTTTAGCTGCATTCCAAACCAACAGCTTGTCTACATTTACATTTTACATTTAGCTGACGCTTTTATCCAAAGCGACTTACAATTGCTATACATGTCAGAGGTCGCACGCCTCTGGAGCAACTAGGGGTTAAGTGTCTTGCTCAGGGACACATTGGTGTCTCACAGTGGATTCGAACCCGGGTCTCTCACACCAAAGGCATGTGTCTTATCCATTGCGCCACACCACCCCCAACAGTGAATAAATAAATGTCTAGTGAATAAACGACTTGCAGAGATATACATGGACATGTTTTTAATGTAATTTTCAATTTTCTCTGCACAGTCCATCATCAGTGGCCAAAAGAAATCAAAGTGGCTTGACTTTTTCCAAAAGTGTTCCAGAAAACAAGTGCCTGTGCGGTTGTACTTTGAAGATCAAAAGCAAATTGATGCAATCCACAGTCACCTGACATCAATTCTTGGCAGCACACACACAGGCAAATACAGTGACAAGATCAAAATAATTCACCAGAGATGTCCTTTTTTAATTTTTTATCAGTGAGCGGAAGCACTTTGACAGGAGGATAGAAAAACAGTTAAAGAGTGGCAAGCCATAGGGGAGTCATCTACAGGAGTCATCATAATTCAAAAAAGGTGTTAATAAATATTTTTTTGTGAACAACAATATTGTCTCCTTCTTCTAAATTTGCCCTTGGAATTTTAGAAAAGGGATAAATTGTGTTTGTCTTCATGAAATGCTAAGTAGGACAATGTTTTGTATGACGACCAATAGAGAATAGTACAGCATTCATCAAGGATCCATAGGATTACACGGTATGTCTTATGGGCTAAATATGGTTAATATCAAAATTTAACTTTATATAAATTCACAACATATTTCACTCAGTCTCCTGTATAACCTACGGTGAATATAACTATTCTAGGTCATATCTCATTACTTGTCATCTGATCCAACTATGTGTATTATTAATATTTTAATTCACAAAAATAAATAGTCTTCTGTAGGCTGAGTGAAGAGAGTGAAGCCCAACTGAATATCTACAGATATTTTAATCCTTAGTGCAGTTTTACACTGTAATGGTTATATTTAAATAAAAAAAAAAAAAAAAAAAAAAAGAATTGGTCAGTCTATGGGCAGGACGGTTATTAATGTTTAAGTTTTGAGCGTCGATTTAGTGATGTTATTTCGCAGTATATCCCCTTACTGTACGCATCAGGGAGAACAGGGCCGTAAAACTGCCTATGCCGTATATCTACCGGCTCCAGGTCTACAGCCTCCCCATGTTAAATGTGTGAATCTCCAGGTTAATATAGTTCACGCTAACAGATCTCCACTGACAATATTGCTATAAAACAACAAAATTGGTCTCAACTTTTTTTCTTCTTTTTTTTTTTTCCAAAAAGAATAGTACTAATAAATAAAGAAGGAAAAAAAAATCAGGACCATTTATTTATGGTGGTAATTTCAGATGGAATATCTTTAATAAGACAAAACCGATCAAGCAGTGACATTTTCCAAAGACTTGTGAGCAGCTGCCTACATCTGTTAGGACTTTTCTGTTATTAATCTGTTATGATAATCTATGAACATCTTGAAAAAGGGTCTTCAAACTCCTAAAATTGAGGTGAATATTTGTGAATCTCCTTTAAAAAAAATAAAGCCAACTTAAGAATACTCCTTTGCCATTTTATTTGTGTAGAAATCTTACACTCATGTTTATCACAAGAGACATAACTTAATCGATGTTTTAAACTACAGGATGTTCCATTTTGAGACTGTTATAAAATATTATATACAGTTATATACAGTTATAAATGTTATATACAGTTATAAAACTGTATTAATAAAAACTAAATGGAGCTAAAATTTAGCTGGATTGTATTACATTTTTAAAGTCACCAATAACGTCAGACAACACCAATTTGTCATTAAAACTATTATACCAAAAAAAGTGCAGGAAAATTGAAGCTCTTTAAAAATAATATGTGTGGCTCTTAAAAGAGCCTTTGTGTGTGTGTTGAGCTGACTCCTCTACTTGGAGCTGGTGTATTTGGTCACCGCCTTTGTGCCCTCAGACACGGCGTGTTTGGCCAGCTCTCCGGGCAGCAGCAGACGCACGGCGGTCTGGATCTCTCGAGATGTGATGGTGGAGCGCTTGTTGTAGTGAGCGAGACGAGACGCTTCACCGGCGATGCGCTCGAAGATGTCGTTGACGAAAGAGTTCATGATTCCCATCGCCTTGGAGGAGATCCCGGTGTCGGGATGAACCTGCTTCAGGACTTTGTACACGTAGATCGCGTAGCTCTCCTTCCTGGACTTTCTGCGCTTCTTTCCGCCCTTGCCGGCGGTTTTAGTGACGGCCTTCTTCGAGCCCTTCTTGGGGGCGGACTTCGCTGGTTCAGGCATGATGATTCAGTCAGAGAAACTCAGAGAACAATAAAGCTAAATCACTACAGGCGGGCTTTATTCACTGCTCTATGCTAATTTACAAAGGGAAGAACGGGCCTTCTCTGATTGCTAGTTTTTCTGGACCAACCCATATAATTATTTCATTGGCTATTTTAAAAGCTCCTTGCCTTGTGGGACACCCAATCACAGGCTTTAAATGTTAATCCCGCCCATCGCCTCATGTCCTACTGCCATCCCCCATTACATCATGTTTCTTTGTTTCATTTTCCCGCATTTTTCGTAATGCACTGCAGTATGTTGAAAGTACAATATTGATAATTTCAGTTTAATCAAATTGAAAATAATAAAATACAATACATATTATAAAAAGACAGATATTAACATATTTAATTGCCACATAATGACCGGAGAGAAATGTTATAACGATTTTATCACTGTATGTGAACACAAACAATAACTCATGATCTCGTTAAACGTCACTTAATATAATTTTAAACCACTTGGAAACTTGTTCTTTGTGTGTAAATGTGCGTGGCTCTTAAAAGAGCCGTTGGTTTTTCTTCTTCGTGGATCTCTTAACCCCCGAACCCGTACAGAGTGCGCCCCTGTCGCTTCAGCGCGTACACAACATCCATGGCGGTGACGGTCTTTCTCTTGGCGTGTTCAGTGTAAGTCACAGCATCACGAATGACGTTCTCCAGAAACACCTTCAACACACCGCGAGTCTCTTCATAGATCAGGCCAGAAATACGCTTGACGCCGCCACGCCGAGCAAGACGACGAATAGCGGGTTTAGTGATTCCCTGGATATTATCGCGAAGAACCTTTCGGTGCCGCTTAGCGCCTCCTTTCCCGAGTCCTTTACCGCCTTTTCCTCTTCCAGACATGACTAGATATTCTTCAACTGACAACAGCAGATGATAAAAAAAAACTCACTGGGGAAGAGGAGTTTATAATCAGCTAGCGGACCTAGTTGAAACCACATTCAGGGGCGGTTCTATTAAACGTCACCAGTTATGCATTACCATGTCGAGGTCAGTCTTGACTCTTTTGATACTTGATAACAGTGGAAATTAATAGGATTTAAGGAATACTGATAACTGCATATAAAAAAAAATAATATGCATAAACTGTAATAATTATAATAATAATTACATAAACATAATACAATAACTAAACGTCCTAGCATAACACACACACAAAAAAAAAATTAAACCATCCTTAATTCCTATATTCTACTGTCAGTTGGCCAATGGCTGTGCGCCTCCTGATTTTCCGCGCAGTCTTCTATATAACCGTGCGTTGCCATTTGTACTTAAAACCAACGCCGCGTGAAAAGGCTCAGAAAACTATTTATTCATTTATAATATTAACACCGTGGAGTACTAAAAACTAATTTTATTTTATTCTGGGTTGTTCACTTTAATAATAATTGGATTAATGTAATCACTCTTTTTTGGAGAAATTGGGTGGCTCTTAAAAGAGCCTTTGGTTTGAAGAGAAGCTTCGGTCAGTCTACTTGGCCTTCGCGGGCTTCTCGGTCTTCTTGGGCAGCAGCACGGCCTGAATGTTGGGCAACACACCGCCCTGAGCGATGGTCACGCCACCCAGAAGCTTGTTCAGCTCCTCGTCATTGCGCACCGCCAGCTGCAGGTGTCGAGGGATGATGCGGGTCTTCTTGTTGTCCCGAGCGGCGTTTCCAGCCAACTCCAGGATCTCAGCGGTCAGATACTCGAGCACAGCGGCCAAATACACCGGAGCTCCAGCACCGACGCGCTGGGCATAGTTGCCTTTGCGGAGAAGCCTGTGAAC
Organism: Squalius cephalus; assembly: GCF_949319135.1. Lineage (NCBI taxonomy): Eukaryota > Metazoa > Chordata > Actinopteri > Cypriniformes > Leuciscidae > Squalius > Squalius cephalus. The sequence continues at coordinate 6,750,316 of NC_137124.1, forward strand.
ACGGCCGACGGGGAATTGCAGTCCCGCCCTGGAAGAGCGACTCTTGGCCTTAGCGCGAGCCTTTCCCCCGGTTTTACCTCTTCCACTCATAACGGCTTATAGGTTTGTTTATAACCAGCAAAGCGAGAAATAAAAATATAATGCGGTCGCTCGTTGTGAGGTGACTTATAAAAGAAAGCGTGCTAGTCTCCTATTGGCTGAAATCTGAAAACATTGCCAGCCAATCAGTGATCTTCCCTCTGAACACCAAACCCCCCTTTCTGCTGCTGACACTCAAACACGTCACGCTGTAGTATCATTTAATGCCGCTAGGCTTCCTTTTAAAAGGTGACTTTATTTTGATAATCTTGATGATGATGATGATGATGATATAGATGATGATGATGATAATAAAAATGTGTGATTACAAGTTAAACACTTCGGTCATTAAGCATAATAACTTTAGTTTAATTGTATATATGCAAACATATGTACACATAATATGTATGTATAATTTACGTATAAATACTTAAGACTTGATCAAAAACATAACATCCCCAAATTAACCTGTTAATTTGCTTTCACTTGTAACATAAAGGAAAGCCATGTCACTTTTGACCAATGAAATAACACTCTTTACTATTAACTAGTGGGTAGCTCTTAAAATAGCTTTTTTATAAATATAAAACAAGTAAAAAGACTGAGTTTATTTCTTTTTGTCTGCTGTCTTTTTAGGCTTGGCTGCTTTAGGTTTCGCCATTTCTGGGTTTGGCTTTCTTTGTCTTCTTGGGGCTCTTCGTTGACTTTTTAGTGGTGGTTTTCTTCTCCTTCTTCTGAGATTTCTGAGCGGCGGGCTTCTTAGCGGCAGCGGGTTTCTTGGCGGGTTTCGTCTTGGTCTCGCTCTTTCTTGTTTAGTTTGAAGGAGCCGGAGACGCCGGCCCCTTTAGTCTGGACTAGGATGCCTTTATCTGTCTGTGTAACTGTTACGATCCACCCAGTCTAGGATAAGGGGAAAGCAACATTAAAGTAACAAAAATTTTAACAAAACAAATGGCTCCAAAAGTTACACTAAAAGCAACAGAAATGTGGTACAACAAAAATGTATTGATGTAACACAAGTAAGGAAGTTTAACCCTTTATAACCTGAAGCTAAAATAGGTGTTTTTCACATAATTTGATTTTTTGACTGTAAAATTCTAAAACAATGTGCTATCTTCATGTGCAAGGTGTCATCTTTTTCAGAAAAAGATAAGCTTTCAACAAATTACAGTTATTGACCATTATTGTGTGTGGTGAGTTTGTAAATAGAATTTAAATAGACAAAAAAAAAGAATAAATTTACTGATTTTTATTTAGAAAAAAAAAACAGAAAAAAATCATGAACGAAAGAAACTAACACTTTAAAGTTGAAAAATGAACTATAATATATACAAGTCTTTTTTGTGACATTGGGTTGCATAGTTTTCATTTAGGACACTTTTTTTCATACACGCACACATACAAATGCACGCATTCATAGGCGCGTGCACATACACATGCACGCACTACATGCTTAGATACATGAAAGAGTAACGGCCATCCGCCTCCCAAATTTCATTAAAAATCATCCCAATCCCCTTTTCTGCTGTCTAAAGGCCTGTTCACACCGGGACGAATTTCGCGCGCGATATTCGCCGACGTTTAACGCCTCATGACTAAACAAAGGGCGCCAATGTGAGTGTGCACACCGGCGCGAAAAACGGCACGCGTAAAAGCGTCATTTTTTAAAAAACGCCTCGGGTTCGTTTTTTTGGTTTGACGCGCCGCGTCAAAAACTATCCGACCAATGAGATTGGCGCTTTTGTTCACGTGTCTGGAGCTTCTGAAGTTACAGTAAAACACAACTTGGGGGTGCTCAAACACAAAACGGTCTTGCCGAACACACATACCTAACGGTAAAGAAGATATACGCCAAGTAGTGTCTACACTGCTGGGAAGAAATAAGACGAGGAAGATGCAAGGCAAGATGAATGTAGAGCTGCTGGTCTCGTTGGTGTCGGAACATAAAGAACTATATGACAAACGCGACAGCGACTACAAAAATCTTGATAAAAGAGAACTGTTATGGAGTGGTATTAAGCGCCATCTAATGTCAGGGAATGAATTTGCATGTTCACTCGGCTCATCGTCAGCAAAAATCACTTGGGTGTGAACACAAAAAACGTGTTGAAAAACGTTGGCGAATAACGCGCGCCGATATTCGTCCCGGTGTGTAGGGGCCTTCAAGGCCTGTTCACACCAGGACGAATTTCACGCGCGATATTCACCGACGTTTAACGCCTCATGACAAAACAAAGGGCGCCAATGTGAGTGTGCACACCGGCGCGAAAAACGGCACGCGTAAAAGCGTCATTTTTTTAAAAACGCCTCGGGTTCGTTTTTTTTTATTTGACGCGCCGTGTTAAAAACTATCCGACCAATGAGATTGCCGCTTTTGTTCACGTGTCTGGAGCTTCTGAAGTTACAGTAAAACACAACTTGGGGGCGCTCAAACACAAAATGGTCTTGCCGAGCACACATACGTAACGGCGAAGAAGATATACACCAAGTAGCGTCTACACTGCCGGGAAGAAATAAGACGAGGAAGATGCAAGGGCAAGGCAAGATGAATATAGAGCTGCTGGTCTCGTTGGTGTCGGAACATAAAGAACTATATGACAAACGCGACAGCGACTACAAAAATCTTGATAAAAGAGAACTGTTATGGAGTGGTTTCTGTTTTACATTAAGCGCCATCTAATGTCAGGGAATGAATTTGCATGTTCACTCGGCTCATCGTCAGCGAAAATCGCTTGGGTGTGAACACAAAAAACGCGTTGAAAAATGCTGGCGAATAACGCGCGCCAATATTCGTCCCGGTGTGTAGGGCCCTTTACAGTGACATGAATACAGCTTGGTTGGCTGTGTCGTTGACGACACATCCGGTTCTCTTACGAGAGGTTCTCTCGTATTGCGTAAGAAGCTTACGCTACGGGTAAAGTCATCTTTTCTCGAGATATGAAGCCAAAAAATTATCCTTAATTTAATATCTTGTCAACGCAGTGCGGCAGCAAGCAGACCTAGAGCAAGCGAAGTCGCGTGCTCATTGGCTGCTCTGCGGCAACTGCAGCAGCCTATCGCTGAAACCTTAGCGTGACGTCACGCCCAATGAGCGCGCTGGGCGCGCTCACGCGTCACAGCCCATGTGAGGAGGCGTGGCTTTAGCTTATAAAAGAAGGTTCAGAGGCTGCTATTCTCTGATTTTTGTCTCTTCAGCGACGCACTACGCATCGCTGGACTCTGAGGAAGCCGCCGTTGAAACAAGCGCCTTACAAGCCGAGGATTACCTGAGGAAGCCGGTCGTCTTCGCCGCCTTCAGCTATCCCTGCCTGCTTCGCTATCCGGCGATTATATCCTTTTACATTGCATCATGCCTAACTGCATTTCCTGCAAAGCTCCGCTCAGCGAAAGAGACCGCCATGTGATCTGCGTTCTCTGCCTGGGTCGTGACCACGCAGCCCTCGCTCTCTCCGCGGGCGGCTGTGAATTATGCGAAGAACTGCCGATGTCGACCCTGCGGGCTCGACTCGCCTCGTTCGACGCTCTCGCTGTCTCACCGTCTGCCTCCACCGGGCCGCGCAAGAAGAAGCGCCGCTCTCAGAGGCCACCGGAACCCGCGGCAGCTGCTGAGTGCTCGCCGGAGCCCCTCCCTCGAGCCTCGCTATCTCCCTCTCCCCTTCCCGACGCGCAGCGGCCGGCCTTCGCCCGCACTGCCGTCGCCCTAGGGGATGAAGCGGACGACGCCGCTTTATCAGACAGCTGTTCTCTCATGGCTTCGGACAGCGAGGCATGGTCGGGGTCTCACCGCTCCGCCTCCTCGACACAGGAGTCTAGCAAGTCCCGCGCCAGTGTCGACGCGGAACTCCTCCGCCTCCTCACCAAAGCGGTCGACCAGCTGGGACTGGACTGGTCCCCACCCAAGGCCCCCGCGCCTAACAGGCTCGACGGGTGTTTTCTGCCTAGCCGCCGCCAAGCGCCCGCCTCTAGGTCAGCACCCTTCCTGCCTGAGCTCCACTCTGAGCTCGCTAAATCGTGGAACGCCCCATTCTCCGCGAGACTCCGCTCACCGGCCTCCGCGACCCTCTCCCAAGTGGACGGGGCCGCCGAGAAGGGATATACACAGATCCCTCCGGTCGAAGAAGCCGTGGCAACGCACCTTTGCCCGCCATCCGCTAGATGGCGCTCAAAGTCTGCCCTGCCGTCAAAAGCCTGCAGGACCACCTCAGCCCTCGTCGGCCGCGCTTTCGCTGCCGCCGGCCAGGCCGCTTCCGCCCTGCACTCCATGGCTGTGCTCCAGATCCTCCAAGCCGATCTCCTCCGTGATCTGGACGAGAGAGGCCCGGATCAGGACACTCTGACTGACCTGCGCAGCGCGACGGACCTCTCGCTTCGCGCCACCAAGTCAGCGGCACAAGCCATCGGAAGGTCCATGGCTTCGCTCACCGTCACCGAAAGGCACCTTTGGTTGACGCTGGCGGATATGAGCGAAAGGGAGCGCGCAGTTTTCCTCAACGCCCCGCTTTCCCCCACCGGCCTGTTCGGCCCAGCGGTCAGTGGGATTGTGGATCGCTTCTCAGAGGTGCAGAAAGCCTCACAGGCTATGAACCTCTTTCTGCCCCGCCGCTCGAGCTCCGCTGCAGGCCGCTCTCAGGATCAGCCTCCTGCACGCAGCTCGACACAGCGCTCTGCTCAGCCTCCATCTTCGCGACGCCAGGGCGGCCGCCCTAGACAGCGCTCAGTCAGCCGTCGCAGACCGCCTCCCCCCCGGGGACCCCGGCCTAGGATAGCGCTGAAACCTGAGCCCGCGAAGTCCTCCTAGCAGCCGCAGGGAGGAAAAGATGGCTGAGTCCCGCTGCGGCCGGACCGCCATCAAAGCGCTCAGCCCTGTCAGTCCCCTTAAAAAAGGCTACTGCAGTGGTTCACATCGCAGCCAACGAGCCAGTAACACAACTCGCTCGCCTGCACACAAACGCCGTTTTTACGGCGACCCAGAGATATCTCATAAAGAGTTTGGTTTCGGGTTTTCCGGCTCACGCCGAAGGTGTCATGAGTGTAGAAAATGTGCCCACACCCACGTGCTCACCACTACACACAAACACAGTTTCCCCGGTAACGCTCACAGAGCGCACTCTCATAAAGCGGGCAAGCGCCGCTCGAGTGCTAAGTGTAGAAAATGTGCCCACGAATCTGTGCCCACAGCTACACGCTGCACGCTCTGTCACTCAGTTATCCCGGGATGCAGATCTTCTAAAGCTCCCCAGCACTGGCCGTGTTGTGTATGTAAGCCCCGCGCCCGCTCACGAGCGCGCGCACTTACAATCAGACACGTTTACCCCCATGCCGCTCTCGCGCCACGGGCTCCCAGCTTCAAAATGTGCCCCGTCCACAGTGATCGAGCCATTGAATGCTGCACAGCCAGTCCCCGCTGTCTGCGAGCCCCCGTATTCGAGCACCGGCGACGCGCGCAATGCGCGCGTCCCCCTATCTTCTCTGATACAGGTTCCCCATCCCGCACAGCGCGGCGATCTGAACCCAGAGACCATTCGACCCCTAGCGAGATGTGCCAGCGCATGGCAAGCTATCCAGGGCGTGTCAGAATGGGTGCTGAATACCATAAAGCACGGCTATTCGCTTCAATTCGCTCGCCGTCCGCCTCGCTTTCTAGCGCGAACCGAGACGAGTGTGAACACAGAAGTGGCTCATCTGCTTCGGGCAGAAATAGCAAAGCTGTTGCACAAGGGGGCTATAGAACAAGTGCATCCTTCTCTGAGCGAGTCGGGCTTTTACAGCCGTTATTTCCTCGTACCCAAGAAGGACGGGACGCTGAGACCCATTTTAGATCTGAGACACTTGAACAGAGCCCTCATGAGACGGCCGTTCAAAATGATTACAACCAGACAAATCCTCGCGCAAATTCGCCAGGGAGACTGGTTTATCTCTCTCGATCTGAAGGATGCATACTTCCAGATCCAGATAATTCCCCGTCACAGGCCATTCTTGAGATTCGCCTTCGACGGCCGGGTATATCAGTACACCGTCCTGCCGTTCGGTCTATCTTTGGCACCCCGTACATTCACGAAGTGCATGGACGCGGCTCTCGTTCCCCTGAGAACTCAGGGGATACGGGTACTGAACTATCTGGACGACTGGCTAATTCTAGCGCATTCAGAGTCAGAGCTTTTGTCTCACAGGACAGCGCTTCTCGGCCATCTGGAAAATTTGGGTCTCTCGGTCAATTGGGCCAAGAGCTCATTACTGCCCCGCCAGTTTATCTCGTTCCTCGGAATAGAACTGGATTCGGTGGCTATGACGGCCAGACTGTCAGAGCAGCGCGCGCGCCGCATTCGACACCTAGCCGCATCTTTCCAGACGGGCAACCAGACTCCGCTGAGAACATTCCAGCGAGTTTTGGGGCACATGGCCTCAGCGGCTGCAGTGCTTCAGCTGGGCTTACTGCGCATGCGCCCGCTTCAACGCTGGCTAAGAGCGCGAGTGCCTCACCGAGCCTGGACGGCCAGCAGCTTACGAGTCAGAGTGAGTCAGGGCTGTGTCTCAGCCCTTCGACCCTGGCTGGCAGCCGAATGGTATCGCACTGGGGTGACGATGGGAGTTGTCTCACGCCGGAAAGTTATCTCGACAGACGCGTCCAACGGAGGTTGGGGAGCGCTTTTCGAGGGCAGACCGGTCTATGGCCGCTGGTCAGACCAGGAGTGTCGCCTTCATATAAACTGTCTAGAGATGCTGGCGGTCGAGAATGCGCTCAAGCACTTCCTCCCATACCTGCAAGGCCACCATGTACTGGTCCGCACAGACAACATGTCAGTGGTAGCCTATGTGAACCGCCAGGGCGGTCTCAGATCCAAAATGCTCTGCACCCTGGCGGAACGCCTCCTAGTGTGGGCTCAGCACTCACTGCGCTCACTGAGAGCCGCGCACGTGCCGGGTCGCCTGAACGATGGTCCAGACAGACTGTCCAGGGACAATGTTCCCCCGGGAGAGTGGTCCTTGCATCCCCAAACAGTCCAGTTACTGTGGCGCCGTTTCGGCAGAGCGAAAGTCGACCTCTTTGCGTCACAAGACAACGCGCAATGCCCAAAGTTCTTTTCAAAGAACGAGGACGCGCTGGCCCAGAACTGGCCCAGCGGCCCGCTTTACGCTTTTCCCCCGGTCTCCCTGCTGCCGCAGGTTATCGAGAGATTCAGGGAAGCGCGCCACACGGTGCTCCTCATAGCCCCGTATTGGGAGAATCAAACATGGTTCCCGGATCTAATACGGCTGGCGGACACAGCCCCCTGGCCGTTACCGGTGAGGAGAGACCTTCTCTCTCAAGCCCACGGCTCGATTTTGCACCCCCATCCAGAGCGCTGGTCTCTGCATGCGTGGGTCATCAACGGTTACCCGTTGACTTGCCAACAGGGGTTGTGAACACGATCACACAGTCTAGAGCCCCCTCTACGAGGCGGCTCTATGCTTCAAAATGGTCTGTGTTTAGTAAATGGTGCACCGCCAAAGGGCTGGATCCACTAACATGTGGGGTATCGCAGGTGCTGTGCTTCCTCCAAGAGCTGTTGGACGCGGGCAGGTCCCCCTCCACGCTCAAAGTTTATGTTGCGGCCATCTCAGCTTTTGCCGACTCGGCGCTGGGCCGCGCATTAGGGAGGAACGAGTTCATCATCCGCTTCCTCAGGGGAGCGAGGAGATTGAACCCGCCGCGACCCCCGTCGGTTCCTATTTGGGATCTTTCCCTGGTCTTAGAGGCCATGAAAGCGCATCCCTTTGAACCCATGGAAACAGTGGATATGAAATATCTCACGCTAAAAACCGTTTTTCTGATAGCACTGTCGTCAGTTAAACGCGTGGGTGACCTTCACGCGCTGTCAGTTAACGCTGCATGCCTCGAGTTTGGACCTAATGACTCTAAAGTCATCCTCAAACCGAGACACGGTTATGTCCCCAAAAGTCTGGGCACACCGTTCAGAGCGCAGGTCATTTCTCTCTCCGCTTTGCCGTCATCCGGCAGCGAGATCGATGGTAAACTCCTTTGCCCTGTCAGAGCGCTTAGGAATTATACTACACGCTCCGCCGCTGTCAGGCGCTCGGAGCAGCTTTTCGTTTCGTTTGGTGGGCGCACCAAAGGTCTCGCCGCCTCGAAACACAGCCTGTCCAGGTGGATAGTGGACGCGATTGCAGCCGCTTATGCGTCTAAAAATCTGCAGTGCCCGCTGGGTATCAGAGCCCACTCCACCAGAGGCATGGCCTCTTCATGGGCTTGGTCTAGTGGAATTTCCATTCATGACATTTGTACAGCGGCAGGCTGGGCCTCCCCCTCTACATTTGTGAGATTTTACAATCTGGAAGTTCCTGCCCTGCAGGCTAAACTCTTATCTGTCTAAGTCCCGCGTAGCCAGCCCACTCTGTGTGCAGACTACTGCTGTGTGATTTAGCTCTCCTGGTTGAGCTCAATTCTGGGGTTGTTAGTCAGACCGGCCACGCCGCTCTGAGCCCCTTATGTGTGTGCTTATGTACTGCGCTAGCCATTCTTGGCCGCCCGGTTCCCTGTTATAGTGTTCCCCGGGTTTCTCCCTGGGACTCATTCAGTGGATGCGGGGCGCGCACGGCGTTGACAAGGGAAGTTCCCGTAGCGTAAGCTTCTTACGCAATACGAGAGAACCTCTCGTAAGAGAACGTACTCGGTTACCTAACGTAACCTCTGTTCTCTCTAGAGAGGGAACGAGTATTGCGTAAACCGCCGTGCTCGCGCCACGAGCTCACTCGCTTCAGCGACAAAAACCAGAGAATAGCAGCCTCTGAACCTTCTTTTATAAGCTAAAGCCACGCCTCCTCACATGGGCTGTGACGCGTGAGCGCGCCCAGCGCGCTCATTGGGCGTGACGTCACGCTAAGGTTTCAGCGATAGGCTGCTGCAGTTGCCGCAGAGCAGCCAATGAGCACGCGACTTCGCTTGCTCTAGGTCTGCTTGCTGCCGCACTGCGTTGACAAGATATTAAATTAAGGATAATTTTTTGGCTTCATATCTCGAGAAAAGATGACTTTACCCGTAGCGTAAGCTTCTTACGCAATACTCGTTCCCTCTCTAGAGAGAACAGAGGTTACGTTAGGTAACCGAGTACGTTTTAAAGGGTTAAACACCTCAGGAGTGGGGGGTAAAGCCCAAAGAAAATACATAAACAAAATGCCTCTAACTATAGGGATCAAATCACTTACATTAAAGAAAGTAAAAGGAAATAAACAAAAAAATAATTCCCTGACTCCCTCTCTAGTGTAAACAGAAAAGAATTACAAAAATAAAAAAGGCACCCACTCCCTAGAACTTCCAATGTATATTTACAAGAGAAACAGAGAAGAAAAAATAGGTTAACAGTTGGTTTCACAACAGCAAAAAGGTGTCTACTTCAACGTAGCACTATTTAGACACGGTAACAACAACCAACAACAACAACAACAACAACAACAACAACAACGTAAAGTTTTTAAATCAGTCACAACTGAACTGAACAACAGCAATGTTTAGAAACAACCAACAAATTCAACCAGCAGTAAACAACAGCTTCCTTGAAGATCAGTGAGGCTTTATACTCTTATCCCTGAGGAGAAGACCAATCCCCAAACGAGCAGTCATCAGTGGAGGAGATCACCTTCACCTGGTTTTACCTGCACAGAAAAAGGCATGGGAGAAACGACCACTACTGTCAGCTAGTGGTCTGAAACACAACATACAAAATAAATTTATTTAAAATAAAATTACACCGTAGGAAGTTAACAGTAACTTTAAGAGAAAGATATGCAAAAGGTTTAACAGTTTGACACCTTTTTTTCCCACTGTTTCCACCAAGGCAGAACGGTTTTAACTCTTGCAGTTGTGTATTAGTTGTCTATACTGATTACACTGAATTCGGGTAGGATTGGGTTTTGTACCTAATCTTGCATAGTTATCTCAATATATAGGATAATCATAATCTGTTGAACACTTATTATAGTTTTTTCTATATATGCATTTATTGAGGTTTAATGGCCATAAAAGTGATATCAACCAACGTTGGCAGGCCTTTAAATAAATGTCATCATTGTTCACAGTCTAAATGAGTTCAGTTTCTCTCAGGTGGTTTCGCAGTAACTTTATAGCAGAAGTCACAGTATGTTGTGGGTTGTTTCCAAAAGCAGCCGTTCTTATATAGTGGGTCTAACTTTTCAATGGCCATGTGTGGGAGAAAACTGAAATTAGATTCACAGCAAAACACATCACTTACATTTTCACATTCAGAGGCTTTTTTCGGCTCACTGAAGATGTAGTCACTTTAGCAGCTGCTTGTAGAGCAAATATGACTTAAAGTATTTAGTTTAAGAGGCCTTGTTAAAAAGGTCATTAGTTATAAACCTTCTGATTAAATCTTTTCTTTTTTTTTGCCGAAATTGATCTACGCTCAGCAGCCAATCAGCGTTCAGGCGAAAATCATGTATATTTCATCTGTGTTTTGGTGTAATTTAATTGCAAAAGTATTCGTTCTTGAGATACATTTTAAAGTTGTAAACAACATAAAGCGCATGAAGCCCAGACAGATTCCCCGACAGAAAAACTGTTTATGGTTTACTCTAATGTATGACACAGCAAGTTTGTTTTTCCTTAATTATTTATCTCAGGTCTGTATTTCTTTAAATATTCATCATGTGTCTATTTTAAAACACTTATTAGTCTGTGTAAGTGGCCACTGGAGGCCGCTAGAGGTAATGCATTCACAGTCAGGTCATTCCAGGGGGGCAGTCGTTCGGAATAAATTGAAGTTACCCCGGGCGCCGCCATTGATTAGCAGACCATCACCTGCTGTTAGCATTCCATTGACTCCCATTAATTTTGGCGTCACTTTGACAGCGAATAACTTTACATCTGAGGCGTTTAAAGACTCCATTTGTCCATCATTTATTTCTAAAGAAACACGAAAATGTATAAAAGGCTCCATTACCTTGTATCTTACATTATGGCCCCATAGAAGCAGTTTTTGTAAAAATAGGCTAACGATTGCGTCATAACCACGCGACTCTGTCGCACAGTAGAGAGATTGCCGTATGGACAAGAGGAGAAGCTCACGGGCGATCGGGGGGACGTGGAGGCAAAATGACAAAATAATTAATCAGAATACTTAGCAAAAGTTGCTCCTGCTCCAGCTCATGGACAGCTCCTACTCACACTCTCCGTCTCTGCAAGTTTCGGAAGGGAATGATTCAGATTTCTCTCGGCACAGCTACTAGAAGACAGACGGGTTGCTCACGTCACATCTACGTCGTCAAGCTCAGTTTGAGTCTGCGCAGTACGCTCAGCCATCAGGAAGTGAGTGCTTCTAATTGACTTCACTTTTCTCCGTTGAATCCAATGGGGTCGCTGTGTGTCCAGTTTATATAGCCTACTGTCTATGGGGATAAGCCGTGAGTGACTGGCTGTTTGCAATTCGCAAATCTCACCACTAGATGCCGCTAAAAATTACACACCGCACCTTTAAGGAAACTTTTTAAAAGGTCAGGACTCATTTTCCAAAATGGCCCTATTCACTTTATTAACTTACTACTACTGACCCTAACCCTAACTTAAAGAAGCTCTGGCCTTTTGTGATTCTGTTTCTCCAAACTTTTCTTCAGTTCCATCGAGTCGAGGCCTGTTATACTGAGAGCCGAAGCGCTGAGGAACAGGAAACACCTTTGAAGCAGCAACATTTTAGTTTTTATGGAAAGAAACTTTATGATATAAAAGGCTGTATGTTTCATTCACTGATATGTTGTAGAGTTACATTAGACACACATTAGATGTCACGTGGTGATTTCTCTTTAATCACTGTCTGTCTTCTATGTGTGACTGTGAACGAACACAATAACAGTGAGAACAATCTCCATCAGAACTGATCTGGAAAATATGATTATAAATATGATTTTAAGTAGATGAACAGAGATGTGACATCTTGAATAAATTAGTAGCTAAATATCTTAGACTGGATCTCTCTGTTCTTTATCTGTGTATTTCTGTGTAGAGTTTATCTCCTCCTCCCTCATCTCTTCTTTCAAACACAGGAAGTGCGTTTTAACACTCAGCGCTGTTAACACCGTCTGTTAATGTGACAGTATGGGCTCCAGTGCACTGCCTCTCACCTGTGAGTATTTGATCATATTCTTTACTATCTTCTGTTTTCTGTTCCTAATGCACTGTATTCAGCTGAAGATGGGATATAATAATGATTGTAGGAGAGTCTATGAATCCACAGTCTCACTGCTTATTGTATTATTTATTGATCAGATCTTATGTGATGATGTTACGTGTTCATCAGATAAAGAGTTTTATGATGCATTTATCTGTGTGATAATGTGTGTGAAAGATGGAGGCAATGTGTGTATTTATTTTTGCTTAGATTTGTTGTAATATCTTTCTTCCTATTTCAAGTAGTTGAGATAAATCAGATGTATGTATGTTGATGTGAGTTAGTGTTGAATGATGCTGTATCTTTAAATAAACTCTCCATCAGAGACTCAGAGAGTTTGAGAACAGAGACCGAACACACACTCATCTTCTCTATCACTTCTCTTTCTCTCTGACTCTCTTATTGAGAAATAACTGCAAAATGAATTTGGCCAATTAAATTAAAATTTTCAAACAAAAAGTTTATCAAACAAAGTAGAGCTTTTCTCAGAGCTAACTTCTCTTTTCAGTTATTTTTAACCAGTTTGCCTGAACTTCATATTTAGTTGTTGAATGATGTCAGTTCACACGTGTGTCAGAATAACCACAGGTTTCCAGAATACGTTCATGACGTCGACATATGAACATGTTCCACCAATGCTTGACAACCAGACTTTTGTTGTCCCTTTAAGCATATTTATTTATTGATGCTTTGCAAAACTTTTTTTTTTTTTTTTTTTTTAGAAATGTCTTGATTGAAAACTGTACTTGAGCTTTATTTCTTTTAATTTGAACTTTTATTGCAATATTGCAATATTGATACTTTTTTTAAATGTGGTTTAAGGGGTTTTTTCACGTTCATTTGTTTGAGACACTCCAAGCGGTCAAAACATTAAAATAGTTTGGTCTGCATATGGTTTGTTTTTGGGTGCTTTTAGGAGGAACTGAGATCATTTAGTGACATATGTGTTGTGTTGACATGAATTATTTCTGAAGAGGCGAGAGCTCTTGAAGTGCTGAATTAAACGAGGTGTAAAAATACTCTTAGACCAGAAGCATGAGGTCACTTGCAGCAGGTTTTCTTTCTGGTTTTGGTTCATTTCAGCTGTAGGCAACTATTTCCACATTATTTTAAAATAAAGTCACAATTAGGGGTGTGCATGAATATTCGAAACTGTTATTATTATTCAAAAAAAAATTAAATATTATGCATTTACGGCTAGCAAAGCAACGTAGTAAAATTCCAAGTGAGTCCATGATAAATCCCAAGCACCAACTCACAGTTATAATTAAATGCACTGGGTGGCGCTGTGGAGCGTGTTAACAAATGGATTGTATTTGATCACATCATTGAATCAGTGAATCAGTGTGTGATTTACATTGTGTTGAATGAATGGAAAAGCTTCATATCTGTGTTTCTTCTGCTTTTAGTGCTGATGTCCCTCGTTCACTCTGGACTCAGTCAAGGTACTGTCCGTTACTGCAGTACATTATAATTTTGTTTTAACTAATAGTATTTATTTGTCTACATGGATACATCAGGATCCCACATTTTTCTCTTTGCTGATGTTTTATGTTTGCATATATTTCACAGATAACTGACTGTAGTTCCTTATGCTGCAAAACATTATAGAAATCTGCTATTTAGTCAATCAATCAAACAGTCATGCTTTTGTAAAATAGTTCAGTCAGACTGTATTTCCCTCCAAGCATGCAGACACAAGTGGTTATCTTGCTACTGGTTTATTTGAAGACTTTTCTCCAAATCCACTGTGAAAACTAAACACAATATAAAAAACAAAATACAGAAATCACATCAACTTGACACACAGCAAAAGCACGTGCAACAGATGTAATGGCATTTTTCTGACACAAAATACAGACAAATAAAACAAAATACCTTGTTGGCTGCATTCTGTGAGAAAGGGAAATAGACTTTGAATCTTTCAAGACCTTTTTGACGAGGATATATGAGCATACATAATGTCCGTGTGTAGTACCCCAGTGCAGTACCCCGTGCAGTCTGGACGATGGGGCAGGGCGACACGTGTCAATAGTAATTTTTTGAGTAGTTTAAAAATTGTTTACTTTTAATTGTACTTGTGATACTTTTACTTTTATCATTTATCATCTTTTATCATTTTAAGTGATACTTTTACTTTTTGGTACTTCGGTATAACAGAAAATGGGCAAAGAGGCGGGACGTGGGTGGAGCTGTGGTGCCTGTTGATGAAACTACGCCAGCTCCACGTGATCGAGTTTGCTCAGGCTAAGGAGCTAATGTTATTATGCTACTCAGTACTGTGTAAGTGCTGTGCCAAGTGTGTGCTACTGTTTGCCCGAAATCCCCATCTACTATCCTGCTGGGTGATTTTAACATTCATGTGGATTCCAGTAGTTGTTCTCGTGCAACTGATTTTCTATCACTCTCAGCCTGGACTTTGTAGCTCCTCTCATCACGCGTTACATGCCTTTCTCTCGTCCTGCCCCCTGCCATCCTGAGCTCCACAGGATGATGACCATAGGACATAGGCTCGAGAGACAATACAGAAGTTCCAGCCTCACTGTCCATTGTGAAGCATTTAAAGAACATGTCACAAACTACAAAGAAGCCCTTTGTCAGGCAAAAACAAGGTATTACTCCACACTCATCAGTAACCAACAAAAACACCCCAAATTGCTCTTCTCCACCATCAACCGTCTTCTTCACCCTCCTGATGCCGCTAAACCCTCAAATGCAGCTGACCTCTGCTCCAGGTTCCTGGATTTTTTCCAGCAGAAAGTTGACACCATCCACCGGCAGCTCCAGTCTCCTGGGCTCTCCCCCTGCCCCACATTGCTCCAACAGGATTCTCACCACTCAGTTGCCCGCTCACTTCAGTGCTGCCTATCCGCCTTCTCTCCACTGGATGCCGATCAAGCAACAAAACTGGTCATCTTAGCCAAGACTTCAACCAGCAGTCTTGACCCAATGCCCACCACCCTGGTCAAGGCCTGTCTTCCCATCCTCTGCCACCCAATGCAAAACATCATAAATGCATCTCTTACCTCTGGTGTGGTACCATCCAGCTTTAAAATGGCGGCAGTCATCCCCACTCTCAAAAAGCCAGACTCAGACCCAGACGACCCCAACAACTTTCGTCCAATCTCCAACCTCCCTTTCCTCAGCAAAATCCTGGAAAGAGCAGAGGCTGTTCAGCTTCAAGATCACATGTCCCACCATGAGCTATTCAAACACCTCCAGTCTGGTTTCAGAACCCACCATAGCACTGAGACCGCCCTTATTAAAATCACTAATGACCTCCTACTTGCTGCTGACAATGGCCTCATCACCATCCTCATCTCCCTTGACCTTTCTGCAGTTTTTGATAAAGTTTCCCATGCCATCCTTCTCCACCACCTCTCTGAGCTCACAGCACGGTCCTGGTTCCGGTCCTACCTCACAGATCGGAAACAATTCATCACCCTAAATGGCTAAAACTCTGATTCAGCACCTGCCAACCATGGCGTGCCCCAGGGCTCTGTGCTTTGTCCTCTGCTGTTCACCTTTTACATACTACCCCTAGGTCATATTATCTGTAAACATGGACTCAACTTCCACTGCTATGTCGATGACATTCAACTTTATATCAGCACAAACCCCTCCTCCCAGATCCCAACCACACAACTTGTCAACTGCCTGCAGGAACTCAAATCATGGATGACCACAAACCTACTCAACTCAACAGTAATAAGACAGGACTCATGTATATATATATATATATATATATATATATATATATATATATATATATATATAAAGCGTTACAGGTGTGGGGGTGAACATATGGCAAGAGACTGTGGCTGTGTTAAAAAGGGACATTTGAAGAGAGTGTGCAAATCCTCGCCTCTTGCAGACCAGTGGCTTAAGGGGGGAGGGAAGCACAAGCAGTCTGTAAGAAGTTTCAGAAACGATAAAAAGAAGTCGGCGCATCACATAAGTGAATCTCCGGAGAATGTCACTAGTGATGAAGATGTATTTACGATGTACATTCTAACAGAGCCAGAGATAACGAAAGTAGACCCCATTACTGCACAGCTTAACATAAATGACAACATTCTTGAATTTGAAGTGGATACTGGCTATAGCGTGACGATTTTGTGAAAGGCTGAATATGCCAAGTTATGGACTGCAGGGGGAACACAAGAGTTGCAGGACTGCTCAACGACTTTGAAAACTTATACGGGCGAAAAAGTACCAACACTAGGAGCGGCAGATATTACTGTAAAGTGCAAAGACCAAGTCAAACAGCTACCAGTAGTGGTTGTAGCAGGCCCAGGACCAAACCTGTTAGGCAGGACATTGATAAAGGAGCTGGGAACCTGGAGAGGCCCACCAGCGAAAATTTACGTTAAAGAAGGCGTGGCTACAAAGTTCTATAAACCCAGGCCAGTGCCCTATGCGATGAGAATGAAGGTGGAGATGGAGTTAGAGAGACTCACAAACCAGGGAATTATTAAGCCAGTGAAATTCTCAGAGTGGGCAGCACCGATCGTGCATGTGTTAAAAGCTGATAATTCTGTGCGCATTTGTGGAGACTACAAACTCAATGTAAACCAGGTGTTGAAGCTCGAGCAGTATCCAATACCGAAATTGGAGGACTTGTTTGAGAAGTTGTCAGGCGGCGAAAGGTTCAGTAAACTGTACCTGAGCCATGCGTATCAGCAAGTGATACTTGATGAGACATCCAAGCCATATGTCACTATTAATACACACAAGGGTCTGTTTCAGGTGAATCGTCCTCGATTTGGGATCTCCTCCAGTCCAGCCCTATTACAACGAATGATGGAGAGTCTGGTGGCTGGCATCCCAAATGTGGCTGTCTATTTGGATGACATTTTGCTGACGGGCCAGAGTGACCAAGGTCACCTTGCAACACTGAACCAGGTGTTAACTTGGCTGCAGGAAGCTGGTCTTTGCCTAAAGCACAACAAATGTGTGTTAATGGAACAGGAAGCAGAGTTCCTTGGACATAAGGTGGACGCCTCTGGACTTCATCCTTTGCCACATAAGGTCAGGGCAATACAAGAAGCACCAGCACTGACCAATGTCACAGAACTGAGAGCGTACCTAGGACTGCTCAACTACTACAACAGGTTCCTGCCACGCCTGTCAACATTGTTAACACCTTTACATGAACTGTTAAGAAAGGAAACAATCTGGAAATGGGAGGCTGAACAGGAGAGAGCTTTTGAGGAGTCTAAGCGACTCATGCAGTCGTCTGAGGTGCATTATGAAAGCCAAAAATATCTGATCCTGTCCTGCGACGCTTATGGAGTCGGTATGGTGTTGTCGTATCGCATGCCAAATGGACAGGAGAGACCGATCAGCTTCATGTCTAGGACACTAATGTCAGCTGAATTGGACTACTTACAACTGGACAAAGAAGGTCTGGCGGTGATGTTTGGCATTCAGGGTTTCCACAAATATTTATATGGAAGAAGGTTTGTCATTTGCACTGACCACAAACCTTCGCTGTCTCTCTTCAATGAGATGAAGGCTGTGTCTCAAATGACTTCCCCTTGTATACAGTGTTGAGCAGTAACCTTGAGAGTGTATGAGTACGAGATTGTTTACAAGCCAGGAAAACACCATAGCAGTCGACTCCCTCTACCTCAACAGTCTGTCAAGAGAGAGCAGGAGGAACGAGTGCTGATGATGGAGAATGTGTTGTCCAGAGTGACGCAGTTCGTCCAACATTGTTGGCCGCCACAAGACAGGGACCCAGCTTTCCAACCATATGCTGTTAGGAAAACCGAGTTAAGTGTGCAAGATGGATGTGTACTGTGGGGCTCAGGCGTAGTGGTACCGCCGCCAGGGCGGGACGCCTTGATACAGAAGCTACATCGCGGTCACATCGGCATCACTAGAATGAAGGCATTAGCGCGAAGCTACTTCTGGTGGCCAAAGTTAGATGCAGACACTGAAGCTGTAGTTAAAAGATGTGTCACATGCCAAGAACACCGTAACTCACCAGCTCCAGCACCGTTTGGGAGTGGCCGAGCAAACCATGGCAAAGGTTACACATTGATTATGCAGGAACTTTTATGGGACACATGTTTTTGATCCTGATGGACGCTCATTCCAAATGGATGGATGTTTACCCTGTAACGACCACAACTTCAGCCATCACGATTGAATGTATACCAGAGAAAAATGTGTCCGATAACGGCTCATGTTTTGTGAGTGCAGAATTCAGAGAATTCATGCAGAAAAATGGGATCGAACATATCACTTCTGCTCGTTATCATGCTTCCTCCAATTGTTGTGCTGAGTGTGCAGTCCAGACATTCAAGTCAATAATGAAGAAGGCAGGTGACAGAAGCCTGACCACTAAAGTGTCAAGAGTGCGGTTTAGTTACCACATTACACCACAGTCCACCAATGGGCTGTCACCTGCTGAAATGTTACAAGGCAGGATGTTGAGATCAACATTAGACCTAATTAATCCGAACTGCAGAATGAAGGTGGAACGAAAATAGAGCATTCAAAAGAAACATAATGACAAGCAAGTTTCAGGGAGAAGTTTCCAGGAGGGAGACGCAGTGATCACAAGGAATTTCAGTCATGGACCTAAGTGGATCCCCAGGGTCATTACCAAGATAATAGGGTCCTACAAGGTCATGCTAGGAGATGGCAACATTGTGCGCAGACACGTCAACCAGATATTGGCAAGTTTTGAGGACAAGGACTTGGTGGAACCAAAGATCATGGAACCGCTGGGGCTGTCTGAATCTCCAGCGGCAGATTTTGCAGCGTCAGAGAGTTCCATTCCTGAGGGAAACTGATGTGTTCCAGAAGCAAACACTCCGGGTGTGGCAAAGCCTGCTTCAGAAAATGCCAAACCATCATTGATGGACATTCAACCTCCAGGTACTCCAATGCAGTCACAATCTTCGACTGTGGTGTTGATTGTTACTCAGTGTCAGAGTTAAATGACTGACACATGTTTAATTGATTTTGTGCAGGGAGATGTATGTTTTTTCTCAAGAAGTGTATTCTATTGAGATGGTTGTTTTCAGGAAAAATGCAATAGCTTAAGGGGGGAGGAATGTTGTAGATGGGGAAGGTTACCTCTGTCATATTAGAGTTGTCCCCTAGGTGGCAGTATTAGTTCAGGTAAAACCATAGACTGTAAAAAAATATGGACGTAGTGTCCGTGACGTCACCCGTAGGTTTCTGAAGAGCATTTTTGAAGCCTAAAGTGGGCGGAGCCGGCCGTCGCCATCTTGGCTTTGCGTCACTCCCGGATAACAGAAAATAGGCAAACAGGCGGGGCGTGAGTGGAGCTGAGGAGCCTGGCCTGGCTATCTGAAATCACCTAGCTCGACGTGATCGAGTTAGCTGATGATGTAAAGCCAATTAAACGTTCCTATTTTTGCCATTCGAAATATTATAATAGTTAAAAGACATGGCTACAAGTGAGACTGTGTATTACTTCGAGAGTGTTTGTGTATGAAGGTGATTTATGTGCATACATGTCAGTCACTCTTTCATGGTCCGTCAGCGCGGCATCGCTCAAGTTCGTAGAGAGCTTATTCAGTCCATTTTAAATTCTGATGTTGGCCGTCTCTCAAATGGGTTATGGTTTAACCGTTAAACCATAGATATATTGCCTTTGAAGTGCAAGTAAATGCGCTAGAAAATCCGCACTCATTCATGTGCATTTATTGCACGGACGGAGAAAAGCGCCGACGCCTGCATGATTTCATCTGACGGTAACTTACATAAGCATATTATAATCCATCTGTTCCGTGAGAGCAGAACGAACGAGCATTTATTGACGTTTTAAATTTGAAAACCCCAAAAAGCAACGAAATTGCAAGACATCCATTAGTGCATGTTCACAAAGGAAAACAACTGAAATACAGCTCTGGTTTTTCTCTCGAACGATAACGACGGAATCCAAAGACGTGGGCTTTGTAACGTTACCCAAATATTAAATTGTATGAAATAATAATCCCGAAAAAAAGCACAAACACTGCAGAGATGGCAAGTTCAGCAGCTAACATTGCTGAGGTGAAGTGACGGCTAGTAACAGCAGACAAACGGCTAGCACTGACGGCGGCAATCCATCTGTCACTCAAGTAGCTTGGCCACACCCTTAAATTTAAATATTAATCAACTAAACGGACGAGTTATAAAATAATTCACCCCCCTCACAGTTGTTATGAAGGGCAAAATGAGCTGTATAGACCAAATCCACATACAGACACCAGGCTTTAAACACGTTTTTTTCTGCTGTAAAATTTGGCATTTTAACATGGAGGAGATACAGATTTGACTCACTTCTGACAACAGCCTCAAGCGGCCAGTCAACGAATTGCAGTTTAACTCACTTCCGTGTTGGTTTCAAGAGAGAGACGGGGAGGTTGCCGCTTGGGTAAAACAGAATGTAATGAGTAGCACAGGGCGGGGCGTGATAGCAGTGTTTGTAGTCTGTCATGCTCATGTATTGCTTATCCAAGTGTTCAGTAAAACTCCAGATAAATGCTACCTCGCTATCCATTTTACTTTTACTAGTACACAGGATACTACAGTAATGTTTTCTATATTTTTTAATTGTAGTGTACAGTGTTTATTATAAGGGGGTAGCATCCGCAGCTCAGTACTCACTACTTTCACTACTCATGAGTAGCTACTTTCAAATGAGCAACTTTTTTTACTCTGACTCAAGTATTTTTTTGGACAAGTACTTTTTTACTTTACTCACACTACATTTTTTGGAATGTAACGGTACTTTTACTTGAGTATATTTTTTCAGTACTCTTTCCACCACTGGCTAAACCTCAAACAGTGTATCACTTATTTCAGCAACATATTAAGTGATAATGCCCAGCCCTAAAACTGCTCAATGTTAAAGCTTACAATATTACTTTTTGTAAAGCTGCTTTGAAACAATGTGAATTGAGTGCTGCTCATGCCTCAAGCGTCTTCGCCAATAAGATTGCTGCATTACAAATTTATAAAATCGGATGTGGGCGGAGCGACACGTGTTGCCCCGCCTTAAAGTAACAACATGTAACTTTTCAACCTTCATAATATATTTCCAAGACCCTTGTGATAGTACATCGACTTACAATAGGTTGAATGAGACGTCTGCCAGAGCCTGACGGGGTCTGTATCGCTTTTACTGGCACTATGTAACTTCGCGGTGCGGGTAGTAACCAGCGCTCAAAAAGAACTACAAAATTCGACTGCTTTACGGCATACGTCACTTCGCCCACCACTTCCTCAAATGTGGCCAACCAGCGCGTTTGTTTTCGTACGTCTGTTTTCGTCATGGCTGAAGCAGCAGCGAAACGTAAGAAGTCCAAGGTTTTGTCGGAGTAGAGTCGGAAGAGGAAAAGGGAGAGTGATAAACTGAAAGGCAGGACGAGGATCAATATTGGTCGAGCGTTTGCTCGCTGGCGTTAGCTTATGGAGGAGGAGAGTTACCAGACCGATGCTGACTTGGCCGTCATGCTGTTGAACTAGTAAGTAACTGTAAATTGCTTGCATACTATCTTTAGTTTTTCTAATCTGTTGTCTGCCTGGCTACGTTACGGAAACTATCTGGTCCTCCATTTATTTATCTTCATGAATCAGCTAGTAGATGAGCGAATTATCAATCTGGTAGCTAGTAAACACTAACATGGTAGTTTTAGATGGTTAGGATGCTATCGCTATCATTCTCGTTCAGATTTGAGCATTGCAATCGACATGCAAATCGCAAATGTTTGAGTTAAAATGTTTAGTCTACTAAACATGTATAAATTATGAAAGGGGGAAGATTAATAATATTATCATTGCCCATATGAAAAAAACCTGCATGCTTCATATACAGTAACCGTAAATCATTTTACGACAGCGGTAATGGACAATTCCGCTTCCAACCTGTAGGGCGACCGCAGAGGAAAAGTTCCATGTTGTTGCTTTAATGTGTCGCCCTGCCCCAATCATCCAGACTGCACTCTGGGGTTACTATGCCGCTTCCATGCATGATCTAAGAATCAGACATGAAGTCCACATAATCCTTTAAAATAAAGGTACTGTTATAATAAATAAATAATGTATAAATAACAAACACAACTTAAATTATAAACTTATAAATTATGAAAGTGATTTAAAAAAATGTAAACAAATTAGATATAAATTATATAAAAAATATAATTGCAGCATTTACACAGACCTTGATTTAACACACACAAAAATATCATAATCCACAGTATAAAACAGGATAAATATGGATAAATATATCAATTTCATACCAATACATTATTATTTTTGTTATGTTATCATTACAATTTACAAGCAAACTAGATTTTTAATTAAAGTGTTTTTTCTCCTGAGGAAGTTTTAAGTTCATGACAGTGATCTTGATACTGCAATGTTTTTCAATATTTACTTCTATGTTTCTCAGTGAAACCTGTAGTGACGGTGAAGCCAGATCAGCGTGTGTTCATAGGAGAGACAGTCACTCTCACATGTGTCATACAGAGAGGAGGAGACATTCAGTGGAGATACAGCTGGTTTAGAGATGGAAACACTGTCTGTCCATATACAAGAACAACAACAGCAGAGTTCAGTTTCACAGCTGATGTGTCTCTCAGTGGTGAATACAGCTGTAGAGGAGAGAGATGCGGCTCATGGACAGACCTCAGTGTTGCTGTTACACTGACAGTATCAGGTGAGTCTTCATATTCACATCTGTTTACTGATCATTTCAATTAATATTTCAACACTTATAATCTTCAGCCACATCATCTGTTGTTATAAGAGGACTGAAGAAATTCACATTTAGTCATTATTCAGTAACTGCACACGTCTTGTGTGTGTTGCGTGTTTCGTGGAGGTTTTGGTTTATTATAAAATCATGTAAATTGTGACTTTCCAGTGTTATAGGTGTCTCCATCTTTGATGTGTACTTTGGTCACTGTCACTATGGTTACAGGTTATATTCAGGTTTATCATGACAATAGAAAATGAGTTTTGTACTGAAGTCAGAGTGAATGGCATGACTTACAGATTGTTAGTGTTGAAGTCAAAACCACAAACTGAGACCAAGACCAAAGTGTTTTCCAAACATTCTTTTTTTGATGAAAACGTTAAAATGTCCGGTTTTCCTAGTGATGAGTTAAACATCATTGTCCTCCTAAACTCTCATATAGAGCACATAGATTATATTATCTATTTCTTATGTGAAACAGATTCACATTATGCAAAAATGAATGATTCAAACTGTCACAAGACATTACCACATTGCAAGTTTATATCAGCACTATTTTTTACTGTCTTATATTATGTGAATATTGTACAACCTGCAGTTGTGTAATATGTGAATACAAAATAAGGTTGGATGTAGGTTGGATATGAATATTAGAGGTCGACCAATTCATTGGTTTTGCGACATATCGGTATCGATAGTTGATTGGTGGAGCTATGGGTTATCGGCAAAATCCATACCGATAGTTTTTCTGGGTTGCGTCTGTTGCTGGAGCGGCTGAAAAGACTGTGCTGTCATTATACAGTACGAGAGCAGCTGCAGCCCCGCAGCGCCCACACACGTCTCAGGACACACGCTTCAGGACACACACACCAGGCCACACCTTTCAGGACACACAATCCAGACCACAGCTTTCAGGACACACAATCCAGACCACACATTTCAGGACACAGAATCCAGACCACACATTTCAGGACACACACACCAGGGGTGCTTCTCATTTCTTATTTGTGCATCCTCGTTTCCTTTCCTTGCTTCCTTTCCTCGTGTCTCAGCTCCACCCCCTGTAGGATGCGAGGGAAGGCTGCAAGGAAAAGACGCGAGGATGGAGGAATCGAAGGAAAGTTTATTTATTACATTGGAATACTTGATCACTCGAGCGTCAGTTCACAGTGTCATCAGCTGCGCTCAAAGGATCTGCCCTTACAGTATGTTGTTGAAGTTTGGTTATTTAAAGGACAAGTTCGGTATTTTACACTTAAAGCCCTGTTTACAGATCGTTTCTGATGAAATAGAATGGTTGAGATAAAAATGTGGACACATGCTCCTGTCCCGAGAATTTTAGGTTTATTTCGCTTCTCCCCCCCACCTACACAATGGCAGCCTATGGGCACTGGAACAATCCTTCCTAAAACGCATTAAACTTTCGATTACAAAGACGTGAAACTCACCGAGTGGTCAGGGGTGTTCACTGATATGCTCACACAAAAATCGCTGCAAAAGATGCTTTCCAACAGGTTTTATCGTAGTTTTTGTCCAACTCCATTGACTTGAATTGGATGGGCTGTGTGCGGTACGGTATTACTCCGCCGCTTCTTCTTCTGCTTCTTCTGTGTATTCAATTAAATGCCAGTGGTTTGCTTGTAATTGGCAAAGGTGCATTATCGCCACCAACGGGGCTGGAGTGTTTATTATTCAGGCTCTCAACGGAAGAATCTACGGGTGTGAGACGTTTGGAAAAATAGGTCCACAGTTTTACAACAAATGGTAAAACACCTGTTGGAAAGCATCTTTTGCAGCGATTTTTTTGTGAGCATATCATTGAACACCCCTGACCACTCGGTGAGTTTCACGTCTTTGTAAACGAACGTTTAATGCGTTTTATGAAGGATTGTTCCAGTGCCCATAGGCTTCCATTGTGTAGGTGGGGGGGAAAGCGAAATAAACCTAAAATTCTCGGGACAGCAGCATGTGTCCACATTTTAATCTTAACCGTTCTATTTCATCAGAAACGATCTGTAAACAGGGCTTTAAGTGTAAAATACCGAACTTGTCCTTTAAGAAATTCATAATAAATAATAATAAAGCAAGATTTCCTGTTGAAATATGTGAGATGTGTGGTTTATTTACACTGCAGAGGTAAAGTATAAATTAAAAGGATTGTGACGGGGGAGGAGAATTGATACGTGTGTCACGTTTAGTCGATAAAACTCTTCTGTATAGGACACACCTGTGTATCCTCGCTCATGACTCCTCAGGAAGCCTTCTAACTCCTCGATCCTCAACTCCTCATGGTGCAGTTAGAGAATTGAGATGTCCTTCAAGATGGTTGAGCTCAATCGGTTTCCGGGTCAAAGGATGGAGGACGGAGGAGAGAGGAGTCGAGGAGGTATATTGAGAAGCACCCCAGGCCACACTTTTCAGGACACACAAGCCAGACCACACGTTTCAGGCCGGAAGCGGAGGTGAACCATATATGGTTTAGAGCGGGTCTTATTAGAGTCACGCCACCTACAGTTTATTTTTTTATTTTTTAGCTATTTTGTTTGATGTATAATACAAGCTATTTGATGGATATATCATGGATTTCATAGAATAAATACATGTACAATATTCAATATTACCTTAATTACTAAACATAAAACATGATCTGATTATTTATTGATATTAATTTTAAACAATGTAGTTAACTAATGTAATATTATGGTGTTTTTGACAGTAGGCTATTATGAGGTAATATTCACTTCATGTTCATTTTGTAACAAATACACAGTCACAGAGTGTGGATATTTGATGGCAAATATACTTTTTATTTTAAAATTCAAGATGAATATTAAATTTAAAAAACATGTGCAACATGTTCTCATTTAAAAAGACGCTGGTAACACTTTAAGGTTTCATTTGTTAACATTAGTTAACTACATTATTTAAAAGCATAGTTCACCCACAATTTAAAATTTACTCACCCTCACGTTGTTCTGACTAAACCTGTTTCTTTGTTCTGTTGAATACATACACAAAAAATTATTTTGAAGAATGATGGTTAACAAACCATTTCTAGTCCCCATTGACTTTTTTCAAACTATGGAAGTAAATGGGGACCAGCAACTGTTTGGTTACCAACATTCTTTCAAATATCTTCTTTTGTGTTCAGCAGAAGAAAGAAACTCTTACACGTTTAGTCAGAACAACTTAAGGGTGAGTAAATTACATAATTTTCATTTTTGTGTGAACTACCCTTTAACATGAACTAACAATGAGCAATACTTCTACAGCATTAATCTTAGTTGATCTCAGCATTTACTAATACATTTTAAGATCAAAATTTGTATTTGTTAGCATTAGTTAATACACTGAACTAACATTAATATAAACATTTTCATTAACAAATGGCTAATGAAATATATTGTTCATTGTTAATTCATGGTAATGCATTAACTAATGTAAACAAATGAAACCTTACTACCAAGACATTTCAACAACACATAATAGAACAAAATTGTGCACATGTATAATTGTAATATATAATAATAAAATTAATAAAAAGGAACATTTATCAACTTAACACTCTTGAAAAGAACAGTTTATTTTTCAGTCCCATTATTGAATTGCATTCTTCCAAAAAAAGACTTTATGTCATCCCTAATGACATGGGCTCTTTGGAATTGTCCAACTGGTTCATGAGATTTCGGAGGGCCATTTCCTTGTCCTCCTCTTCCATTTTGAGGAAAAGAAGCTCTACCACGGGGCTCCTGAACACGTCTGTTGAATGTATCCATTGCACAGGCAATTTCTTGTGTCTGATTATTGGGAGTTGCTTTATTATAAAATGGCAATGAATAATGTTTTAATAGTTCATATAAATGTAATATTTGCAATAACACATCTACCTACCTACCTTACACCTACCTACCTACCTACCTACCTACTTACCTTCCTTCCTTGATATACACTCATAGCGGCTTTTGTCAGACTCCTTGTGTATCCAAAAATCTCATTGTAATTATTACAATTAATCACAAAAGGAATGTATTAACTTATGTTAAAAGGGTGGTATAATGCCCTTTTCACAAGATGTAAAATAAGTCGTTGATATCCCCAGAGTGTGTATGTGAAGTTTTAGCTCAAAATACCCTATAGATATTTTTATATAGCATGTTAAAATTGTCACTTTTTGAGGGTGAGCAAAAACACACCATTTTGTGTCTGTTCCTTTAAATGCAAATGAGCTGCTGCTCCCGGCACAGAGGGCGGAGCTCAAAGAGCTTGTGTCCTTTATCCTCACACACACACGCACTGAAAAAAAAAAAAAAAAACTTTTCGCCTTTTATGTTCAAAACGGATTCAGACAATGATGGAGAGACTCGTGAAGTGACAACATGTAGAATCAACAATACATTTCTGTATGGTTAGTTGATGAATTTATGTAGCTTATGTGTAGTTATCTTCCATTCACTGATTAGCATATTCTGTCTTGATAATCTATATATCGTCTTCCAGGGGGCGGGGTTTATGTAAATTTTAGGGTTTGTGATGTCACTAACCCGGGAGGAATGTTGTGTAATCCCTACCATCAGTTTGTTGTAGTCCTTAACCCCCTGGGGTCGGCTATCGCGCCGGCGCGATAGGCTAGTTTTTTTCCGTATGAGTGCAAAAAATAAATAATAAAAAAATATTAATTTTTATCTTATATGCTTGTGTTATACATCAATCGATCCTGTTTAGTGTGTATTTATTTTTTTGTGTATGCTCATAATAAAAACAAAGTGTTGTGCTTTTCGCCAAATAAAGAAAAATAAACATGATGCGAGTTCTGCCTACTCTCCGTCAGTGAAGTCAATTCTGAAACGCTTCCGAAAATGAACTGTAACTCAGCGAATACTCAGTCAAACAGGCATACAGACACACAGGCATGAAGCTTGAATTCTCTTCTTTTAAATGAATTATTTTTTATAAAAAACAAATATTCACAGTTTATATAATATGTATGTAAAGAGAGAGATGTCAGTCGTTCTCATCTCAGCTAATTAAGTTTTAATGTGACTCCGCCTACGGAGACCGCGCTATTCAAACGCAAATGTGAGGCGATCCATACAAACCTGTGAAACGCCCACATCCGCTGGATAAGGCCGGTGAAACACTGGATGCGTGGCGTAAGCGTCTCAGCTGCGTGGCGTGTCCGTTTTTATTCCGGCTCCCATGTTAACAGTTTAGAGTTTGCACACTGCCTGTGTGAGACGCGCGTCTCAGGCGCGGCACGAGCCGCGTAGAAAACGTGTGCATGCTGAAATAGAACCGACGCCTATTTTTCACGCGACACGCAAGCGTCTTGGAAGCGTTTCCATGCAAAATTGAATAGGAAAATCTGTTTATTTGTCATTTTGATACGAATACATATTAATAAATGTCCTTTTGATGTTTAAAAGTGTCTAGGTTTTGACATAAATGCAAATATAAATGTAATTTTACAAAATATGATCGATTTTCAAATACTGCTGTATTGAATGAACAGCTTTTAGCAAACTCCATTGCTATACTGAGATGAGGAATATATACTGTATGTGTTTTGTCAAAAATAAAGTCATCAACTAACTAATGAATCCTTTACCTTGAAATACGTTGATACCTTGATAAAATGTATACTTTAGTTTTGAAAGACGTTGACTAGTTTTGAAAAGATTATAAAGTATGTATGTGCATGCATATATATATATGTGTGTGTATATATGAAGAGTTCAGATGCAAAAGCCTCTAAATGCCATCTGAAATTTTCTCCTAGAATGATAATTTTTATGAAGCTTGTATATTTAAGTTAGCTATAGGTGACACACCTGAATGAATGGCTAATTAAGTATGCAGGGACATTGTCTCACCAGGTGTGAACTACTAAATATGCATGATGCTGTTGGAGCGTTTACGCCCCATCCACATATTGGCTTTCCAAACTAAAAGTGTTTCACAAAACTAAAATCAATGTATCGTTTTATGTGAATGATTAGGCAGGATGATTTTCACATCATTTTGAAGAAAAAGCTCTAGGCGATGACATCCATTAGTCAAAAGTCTTATTGCCACATATTTAGTATGTGTTTTGTGGCCTTATTTCAGAAACTTTAATTTTTTGTTTTTTCGATAACCATGCATAAACATTATTCTCTCAAAAATGAAAACATGTACATACATGTGGCTCACATATTATGGAAGTCCTGTTTGTGCTATATAGAGTGAATTTACACCTTTGCCATTAATATGTTTATAAGCAACTGAAAAAAGCACAAATGTCAGGGCATGTCAGAACATCTCAAGGACCCCAAAAACACCCCAGACTCCAGAGGGTTAAAAAGGAATTTCTTTAACCCCTTAAAGGGATACTTCAGGATTTAGCATTAAGCTTTGTATTAGTAGAAAACCTGTAGTATTTTCGAATTACCATGCTTTCCACCCTCATATCCCCCTGAGACGAGGGACATCTTTTTCCCGGACATGTCCGGTCGTCGAGATCGTTCAAAATGTCCGGGATTCGGCTTTTGCTTTCTGCAGTCGCCATTCATTGTTTACATGCACACCTATTGTTTCAATCTAACAGAATTCATTCCGATTGGTGAATCTGAATGTACTGTTTACATGAACGCTAAACAAGTGATTGGTTGATGTGCGTTTTAACATTGCTAAGAAAATTACCGCTCCTCTGTGAGAGATACAAGACCGGCGCGTCTCAGTAATGACGCCACCGGTCTCGCGCCGTTCTCCCGCGGCCCTCAGCCTCGTCCTGCTCGCCACAGTAAACATGATGAATGGCGACTGTAGAACGCAAAAGCCGAATCCCGGACATTTTGGGCGATCTTGAAATCCCGGGCAAACTCGTCACGGGGACTCACTAGTAGGCGTAGTAGCCTAACCTTGTTGTTTTCAACTGCGCTCTCTTACCGGTAGGCGTGGCTTGGGAGTGGCCTCCTAGGGCAGCGAAGCAAGTGCATTCTAGGAGTTGTTGTCTTTCATCCACATAAGCCAAAAATACATTTTCTGTCTTTTCTCAGTCTAGAAAGCTCCAAATTCAAAAATTTCTTCACATTTCTTCTACATAAATGACCTATTTTAAATACACATTCATCTTTCCAGAGATTGAGTATCCCTTTAAACACCCCCGCAAAAAAAAAAAAAAAAAAAATGCATAATCAAATTACTAAGCAACCACTGAATGGAACATTCAACCAAAACACAATAGGTATCATTTTAAAGCTTAAACTCCTGACGAGTGCTGAGTTATCCCTCTAAAATGGAGTATCCCTCTGCGGAGTGGCGCAGGCGCCACCTAGCTACGAAAAAAATAATCATAATATTTTTCAAAAATATTACCATGATCAACTTAAAATAGGTGTCATTTGAAAATTTACAATGAATGTAGCCAATTGGATAAACTCCTAAGTAGTGCTGAGTTATTTGCTGATAGGTGTTATAAAAATAATGATTTTATAATTTATAAACTACTTTTTTTGTACTACATACTGCAATATGTCAATTACATCATAAAGCTCTGATAGTCCTGTGTCATATGTCATTTGAAAGGTCTCAATGAGTAGAATATAACAAGCATAATTGTTTCAGGCTTTTTACTAACCTTGAGTGAGATTTTGTAAAAGAAGCCCCTCAAGAGACCCATATGTAAACCATATATGGATGCTGAATTTTAGACACATTTCTGCTTGTAACTTCATGAAACATGTTCCGATTGTGGAAAATGACACAATTATTACAATTAAAATGAGTATTTCATCAATCAGATCTAAAGATACTGCCCCTTTACTTCCTGTGGGTTAAAAACGTGTGCCCTGGTGTGTGTGTGTGTGTGTGTCCTGAAACGTGTGCCCTGGTGTGTGTCCTGAGACGTGTGGTCTGGTTTGTGTGTCCTGGAATGTTTGCCCTGGTGTGTGTGTCCTGAAACGTTTGCCCTGGTGTGTGTGTCCTGAAACGTGTGCCCTGGTGTGTGTGTCCTGAATCGTGTGGTCTGGATTGTGTGTCCTGAGACGTGTGGCCTGGTGTGTGTGTCCTAAAACATGTGCCCTGGTGTGTGTGTGTCCTGAAACGTGTGGTCTGGTTTGTGTGTCCTGAAACGTGTGGTCTGGTTTGTGTGTACTGAAACTTGTTGCCTGGTGTGTGTGTCCTGAAACGTGTGCCCTGGTTTGTGTGTACTGAAACTTGTTGCCTGGTGTGTGTGTCCTGAGACGTGTGGTCTGGATTGTGTGTCCTGAAACCTGTGGTCTGGTGTGTGTGTCCTGAGACGTGTGTGGGCGCTGTGGGGCTGCAGCTGGATACTATTGCTGAGAAGGGACATTGCTGTTGCTGACATTATACAGAGAGAGAGAGAGTGGCCTCTAGAGGCAAAATAAAAACTCACTGGTGACTTAAGTTGTTTAATTTATTTCAACGCGTAAAGCCCAATTTATACTCCTGCGTCAAACTCATGCCGTAGCTACGTCGTAGGTTGTGTAGCGCACGTACCTTTCAGGCTGATTTATACTTCTGCATCGGACCTACGGCAGAGCCTCTACGCTGTAGACTACACGTCGGTTTCCGTTTATACTTCTGCGTCGTTGTCCGCACTGACACACAATTCCACATGCAGAGGAAGCATGTGAAACCTGAGAGAGGGGTTCTAGCAGACCAATCACAGCACTTGCATCTGCGTAGAATTGACGTGTTGTTACATTTTTTGAGAAGTGCACATCAGGGCGCGCTACACAGCCTACGACGTAGTTGTCCTGAAATAAGACATCCTTTATGTGTATTTTAAGAGGACGCAGCCTTCGAAATGAGACACAGATCCATGGGTGCCTTCACACTGGCAGTTTAGTTTGGAACTTTTCTTTGAAAGTGCAGGAATTTTCTGTTTGGTGTCACTAGTGGGAGCAGAAAAGACAAACACCCCTTTAAATCAAAATAAATTACAGTTTACTGTTTAAAAAGAATGACAATACAGAAGACTAGTGAAACATATGACCAACACTATAAATGAGCTCAACACTGCATCACTGTTCACTTCCAGATAAACCGCAGCCGATTCTGACTGTAAAGCCCCAGAGTTCAGTGTTCACTGGAGACACAGTTACTCTCAGCTGTGACGTGGGAAGCTCAACTGGATGGACGTTTCTCTGGTGGAAAGACTCAAACTGGGAATCCAGTGATTATGCAGCAACTAAAACAATCAGATCTGTGAGAGTCTCTGATGGAGGAACATACGGGTGTAGAGCAAAGCGAAGAGAATACACACACTTCAGTTATGCAATAAAGATAACAGTGAGAGGTAAGTGCCCTTTTACTTTGTAGTTTTTTACTTATTATTATTATTATTTTTATTGAAAGCTAATTTTGAGTTTTAAAAGATTCATGAAGTGTGTTGTTTGCTCATTTCACAGAGAGACCCAAACCTGTAGTGAAGGTGAAGCCTGATGTTCATGTGTTCAGAGGAGAGAGAGTCACTCTCACATGTGACATACAGGAGACAGGAGTCTGGAGGTACAGCTGGTATAAAGATCAAGATAACAGCAGAAGAACAGACCAGATCTATAACAGCGCAGGACAAGACCAGATCTATATAATCACATCTGTGGATCTGTCTCATGCTGGTCTGTACAGCTGTAGAGGAACTCAGACTGAAACCCCACAGTACTCAGAGATCAGTGATGGAGTTACACTGACAGTATCAGGTGAGTGTGTTCATCATTTCATCACTTCACTTTAACCTGAAGACATTGAGAATATCACCAAGTAAATCTGAGCTTACTTTCTATACAGTGACAGGGTGATTAGGATCACAGATCTTTTCAGAGTTCATTATCTATATCCTCCAGACATGTTCAGTTCTCATGGCCTGAGAGTGTTGTCAGTTTTTCAGACTAAAATACTGTAGTAAAACTGACGCCAGATCAGCATGAGTTCAGAGGAGAGAAAGTCACTCTGACGTGACATAAGGGAGGAGACTTTCAGTGGAGATACAGCTGGTTTAGAGATGGAAATTCATATGAACAGTTCAGTTTCACGGCTGATGTTTCTGATCAGTGTTTGTCTGAGATCTTGACTGTAAGGCGGGTGCCAGTAAGCATAGGCTACCCCGGGAGAAAGCAAAAGGCTCTCCTGAGAATTAACTTTTGAACTCTCTCTTGCATATCGTCACCTTCCTAAAATGATTGGCCAAGCAATTTTTTTCAGGTTTCTCAGAAAACACACACAAAAAAAATCGTTCTTCTTGATGCAGCTGCCATCTTGAAAAGCTTGTAAAATTGCGTAAGTCTCATTGTCTTTTGACTTAGGCAAAATTAAACGGCCTAAGTCACACTCTTGACATTTTACTACAGGGGTAGAATGATCTCTTCAACTGAGGATGTGGGCGATTTTACCAAAGGTGGCCAGCCAGCATCATGAGGAGATGACTTATGCAAGCAAAAAAAAAAAAAAAAAAAAAAAAAAAAAAAAATTTTTGTCAAAAAATAACATTATTTTAGGAAGGTGACGATATGTAACAGAAACATCCGAGATGCAGCACACAGTGCAGCTCACACCTCACTTTTACAGTCTCATCATCTCCCCCTGCTCCCCCTCTTCTCCTCCTCACCTAAAACTCACTAAAAACCTATGCAATGTTAAATGTGTACAATAAGTAATTATACATGTTTGGTATAATTTGAAATGTCTCAGTGCGACTGGTACAAAGGGTCTCATTCCCAAAGAAGTAAAACAAAAGGTAATAAAGCCCTTAAGTGTCACCGGCCCACCGGTGGGCCCAAAATCATTACATATTTAAAACAGTAATATCCTATAATAAACATAAACTAATCTTGACAAACTATATATCATTTGAAAGCTTACAAACTCTAGTTTTCATATTTGGTGAATGATTTCCAAAATAAATTATAATGGAGCTGTAATTTATCAATTTGCAACAAAAATATTTTCATATTCCTAAGGCGTGTTCAGACCTTTATTTTGAAATAGCAATGAACATGAAAAATCATGAAAGAATGGCTGAAACCTCAGTTTGTTTTCATGCCAAGAGTTCAAAAGAAATCATCCATTCAATTATTTTAGAAAAAAAAGATATAAAAATGTTTTTAATAACGCATATGGAAATGAAGGCGCCCTTATATGGGCAGTAATGGAGTCTGGTTGTCACCTAGTGAAAATGTTTGGTACTGCGCCCAAACAAAATCTCACTGAAAGCTCATTTTTTGAGATATCAACCTAAAATTTGAAACACAACTTATTCAGATTTTTGGCTTTGATTTTCTAGCAGTTTTAGAGTCGGCCAGGTTTTAAAAATATATATTTTATATAAAATATGAATAATTAAATTTTTTACATTGTACATTTTCATAAACTCAAACTTCTATAACTTTTTTTTTGTTTCACTTTCTTAATTTATTTCACTTCAACAAAAATCTGCCAAATGTCTTCTTTAAAACAAGACCAATTTTACGTCTATACTCCAAAGCATTCTTTAATTACAACCATTTAAATTCGAAATGTGCATTTTCATGAATATTTAAAAAAAGGGGGGTGACACTTAAAGGGTTAAGAGTTTAGAGATAACTTGCACACAGAGGAGGGTGTGTCTTCCAGGCAAACGGCATCCGGCTCTCAAAAGGTATAAACTCTGAATGCAAATTCCCATTGTTAGCAAATGTTTCCATGTGAAAGAAGTTTCTGTCTTGGTCTGGGTATATAATGAATTGCAACAAGAGGCTCGTGGTGATTTGTGTTCCAGAATATATGCAGGCACTCTGCATCATTTTATAATGTCAGGTTGGCATATTCTCTCTTTATTTTAGAGCATTTGGTGTTTTCTATTTATTATCTTTGAACTGATTATGAAATTGGCATGATACATTTACCTGACATAATAAAGTGTGACATTTTATTTTATTCCAAAATTTTATTCTGAAATTGTTTTCCCAAGTAGATCAAACGGATTTGTATGTTACTACAAGTTTTGCGCCATATTAGTGATGACTAATATTTGGCATTAATTCAAGTGTGAGTGTTTTGCAAAGACAAGAAGTGGATTTTTGTTTAGGTAAAAGTGCTGCTTGACCAACCTAAATCTGGGTGTGTCTTACCTCGGTTTTAATTTAGATTAGTGTAGTGTACATGGGGAAACCACTGCATGGCCAATCCAAAGCTATTATAAGACAAGTAAAGTTGGTTTACTTATATCTGTAGTAGTGGCCATACCTGTACTGAAGTAAACGTTACTTTAATTTCAAGTGTATGCAATCACGGGGGCTATACTAAAGTATCTTTGATTGTTTAAGCGTGAATGCAACCGATCTCGGGTATACAGTATAGCAATTACCATGTTTAGTGAATGGAGTTGACGAGCTTGTGAACGTGAGACCCATGTTAAACAAGGTGTGAGGACCTCTGAGCAAAATAGCTTCCTAATATAAACGGGTACAATATAAGTAAAGAGTTAAATAGAATAATCAAATGTATTGCTAAACTATTATATAATTGACCAATAACCAATTGGCAGTCTGAGGTCTTGCAGAGACCTTCACCCGTTATCGGAAACCGGCTTTGGGACGAACTAGACGGGCTTAAATGATGGAGCCGAGGCCTCAGAATGTATGAGAAAACGTCTCAGGTTACCTATGTTCCCTGAGAACAGGGAACGAGACACTGCATCGATGGACGCTATTGGGGAATGCAATGATCATTTGTCCAAGTCAGTGTGTTTTGTCTCTCTTCTCAGATTTACCCACATCTGCAGTGACTGTGACACCAGACAGTCCTGTATTCACTGGAGAAACAGTCAATCTGAAGTGTGTGATAAAGTCTGATCACAGTGACTGGAGATATGAGTGGTATAAAGACAGTGTAATATTACAGACGTCTGATGATCGTTACACTGTAAACAGAGACACTCTCACTATCAGAGGAGCTACTGAGTCTGATCAGGGTCAGTACGGGTGTAAAGGACAGAGAGATGGAAGACCAAACTCATCAACATCAAGCTCTGCTGTTTCTCTCTCTGTGAAGGGTGAGTTGAACATCATTGTCCTCTTAAACTCTCTCTACATGATCATGAGAGACTTTTACTCTCATTCACACTGCTGATAAATACAGTTGTCACTCCTCTGTTCCTCCTCTATCTCTGTTTTTGTGTTACAAACTATTTGAAGGAGAAAAACAATGAAACTGAATGCAGAGGTCTGAAATGCATTTTAAAGCTAAAGTGTTTTTAACTTTAAGTGTAATCTTAAAAACACAACACTCATGAAGTTCTTATAAAACAGAAACAAAACAAATAAAGACGTCTGTCTGACGCATGTGAACACAGATCTGAGAAACAGCTAAAAATAGTTCTGTTAATGGCTGCTAATTACACTTCAATTCCATCTGTTCAGTATTTTTTTTTTTAACAAAACATTTTTCTGTATGTAATTACTTTTTTTCTGCTTACACTTTCTGAGAATCTTTGAGTCTTTATACAAATGCAGCCTTGCTTTTCAGACGATTCTGTCATTGACTTGATTATGATTTGCAGTTCATCAAACATTAGATTTAAGATGCGTTTTATCTGACACTCACACCAAAGTTTCAACATTAGCTCACCTGAGTATGAAAATTCTGCCATCATTTAATCTCCCACACCCCTGTGTAGTTTCAAATCTATATATCTTCCCTGAAAAAAAAAAAAAAAAAATAAAAAAAAAATTGATATATATATATATATATATATATATATATATATATATATATATATATATATATATATATTTAGTAATGTGCTGATCGCTATTATAATGAATGAATATTATAAGACTTCAAAAAGGACACAAAAGCACCATAACTGTATCATAAAATGAATCCTATGATTTCATATGAATGAAGTAAAATGACTAAGAAGCGTATTTTAGTCTCCATCATCCTGATCATTTCAGTCAGTCTTGCTAACCAGCATGAAGCTGTTGATCACGAGTAACATACTCGGTTACTATCATAACCTTGGTTCCCTGAGAGTTAGGGAACGAGTATTGCGTATAGCTATATGCAGTGGGAAACTCCTTTTCCTCTAAAATTCTGAAGCCTAAAATGTAAAACGCATTTGCAGCTGCACAGCTAGCACAGTGAGTATCTGGCTCACTCATTGTCTGTGCTGCGGCAACTGCACATCCAATGGCACGGGCACGCCCCCTTGGGCTTGGCCTTAGCCAATATTAGTCCCCAAATCCACCATTATAGCAGGTTACATCGACTGAAGTGACATACTTGCCATGTTACTATAGTGCGGCTGGCTACGCAATACTCGTTCCCTAACTCTCAGGGAACCGAGGTGATGATAGTAACCGAGTACGTTCCCTTTCGAGAACGGTCACTTCGTAGCTACACGCAGTGGGGACGCCATGTAAAACACTGCACTAAGTAACTGGTTGTCTACTGCGGCTAGAGATCCCTGAGCTCACAGAAACAAGCCAGAACCCAATATATATTGAAAATTGAGAGTGTCG
Source organism: Squalius cephalus (assembly GCF_949319135.1). Classification (NCBI taxonomy): domain Eukaryota; kingdom Metazoa; phylum Chordata; class Actinopteri; order Cypriniformes; family Leuciscidae; genus Squalius; species Squalius cephalus. Next base: position 6,787,800 of record NC_137124.1, read on the forward strand.
GCAGTTTTTCAGACTAAAATACTGTAAAACTGACGCCAGATCAGCGTGTGTTCAGAGGAGAGAGAGTCACTCTCACATGTGACGTACAGAGAGGAGACATTCAGTGGAGATACAGCTGGTTTAGAGATGGAAACAATCATATGAACAGTTCAGTTTCACGGTTTATGTTTCTGATCAGTGTTTGTCTGAGATCGTGACGGAGCCGAAGCCTCAAAACACACAAGAAAACGTCTCAGGTTACGACTGTAACCTATGTTCCCTGAGAACAGGGAAAGAGACACTGCATCGACTGGCCCTATTGGGGAACGCAATAATAATTTGTCCTAGTCAGTGAGTTTTGTCTCTCTTCTCAGATTTACCCACATCTACAGTGACTGTGACACCAGTCAGTCCTGTATTCACTGGAGAAACAGTCAATCTGAAGTGTGTGATAAACTCTTACAGTAACTGGAGATATGAGTGGTATAAAGACAGTGTAATATTACAGACGTCTAATCGTTACACTGTAAACAGAGACACTCTCACTATCAGAGGAGCTACTGAGTCTGATCAGGGTCAGTACTGGTGTAAAGGACAGAGAGATGGAAGACCAAACTCATCAACATCAAGCTCTGCTGTTTCTCTCTCTGTGAAGGGTGAGTTCAACATCATTGTCCTCCTAAACTCTCTACATGATCATGATCACATAACCAATCGAGAGACTTTTACTCTCATTCACACTGCTGATAAATACAGTTGAAGAAAACAATTAAACTGAATGCAGAGGTCTGAAAATGCATTTTAAAGCTAAAGTGTTTGAAATATATTGCCCAACAATGCCCCCTGGAGGTATATTTATGTACGTGACTTTGTTGGGGCTTGTCTGAACTAGTATAAGAGGGCAGTTCATATACATAGGTTGAGAGACAGACTTGCTTTCTTCTTACACATAGCTGATGCATGTTTGTTGTTCCCGTGAGCGATTGATTAAGTAAGTTATCTGTTTTACATATGCTGTTCGAACTTCAATATTCTGTGTATTAATTTACTGTCATCTGTGCAGTGTACTAGTTCAAATAGTAATTTGATTAATTATATTTCTGTGTGAATTGCATGCTATGTCTATGTAAAGTTAAAAAAGGACACAAAAGCACCATAACTATCATAAAATGAATCGTTTCGGTTACTAACGTAACCTCTGTTCTCTCTAGAAGAGGGAACGAGTATTGCGTAGTTACTACGCTACGGGAAAGCCTTTCTTTCTCGAGATACTGAAGCCAAAAATTATCCTTAATTTTTATAATCTTGTCAACGCAGTGCGGCAGCCTGCAGACCTAGGGCAGGCTTACTAGCGTGCCCATTGGCTGCCCTGCGGCAACTGCAGCAGCCTACCGCTGAGCCCTTGGCGTGACGTCACGACCAATGAGCGCGCTTGGCGCGCTTAATGCATCACAGCCCGCGAAAAGGGGTGTGGCTTAGCGTATAAAAGCGGGGCTCGGAGGCTGCTTCTCTGGTTTCTGTCGCATGAAGCGAATGAGCTCGTGGCGCGAGCACGGCGGGCTACGCAATACTCGTTCCCTCTTCTAGAGAGAACAGAGGTTACGTTAGTAACCGAAACGTTCTCTTACGAGAGGTTCTCTCGTATTGCGTAGTTACTACGCTACGGGAACACCCTTGTCAACGCCGAGTCCGAGGGAGAGCCCGGGGAACGTGATAGCAGAGAGCCGGGCGGCCCACAGAGGGCTAGCGCCGTACATAAGCACACACTAGGGGGTTAGGAGCGGCACGGCCGGTCCGAACTGACAATTCCCTGTATAGTGCAGCTCAACCAGTAGAGCTAAATCACACAACGTAGCCCGCGCACAGATAGTGGGCTGGCATACGCGAGACTTAGACTGATAACACTTTCGCCTGCAAGGCGGGAACATCCAGGTTGTAAAACCTAACAAATGTGGAGGGGGAGGCCCAGCCTGCCGCTGCACAAATGTCATGAATGGGAATCCCGCTGGACCACGCCCACGACGAGGCCATGCCTCTGGTGGAGTGAGCTTGAATGCCCAATGGGCACTGCAGGTCTTTAGACGCATAAGCAGCAGCAATAGCGTCCACTATCCATCTGGACAGGCTGTGTTTCGAGGCGGCGAGACCCTTGGTGCGCCCGTCAAACGAAACAAAGAGCTGTTCCACCACTCGTTTGACTGAAGACAGTGCTATCAGAAAAACGGTTTTGAGCGTGAGGTATTTCATATCCACAGTTTCCAAGGGTTCGAAGGGATGCGCTTTCAGGGCCTCCAAGACCAGTGAAAGATCCCACATAGGAACCGAGGGGGGTCGCGGGGGTTCATCCTCCTGGCTCCTCTAAGGAAGCGGATGACGAACTCGTTCCTTCCTAATGCGCGGCCCAGCTCTGAAACAGAGAGCGCTGAAATGGCCGTGACATAGACTTTGAGCGTGGAGGGGGACCTGCCCGCGTCCAGTAACTCTTGAAGGAAACACAGTACTCGCGATACCCCACATGTCTGTGGATCGAGCCCCTTAGCAGTGCACCATCTGTTAAACACTGACCATTTCGACATGTAGAGCCGCCTCGTAGAGGGGGCTCTAGATTGTATGATCGTGTTCATGACCCCGTCTGGCAGATCAGCGTGTAATCGTTGAGGCTCCACGCATGCAGAGACAGCGCTCTGGATGGGGATGCCATATCGAGCCGCGGGCTTGAGAGAGAAGGTCTCTCTTCACCGGTATCGGCCAGGGGGCTGAGTCTGCCAGCTGTATTAGATCCGGGAACCAAGCTTGGTTCTCCCAGTATGGGGCTAAGAGGAGCACTGTGTGGCGCGCTTCCCTGATTCTCTTGATGACCTGAGGCAGCAGAGAGACCGGGGGAAAAGCATACAGCGGGCCGCTGGGCCAGGTCTGGGCCAGCGCGTCCTCGTTCTTCGAGAAGAACTCTGGGCAATGAGCGTTGTCTTTTGACGCAAAAAGGTCGACTTTCGCTTTGCCGAAACGGCGCCACAGTGACTGGACTGTTTGGGGGTGTAGAGACCACTCCCCAGGGGGAACGTTGTCCCTGGACAGTCTGTCGGGGCCCTCGTTCAGGTGGCCAGGCACATGCGCGGCTCTCAGCGAGCGCAGAGAGTGCTGAGCCCACACGAGGAGGCGTTCCGCCAGGGTGCAGAGCGTCTTTGATCTGACACCGCCCTGGCGATTCACATAGGCCACTACCGATGTATTGTCCGTGCGGACTAGAACATGGTGACCGTGGAGGAATGGGAGGAAGTGTTTGAGCGCTTTCTCGACCGCGAGCATCTCTAGACAGTTTATGTGTAGGAGATTCTCCTGGTCTGACCAGCGGCCATAGACCGGTCTGCCTTCGAAGAGCGCTCCCCAACCTAGGTTGGAAGCGTCTGTCGAGACAACTTTCCGGTGTGAAATCACTCCCATAGTCACTCCTGTGTGATACCATTCGGCTGCCAGCCAGGGCTGCAGGGCTGAAATGCAGCTCTGATACACTCTGACTCGCAAGCCGCCGGCCGCCCAGGCTCGGTGGGGCACGCGCGCTTTCAGCCAGCATTGAAGCGGGCGCATGCGCAGTAAGCCCAGCTGGAGCGCTGCTGCAGCTGAGGCAATATGCCCCAGGATACGCTGGAATGTCCTCAGCGGAACCCGGCTGCCTATTTGGAGGGATGCGGCGAGGAGGCGGATGCGGCGCGCGCGCTGCTCCGACAGTCTGGCCGTCATAGCCACCGAGTCCAGTTCTATTCCAAGAAGGAAATTGACTGACGGGGCGATAGCGAGCTCTTGGTCCAGTGACCGAGAGACCCAGATCCTCCAGATGGCTGAGAAGCGCTGTTCTGTGAGACACAAGTTCCGTCTCTGACAGCGCTAGAATAAGCCAATCGTCCAGATAATTCAGTATTCGCATTCCCTGTTTTCTCAGGGGAGCGAGAGCCGTGTCCATGCATTTCGTAATGTACGGGGTGCCAAAGACAGGCCGAAGGGCAGGATTGTGTACTGATATACTCGACCGTTGAAGGCGAATCTCAAGAATGGCCTGTGACGGGGAGTTATCTGGATCTGAAAATATGCGTCTTTTAGATCGAGAGAGATAAACCAGTCTCCTGGGCGAATCTGCGCGAGGATTTTTCTGGTTGTGATCATTTTGAACGGCCGTCTCATGAGGGCTTTGTTCAGATGTCTCAGATCTAAAATAGGTCTTAACGCTCCGTCCTTCTTGGGTACGAGGAAGTAGCGGCTGTAAAAGCTCGACTCGCTCAGAGAAGGATGAACCTGTTCTATAGCCCTTTTGCGCAGCAGCTTCGCTATTTCGGCTTGAAGCAGGTGCGCAGCTTCTGAACTCACTTTCGTCTCCGTCTGTGCTAGAAAGCGCGGAGGGCGACGAGCGAATTGAAGCGCATAGCCGTGTTTTATAGTACTCAGCACCCATTCTGACGCGCCCTGAATAGCTTCCCATGCTTCCGCATGCATAGCTAGGGGTCGAATGGTCTCTGGGTTCAGATCGCCGCGCTGCGCGGGATTGGGGAACCTGTATCAGAGAGGATGGAGCGGCGTGCGCGCCGCTGGTGCTCGAACACGGGGGCTGGTAAACAGTATTGGCCGGCTGTACAGCGTTCGGTAGCTCGGTCCCAGAGGATGGAGCGCGATTTGCTGACAAACACCCCTGGCGCGAAAGCGGCGTGGGGATTGTAATGTCTAAAAGTGAGTGCGCGTGCACGTGAGCGGGCGCAGAGTTTACACTTATGACACGGCCAGTGTTTGGGAGCTTAGAGGGTGTGCGACCCGAGGTAACTGAATGGCAGAGCGAGCAGCGGGTAGGTGTGAGCACAAAGTTGTGGGCACATTTACTACACTTAGTACTCGAGCGGCTTGTGTCCGCTTTATGAGAGAGCGCTCTATGCGCGTTACCATGGGGACCATGTTTGTGTGAAGCAGTGAGCACATGGGAGTGGGCACATTTTCTACACTTATGACACCTTCGGCCAGAGCCGGAATGTTTGTGAGCTTTAGAGGATCTGCAACCCGGGGTAACTGTGTGATAGAGCGGGCAGCAGCTAGGTGTGAGCACAGAGTTGTGGGCACATTTACTACACTTAGTACTCAAGCGGCATGTGTCCGCTTTATGAGAGTGCGCTCTGTGAGCGTTACCGGGGAGACCGTGTTCTGTGTGTAGCAGTGAGCACATGGGAGTGGGCACATTTTCTACACTTGTAACACCATCGGCTTTATAGAGCAAATGCTTTGATGGCTCATATGTTTAGACGCTCATAAATACTCAAGCACCATCCTGTGAGATGCGGGTTCGCTTTCTGTATGTAAGAAAGCTGGCCGCGAGCTCGGAGAAGCCAGCAGAAAAAAATATTTTTCTGCCGCCTAGAGCCGGATTTGAACATGGGTCTCCAGTGCAGAAGCGTAATATTCTGCCACTGAGCCACAGGGGCACACATGAGCTTCTAGTTGGTGCGAGCATATGACCGAGCGTCGTGTTTCGGCGTTTGTTTGCAGGCGCGCGTGTATTAAAACAGGCCCGTTTACTGCAGCATTAGTATTTCCAGCCGCCTGAACTTAGAGGGGACTGAGAAATATGTATCCCGTGAGATGCGGGTTTGCTTTCTGTATGTAAGAAAGCTGGCCGCGAGCTCGGAGAAGCAAGCAGAAAAAAGTTTTTCTGCTGCCAGAGCCGGATTTGAACACGAGTCTCTGGTGCGGAAGCCTAATGTTCTGCCACTGAGCCACAGGGGCACACATGAGCTTCCGGTCAGTGCGAGCATATGACCGAGCGTCGTGTTTCGTTTCGGCGTTTGTTTGCAGGCGCGCGTGTATTAAAACAGGCCCGTTTACTGCAGTATTAGTATTTCCAGCCGCCTGAACTTAGAGGGGACTGAGAAATATGTATCCCGTGAGATGCGGGTTTGCTTTCTGTATGTAAGAAAGCTGGCCGCGAGCTCGGAGAAGCAAGCAGAAAAAAGTTTTTCTGCTGCCAGAGCCGGATTCGAACACGGGTCTCTGGTGTGGAAGCCTAATGTTCTGCCACTGAGCCACAGGGGCACACATGAGCTTCTAGTCAGTGCGAGCATATGACCGAGCGTTTGTTTGCAGGCGCGCGTGTATTAAAACAGGCTCGTTTACTGCAGTATTAGTATTTCCAGCCGCCTGAACTTAGAGGGGACTGAGAAATATGCGAGGATTGGAGGAAGTCCGGCCTAAGCGGGACGAAAACACTCTCTCTTCTTCCTTTCGCCGGTGCTCGTGACGTCCGCTCTGATATCCCTTGAGAACGGCGCAGTTGCGCGGCTCGAACAAAGGGAGAGAGAGCGGGAAGATGTCATTATGTGCTGTGACATCGTTTGTTTGCAGGCGTGCGTGTATAACAACAGGCTCGTTTACTGCAATATAGATATTTCTAGTCGCCTGAGCTAGGAGGGGACTGAGAAATGTGTGAGAAACGGAGGTGGCCGGAGAGTGACGCGCGCGACCGAGGCGCGGGGTAGCTTTCTTATAACGTAAAGGAAGCCAGCCCGTGACCGTCTACTTCTGACATCCCTTGTGAGCGGCGCCTTGCGCGGCTCGAACAGAGGGGGAGAGGGCGTGCGTCATCCGGGGGGGGGGTAGCTTCCTTGTAACGTAAAGGAAGCTATAGCCCGTGACTGTCCGTTCTGACATCCCTTGTGAGCGGCGCCGTTTGCGCGGCTTGACAGAGGGGAGTAACCAGCTGGTCTGCTTCATCCCCTGAGGCGACGGCAGTGCGGGCAGAGGCCGGCCGCTGCGCGTCGGTGAAGGGCGGGGGAGAAGGAGAGAGCGAGGCTCGCGGGAGGGGCTCCGGCGAGCGCTCAGCTATAACCACCGGCTCGGGAGGCCTTTGAGAGCGGCGTTTTTTTCTTACGCGGCCCGGAAGAGGCAGCCGGAGAAGGTGGAGGATCGTGAAACATGGCGAGTCGAGCCCGCAGGGTCGACATCGGCAAGTCCTCACACTGTTCGCAGCCGCCCGTGAAGGGCGCGGGCTGCGTGGTCGAAACCCAGGCAGAGAGCGCAGATCACGTGGCGGTCTCCGTCGCTGAGCGCGGCTCTGCACGAGCCACAGGATGAGCGAGGCATTTGCAACAACGCCTCGCGCTCTTTTAGATGCAAAGTGTGTCGCGGGGCGAACACACAAACACATACAACACAGAGCAGTAAAAGGATATATTCGCCGGATAGCGAAGCAGGCAGGGAAAGCTGAAGGCGGCGAAGGCGGCCGGCGTCCTCAGGCTGAGATCCTCGGCGTGCTGGTCGCTTGATTCGACGGTGGCTTCCTCAGAGAGCAGCGATGCGAAGAGCTTCGCTGAAAAGACAGAAATCAGAGAAGCAGCCTCCGAGCCCCGCTTTTATACGCTAAGCCACACCCCTTTTCGCGGGCTGTGACGCATTAAGCGCGCCAAGCGCGCTCATTGGTCGTGACGTCACGCCAAGGGCTCAGCGGTAGGCTGCTGCAGTTGCCGCAGGGCAGCCAATGGGCACGCTAGTAAGCCTGCCCTAGGTCTGCAGGCTGCCGCACTGCGTTGACAAGATTATAAAAATTAAGGATAATTTTTGGCTTCAGTATCTCGAGAAAGAAAGGCTTTCCCGTAGCGTAGTAACTACGCAATACGAGAGAACCTCTCGTAAGAGAACCTATGATTTCATATGAATGAAGTCAAATGACTAAAATATTTTAGGGTGTTGTTTTTACACTTTATGTTTCAGGGGTCTGAGCGCAGTTTGCGTGATTTTTTTGGCAAGGGGTGGTCCCTATTTCATATTATGGTACGGTTCGCTAAAAACACGCAAATCTGAACACAAACCTCTCTGGGATGTGCAAAAAAAAAATAAAAAAAAATAAAAAAAAAATCAAGTGAGCCCAATGTAGGTTGGTCATCAGATGCCTCCGTACAAATTGTCTTCTCTTCATGGCTGCCTTTTCTGGCAGATCTCTTCAAATTATTTCTTCACAACGTATACTGTTTATTACACTTGTTTATTGTCATTTCAACTGCTTCCAAACTGTGAGACGCGAATGAGCGCTTTGCCAGTTTAAAATGTTTTTAGGACTGCACACTGAAACCAGCTGTCACAGCGCATGTACTGAATCATCTTTAGCACCTTATTGCGTTTAGAGTGTAAAAAAAGTGTGGTTTTGTCTTAAGTGGGCCCGGGGAAACATCGTGTATGCCTATTTAAAATAGCCTACTTTTAAAGAGGTTTTATTAACAAAGTTCGGGAGGAGCACGTTCAGTTAAAGGGTTAGTTCACCCAAAAATGAAAATTCTGTCAGTAGCCTAATTACTCACCCTCATGTTGTTCCAACCCCGTAAGACCTTCGTTCATCTTAGGAACACAAATTAAAGGAGAACTCCGGTCAATCGAGTTCACGCGCATAGGTTTAGTTACCTATGATCACGCGCGTGAACTCGGCAATCGACTACTTTGGACTTCAACCGAAAACAGGATGTAAATACAGGTATTTGCGCTGGCTTAAATAACATCATTTTTATCCATTTCTATCACATCTACTGCAGTCAGATTCACTCGTGTTCACTCTGAAGGAATCACTCACATGACCTGTGCACTTGTAATGACACATCAAGGATGTTAAGAGGCTAAAAGCAGGTTTAAATATTGCCCCATTGAAGTCAACAGGGTGCAAATTTTAAAAAGAGGATAACACGGGATAGGCAACACCGATTTTTGTCGTTGTTCTCTGTATTGACAGCACTCCAAATTGACAAAAAAAAATTAGATAAATGTTCAAATTGACCGGAGTTCTCCTTTAAGATATTTTTTATTAAATCTGAGAGCCGATCACTCCTCCATAGGCTTCTAAGTGATTGAAACTTGCTGGCCCAGAAAAGTTATTAAAGAGGTCGTTAATGTAGTCCAAGTGACTACAGTGGCTCAATCTTAAGATTATCAAGCGATGAGAATACTTTTTGTGCGAAAAAAAAAAAAAACAAAAAAAAAACAACTTTATTCCAATATTCATTTCCAGATATTGAAGGCCATAGCGTCGTCAGCCATCAAACACTGAACTGGACTAGATCCAAAAAGCAACAGTATGAACTAAAAAGTCTATGCTTGCAAATATAATGGCTGAATACATTTATTTGTTTATGTTTAGCCTTTTTCCTTCAGCATTTGTTGTATGGTGATATTTATTATATATTTTTTTAAATTTTTTTTTTTTTTTTTTTAAAGATGAGATCATCCTCTTACTTATCTGTAAACGTACCTGTAGTTTTGCATAACCTTCTTAATACTCTGAACTAACTAATATTCCCTGATCTTACCTGAGATTGTCTTTAACATTTATTCTTTGAAAGTGCTGGAATTTTCTGTTTGGTGTCACTAGTGGGAGCAGAAAAGACAAACACCCCTTTAAATCAAAATAAAATACATAGTTTACTGTTTAAAAAAAAAGAATGATAAAAACAGAAGAATACTGAAAGATGTGAGCAATAACACTATAAATGAGCTCAACACTGCATCACTGTTCACTTCCAGATAAACCACAGCCGATTCTGACTGTAACGCCCCAGAGTTCAGTGTTCACTGGAGACACAGTTACTCTCAGCTGTGACGTGGGAAGCTCAACTGGATGGACGTTTCTCTGGTGGAAAGACTCAAACCGTGAATCCAGTGATTATGCAGGAACTAAAACAATCAGTTCTGTGAGAGTCTCTGATGGAGGAACATACAAGTGTAGAGCACAGCGAGGAGAATACTACACACAGTACAGTGATGCAATAAAGATAACAGTGAGAGGTGCTCTTTTACTCTTTTTTTTTTTTTCAGTGAAATCTAATTTAGAGTTTTAAAAGATTCAAACATAAAGTGTGTGTTTGCTCTTTTCACAGAGAGACCCAAACCTGTAGTGAAGGTGAAGCCTGATGTTCGTGTGTTCAGAGGAGAGAGAGTCACTCTCACATGTGACATACAGGAGACAGGAGTCTGGAGGTACAGCTGGTATAAAGATCAAGATAACAGCAGAAGAACAGACCAGATCTATAACAGCGCAGGACAAGACCAGATCTATATAATCACATCTGTGGATCGGTCTCATGCTGGTCTGTACAGATGTAGAGGAACTCTGACTGAAACCCAACAGAACTCAGAGATCAGTGATGGAGTTACACTGACAGTATCAGGTGAGTGTGTTCATCATTTCATCACATCACTTTAACCCGAAGACACTGAGAAGAAAACCAAGTAAATATGAGCGTACTTCCTATATACAGTGACAGGGTGATGAGGATCACAGATCTTTTCAGAGTTCATTATCTAAATCTTCCAGACATGTTCAGTTCATTCATGAGCTTCTGCTCTTCAGATTATCTGTGATGAATGAAACCGTCAGTGTCGCAAACAAGCCTTGAGACTTGATCATTTCTCCTCAGTCAGACCGAGGTCAGGATAGAAATGATGTTACAGTAACTTACAGAGCCTCAGTTTATCTGTTCTCATGGCCTGAGAGTGTCGGCAGTTTTTCAGACTAAAATACTGTAGTAAAACTGATGTCAGATCAGCGTGTGTTCAGAGGAGAGAGAGCCACTCTCACATGTGATGTACAGAGAGGAGGAAACATTCAGTGGAGATACAGCTGGTTTGGAGATGGGAACATTCATATGAACAGTTCAGTTTCACGGCTGATGTTTCTGATCAGTGTTTGTCTGAGATCGTGACTGTAAGGCGGGTGCCAGTAAATCTGGGCTACCCTGCGAGAAAGCAAAAGGCTCTCATGAGAATTAACATTTGAACTCTGTCTTGCATATGTAACAGCAACATCCAAGATGCTCTTCTCCTCCTCACCTAAAACTCACTAAAAACCTATGCAAAGTTAAATTTGTACAATAAGTAATTATACATGTTTGGTATCATTTGGTGTGTGTGTGTGTGTGTGTGTGTGTGTGTGTGTGTGTGTGTGTGTGTGTGTGTTTTCTACAAGGAACAGAAATAGTGTTTTAGTTTACAATAAACAAAAATTGAATTCACAGGAAATAAAGTAATTTAAACAATCCATGAGGCCATCTACTCATACTATATAATCTCAAATACACATCTAAATGACTAAAGAACATGCCTAAGCAGGGAATACAGCAAGCATAAAAATAAACACACTTAGGACAAACTTAAGAAATACAGAATAATATTTAAGTGTCAAACAAAGGCACTTACATGGTCAAATACGCACACGCAGGAAAAAACAAAGGATAAAGAACTAAGGGCGTTTTTCCACTGGGTTCGTTTGCTGCGGTCCGAACCCGAGTGCGCTAGTTCCCAGCGCCCCCCCGCAGCGTTGGTCTGGTTTCACACTCAATTAGTTGTATCGAACCCCGGTGCGTTTGCAGTGATCTTACGTCATCGCAAACGCACACGGAAAACGCATGGAGAATACAACTCGACTGAGCATAGCTGTAATTTGTATGTTTTTTTGGTGCTATTATGCACAACATAGTGTCTCGTCAGTGTCCCACAACGTTCCCCTGCCACTCATGGTTGTCGTGTGTGAGGAAACAATGATATCGACAGTGATACGCATGCGCGGGATACTATACTTCCTGAACAAGCGCGCACCCGAGTCCGTGTTGCTTGCACATTAACGCGAACCGCGCCACGGTTTGGGAGCAACCGAGCTCAGACCACCTCCTCCAGGTAGTCTCGGGTTCGGTACTCTAGTGCGCACCCGGGTCCGATGACAGCGTTCACATTAGCGATTTTTCATGCGAACCATGCCCCGGTCCGCACTAAACTGCCAGTGTGAAAGCGCCCTAAGTCCTCTGCACTGTGCATCCATGTGCACCAGAGGGAAGGTGCTGTGGGCACAGGTGCAGTTAATAAAGCCTGATAGTGTCCTTATTGGCTTGAGATTAGGTGGGTGGAGCTAGAAGTTAATAGGAAAATTAACAAGCTAAGAGGGGCTTTGCACCTTGAAGCTTAGGGACACACAACTTCTCAACACTTGACATAAACTTATTATTATCCTATTACCATCATCAGTAGTTCAGTAGACTATGCAGTAGCCTAATATTTGTATGAAATCGTGAAACATTACCTGGTCAATATCTTCGGAGTCTATCTGTGTCTGTTCCATGCTCGACGCTTCTAGCCTACCGAACAGGTACCGGTGTACAGGGTGGGGGTAGGTATTTACGACAGTGCAAGTATTCCACAGCGACTCTAGGGGTCGCTGTTTGACAAAAACACAATTTCTACATAGTGTGCCTTTAAAGTGAAAGCAGCCTAATATAAGAATCAGTAGAGTATACGTTTTATTCATACAATGAAGAATATGCGGTTTTATTTTTTCATTTGATTATTCAATTTCATACTTGAACGCTGCTTTTAGGTAGCCTGGATGCCAGCCGAACTTAGCCCCGCCCACAGAATTTTTAGGTCGGGAAGTTCGGTCTAGACTTGATCCGTTGTTGAGACATTATTTCCGAACAAAAGCTGTTTGGACCAATCAAATTGTCAGGGCGGGCTTTATACGATGATGGACAGATGATCAACAGTAACGTAATCATCCACGTCACCAAAGAGCGCTTGGGTTGAATTCATTCACAACAAAGATGACTGCCGCTGGAGAATTGAGATTTCACGAGTTCACACTTACAAATAACTTAAGTCAATTAGAATAAATGCATATTTGGTGTGATGTCCGAGGAGAGGCTCCGGGCTCAGTATTCGGCCTGAACCCAAAGTAGCCTACTCCCCCCATATTCCTGGCTGTAGAAGAACAAGCCAAGAGTGAGTGGAGGGATGCTGAAAACTGTCAAGGAATGTTAGGTGAGTTGACAGAGGGAATACGTCTGTTATAGAAGATATCGACAGCGCATTAATTTGAAAAGAGGAACCGAGAACTGCGATCAAGGCATTTGTCGATCGGAAACATGAATGAAAAGCATACGTCACTTACTCCGTTGCTCTGATTGGTTGTAGGTCTATCCAATTGAGTGCAGAGGCATTTTCCTTCCTGGTTCATTGAAACACGCCCCACAATCACAGCCTAATGGAGCAGTATCAGACTCACATTCTGACTAGAATCTGAGTATGACGATGTCAGGCTAGCTTTTAGGCATACCTTTACCTGGAAAATTTAAAGCAGTTTATTTTATTTGCATCTTTCTATTATTGTATTTGTCCTATAGACCTTACGTAGCCCCTCCCCTTTTCAGCACTGCGCTCGTTGTCTTTTGACTCCCGGTCTGTATTTTCCAGGGGGGCAGGGATTTGTATTATTTTGAAGGTACCCCCGGGCGCCGCCATTGGCTAGCAGAACCCCACCTGCAGTTAGCATCCCATTGACTCCCATTCATTTTGGCGTCACTTTGACAGCGAATAACTTCACATCTGAGGCGTTTAAAGACTCCATTTGTCCATTATTTATTTCTAAAGAAACACGAAAATGTATAAAATGCTCCATTACCTTGTATCTTACGTTATGGCCCTGTAGAAGCAGTTTTTGTAAAAGTAGGCTAACGATTGCGTCACAGCCACGCGACTCTCTGTCGCACAGTAGAGAATTACCGTATGGACAGGAGGAGAAGCTCGCGGGCAATCGGGAGGACGTCGAGGCAAAATGACAAAGTAATTAATCAGAACACCTACAAAAAGTTTCTCCTGCTCCAGCTCATGGACAGCTCCTACTCACACTCTCCGTCTCTGCAAGTTTCGGAAGGGAATGATTCAGATTGATCTTGGCACAGCTACTAGAAGACAGACGGTTTGCTCACGTCACATCTACGCCGTCGAGCTCAGTTTGAGTCTGCGCAGTACGCTGGACCCCCAGGAAGTAAGAGTTTCTAATTGGCTTCACTTTGTCTCCGTTGAATCCAATGGGGTCGCTGTGTCCATTTCTTTTACTGTCTATGGTATTTTCACAGCGATTTCGCGTGTTTATCAATGAACGGCTCGTTTTAAAATTTTCCAGGTCGACTGACATTTGTTAAGTCATCTGCTTTAAACATTACAGTCCTCATGATAACTTTCGTTAACTTTACATTAAGTAAATACACTTCAAAAGCTAATTACTCCTGGGCAGCAATGCCATAGAAATATACAAAGCGACCGCAAAAACGGAAGTTAAAAGACAATATTAGATGGCGGTGCCCTTGTTTCTCTGGCGCATAAGGTCTATAGGCTATTGTTTGTTTGTTTGCTTTTTGTATGCTGATATATTACCATTGCCTTCTGCAATAAAACAAAACAAAAGCAATTCAAAAGAAATGTTATTAACAAAGGTGGACGTGTGATATAGTGCAAGAATATGGATGTAGTACTGCAACAAAATTTATTTTTTTGTGTGTGTCAAATATAAACCACTTAGAGTAATGCTCATTTTTTAACAGCATTTGTAGCAATGTTGTTTTACAAAATAATATAATAATTCATAATCCATACAAACAAATATCTTGGTTAATTAGGCACATATGTAAGTGAATGGGATCAAATATTAAAAGGCCATAGCGTCAGCCATCAAACACTGAACTGGACTAGATCCAAAAAGCAAAAACAGTCTGTGCTTGCAAATATAATGGCTGAATATGTTTATTTGTTTATGTTTAGCCTTTTTCCTTCAGCATTTGGTGTATGGTGATATATATCATATTTTATTTTTAATATTAAAAAAAAAAGTTAAAAAGTTGAGATCATCCTCTTACTTATCTGTAAACTTACCCGGGTCTTTTGCATAACCTTCTTAATACTCAGAACTATAACTAATATTCCCTGAACTTACCTGAGATTGTCTTTAACATTTATTCTTTGAAAGTGCTGGAATTTTCTGTTTGGTGTCACTAGTGGGAGCAGAAAAGACAAACGCCCCTTTAAATCAAAATAAAATACATAGTTTACTGTTTAAAAAAAGAATGATAAAACAGAAGAATACTGAAAGATATGAGCAATAACGCTATAAATGAGCTCAACACTGCATCACTGTACACTTCCAGATAAACCGCAGCCGATTCTGACTGTAAAGCCCCAGAGTTCAGTGTTCACTGGAGACACAGTTACTCTCAGCTGTGACGTGGGAAGCTCAACTGGATGGACGTTTCTCTGGAGGAAAGACTCAAACCGTGAATCCAGTGATTATGCAGGAACTAAAATAATCAGATCTGTGAGAGTCTCTGATGGAGGAACATACGAGTGTAGAGCACAGCGAGGAGAATACTACACACAGTTCAGTGATGCAATAAAGATAACAGTGAGAAGTAAGTGCTCTTTTACTCGTTTGCTCTTTTTTTTTTCCAGTGAAAGCTAATTTTGAGTTTTAAAAGATTCAAACACGAAGTGTGTTGTTTGCTCATTTCACAGAGAGACCCAAACCTGTAGTGAAGGTGAAGCCTGATGTGCGTGTGTTCAGAGGAGAGAGAGTCACTCTCACATGTGTCATACAGGAGACAGGAGTCTGGAGGTACAGCTGGTATAAAGACACAAGACAAGAAAACAGAGCAAGAAAAGACCATATAATCTCATCTGTGGATCCGTCTCATGCTGGTCTGTACAGATGTAGAGGAACTCTGACTGAAACCACACAGAACTCAGAGATCAGTGATGGAGTTACACTGACAGTATCAGGTGAGTGTGTTCTTAATTTCATCCCCATACACAAAATAAATATATTTGAAATATATTTTCAGAGTATATTTTGGAATATATGCAAATATTTGAAATTGGGCCAATAAATATATTTCACACTTAACATCATATATTTTTGTTATATTTCAGAATATATTTCAATGTATTTGGAATATATGCCACATATATTTTTGACACTTTTGGGGACCCATACAGAAAAAATACATTGAAATATATTCTGAAATATAACAAAAATATATGATGTTAAGTGTGAAATATATTTATTGGGCCAATTTCAATATTTGCATATATTCCAAAATATACTCTGAAAATATATTTCAAATATATTTATTTTGTGTATGGACACATCACTTTAACCTGAAGACACTGAGAAGAAAACCAAGTAAATCTGAGCGTACTTTCAGTGACAGGTTGATTAGGATCACAGATCTTTTCAGAGTTCATTATCTATATTCTCCAGCAGGGCTGGACTGGGACAGAAAATCGGCCCTGGCATTTTGGCCCAGACTGGCCCACTACATGTGATCATAAACACCACCCATCTTTGCACGCCTTTGAATATGTTTTTGTTCAACTCCTATTCATTAAAACCACTAATATGTAATGAGTGAGTATAAACGAGTGAGAGTTAACAGATGAAATAAGTACAAAATTGTAATTTATTAATACAATTGAACTATACTCCACAGTGGTGAATCCAAAAAACAAGCTACAGTATAAGCTGCATTGGCATAGCAATACCAGTGTTTCTCACAGGAACTTTGGTAAAACTGTGGTGGGTGGACCTCTGTCCCTCTAGGGGGGTTCGGGGGCATGGTCCCCCTAAGAAAATTTTGTGCATTTTAATGTTAAATTCATCAATCTGGTGCAGTTTGAGGGTTCAAAATTAAAAGCTCCAACCCATATTCTGTGTGCAAATATAACAAAGAAAAAAATCAAACCTCTTTTAGTAACAGTGTCTGTCTATATTACACTACTATATAGTTATAATATTAATCTCATGATAGTAGCCTAATAGCCATATATTGTAAAACAAATGCACTCAAAAATAAAGAAAACTTTCATAATTAGTTTTGTACTAATTTCTATACTTGAAAGAGATGAGCACATGATCTTTTATTTTGGCGGAAAACATGGATAAAAACGCGTCTCATTAAACTTCTAGTAAATTTCTGTAATCGTCAACTATGCAGATGTGGAAATAATCTGTAACTGGGTTATGGGTTCCTACACTCATAGCCAAAGTGTTTTGAAAGTAGTCATGCTTACCGCGCGCGGACTCGACACTTTCTCATCTCTCTCCTGACCTGATCCTCCTCACTATCCTCATCATCAGCCACTGGAGCTGATGAAGGTCCTGCTGCTGCAGAAAACATATATATCTTGACACATTTTACAGCGTCTGCTTGAAGGGCCTGTATCTATTTTTCACGCTATTTCTCTGCACATTCCTTGCGTTTCTTCTCCATCTCTCAGACTATTTTGACAGATACACACTTGACACTGCACGCTCACTCAAAGCCCAAAGGGGGAGGTGTTTAAAGATGTGATTGGGCCAGCCCACTGTCAATCAAGAAAACAACCAATGGGCCGCTGATCTACGCGTTTCATGGGCCGGTCTGTCAGTGGAAAAAAAACTAACGCTTACTTTTTTTTGACCAATGCATTACACCGGCACTAACCCAGCGCCGTCAATTAAACAAAACAAAACGAATGGGCCGCTGATGTACGAGTTTTATGGGCCGTTAAAAAAAAAAGAAAAAAAAGTATGAGATGTATCGGCCCAAAAGCACGTCGGCCCACCGGGCATTTGCCCGGTATGCCAGATTACCAGTCCAGCCCTGTTCTCCAGACATGTTCAGTTCATTCATGAGCTTCTGCTCTTCAGATTATCTGTGATGAATGAAACCGTCAGAGTAGCAAACAAGCCTTGAGACTTGATCATTTGTCCTCAGTTAGACAGAAATATTACAGTAAGTTACAGAGCCTCAGTTTATCTGTTCTCATGGCCTGAGAGTGTCGGCAGTTTTTCAGACTAAAATGGTAAAACTGACGCCAGATCAGTGTGTGTTCAGAGGAGAGAGAGTCACCCTCACATGTGACGTACAGAGGGGAGGAAACATTCAGTGGAGGTACAGCTGGTTTAGAGATGGAAACAATCATATGAACAGTTCAGTTTTACGGCTGATGTTTCTGATCAGTGTTTGTCTGAGATCGTGACGGAGCCGAAGCCTCAAAACGCACAAGAAAACGTCTCAGGTTACGACTGTAACCTACAGTATGTTCCCTGAGAACAGGGAACTAGACACCGCATCTATTGACGCTATTGAGGAACGCAATAATAATTTGTCCTAGTCAGTGTGTTTTGTCTCTCTTCTCAGATTTACCCACATCTACAGTGACTGTGACACCAGACCGTCCTGTATTCACTGGAGAAACAGTTAATCTGAAGTGTGTGATAAAGTCTGATCATAGTGACTGGAGATCTGAGTGGTATAAAGACAGTGTAATTGTACAGACGTCTGATCGTTACACTGTAAACAGAGAAACTCTCAGTATTGTTAAAGCTACTGAGTCTGATCAGGGTCAGTACTGGTGTAAAGGACAGAGAGATGGAAGACCAAACTCATCAACACCAAGCTCTGCTGTTTATCTCTCTGTGAAGGGTGAGTTGAACATCATTGTCCTCTTAAACTCTCTCTTACATGATCATGATCACACAACCAATTGAGAGACTTTTACTCTCATTCACACTGCTGATAAATACAGTTGTTACTCCTCTTTTTATTTAAATATCTCTGCTTTTGTCTTACAAACTATTTGAAGGAGAAAAACAATGAAACTGAATGCAGAGGTCTGAAATGCATTTAAAGCTAAAGTGTTTTTAACTTTAAGTGTAATCTTAAAAACACAACACTCATGAAGTTCTTAAAAAAAAACACAGAGAAACACAACAAATAAAGACGTCTGTCTGATGCATGTGAACACAGATCTAAGAAACAGCTAAAATAGTTCTGTTAATGGCTGCTAATTACACTTCAGTTCCACCTATTCAGTAACATATTTCTGTATGTAATTACTTTTTTTTCTGCTTGCACTTTCTGAGAATCTTTGAGTCTATACCTAGGCGAGTGGTCCCTGAACTCATAGACAGTCAGTCTGATATGGAGTGTGTTCAGCGAGGCCGAAGTCAACCTTTTTGCCTCGAGAGCCAAGTGCCAACTCCCACTGCGCAGTATTCTTCTTGAAGAACAGGGACACGTTGGCCCATCTCTGGCCCAGCCGTCCATTTTATGCGTTTCCCCCCGTTTCAATGATCCCCCAGGTCATCAAACGGGTCAGGGAGAGCGGATGCCCAGTCCTCCTAGTGACCCCTCTCAGGAAATCCAGGCCGTGGTTTCCAGAGCTGTTTCAGTTTTCGGACAGAGTCCCCTGGCCTGTTCCGCTGAGGAAAGACCTCCTCACACAGGCATCTGTGACCCGACTTATGGGCCCTCCATGTCTGGCCCCTCATCGGGTACCCAGAGACCTTCCTGAGAAGAACACTATCACTGAGGCTAGGGCCCCGTCTACCAGGCGCCTTTATGCTCTGAAGTGGTCAGTGTTCTCCAGCTGGTGCTCGGAAAAACTCTTTAAATCAGGGTCATGCAAGGTATCTGTGATACTCTCCTTCCTACAAGAATGGTTGGACGTGGGCCGTTCCCTGTCCACACTCAAAGTTTATGTGGCAGCCATTGCAGCTCATCATGCTCCGATGGCTGGCCAATCATTACGAAGAAACGACCTGGTGGTATGGTTTCTAAAAGGAGCTAGGAGGATGAACCCCTTCAGACCTCCGTCTGTGACGTCATGGGACCTCTCCACGGTCCTTGGGGCCCTGAAGAGACCACCATTTGAACCGCTCCAGTCGGTTGATCTTAAACCTCTCTCACTAAAGACTGCTCTCCTGCTGGCACTGGCATCTATCAAGCGAGTGAGTGATCTGCAGGCCCTCTCTGTGAGCCCTTCCTGTTTGGAGTTTGGATTGGATGACTCCAGGGTCATCCTCAAACCCAGACATGGTTATATACCCAAAGAGCTTTCAATGCCGTTTAGAGAACAGGTTATCATTATTAGCTCTTCCCCCTTCTGCTCAGGATGGGGAGGCTAATCTACTCTGCCCTGTCAGAGCACTGAGAATCTATCTGGAGCGTTCTGTGTCTTTTAGACAATCATAACAGCTCTTTGTCTGCTTTGGTGGCCGATCTAAGGGTTATCCAGTCACAAAGCAAAGACTGTCTAAATGGATAATAGATGCCATATCTATGGCATATACCTCAGTGGGTCAGGATTGCCCTATAGGTATTAGAGCTCATTCGACTAGAGGCATGGCCTCGTCTTGGGCTTGGTCTTCTGGGTTTCCCATTCAGGATATTTGTGCGACGGCCGGCTGGTCCTCGCCTTCCACATTTATGAAGTTCTATAAAATGGAGGTACCTTCCCTGCAGGCGAAGGTACTTTCGGTATGATTAAGGCCCGATGGTTTCTGGTCTTGTCTACAAATTTTGTCACTGTGCACAAACACACATCCATTTTATCATAAAACCCGCCTTTGGCCGGTTATATTTCCCCATACTAATAGACCCGACAGTGTCCGTCTTATTGGTAAATTATGTTGGTTAAGTTACTGATATTGTTCGGTCTGTTCAGTATATATACTTGGGTTGCGGCTTGTTTCTGTGAGCACAGGGGTCCTGAGCTGCAGTAGACAACCATTTACTTATTGTGCGGTGTTTTACATGGCATCCCCACTGAGTATAGCTATGCAATACGAAGTGACCGTTCTCGAAAGGGAACTACTCGGTTACTATCGTAACCTCAGTTCCCTGAGAGTAGGGAACGAGTATTGCATAGCCGGACGCACTATGGTAACCTGGCAAGTTGTCGGCTTCAGTAAATCGAGGAAAAGGAGTTTCCCCACTGCGTATAGCTACGCAATACGAAGTGACTGTTCTCGGAAGGGAACCGAGGTTACGATAGTAACCGAGTAGTTTTGTCTTAAGTGAATGTAAACTTCTGGGCTGGGGAAAAAAAATTGTGTATGCCTAGTGAAAAAAAACTTTACCAAAATGTATTTAAAATAGCCTACTTTTATTTCAAACTAAGTATACTACAAATTCATTAACATATTTACTGACACATCGCTTGAGACTTACTGATATACAATTATAATTCATATTTATTTGGAGTAGGGCTACTTATTTTTTGCACAATGCACATTTCTTAATATTAAGCCTAAAATGTGTTTTAATATCACTATTAGTAAGGATAGTATGATCTCTGTAAAATACCAGTCTTTAAATGCAAGATATTTAAAATATACTTGCAATAGTTTCACTTTAGCACAATCAAATATACTTAAATTTAGAAATATATTTTTAGTTCCACACAAGAAAGAAATTCAAACAGGTTTGAACAACATGAAGGTCAGTAAATTTCAGCAGAATATGAATTTTTAAATGAACTATTCCTTTAATACAGAGCTTTAAAAGGGAAATGGTGGTGAAATAATGTGAGATGGGAGGAAAAATATTGCAAAGCTTTTATATTCACTCACAAAACTTGTTGCTCAATAATGTGCTTGTGTTTCTGTTTTTCAGTGTCACGTTCAGGTCAGATTTCTGTCCTCAAAATCCTCAGTTTTCTTCTGGCCGCTTCTCCGTATCTGCTAGCGACAGTCGTGCTGCTTTACAAATGTTACAGAGCGAGAGGTAAAACTCTGACACACACACACACGCACGCACGCACGCACGCACACACACACACTCTCTCTCTCTCTCTCTCTCTCTCTCTCTCTCTCTCTCTCTCTCTCTCTCTCTCTCTCTCTATGCATTTACTGCCTGTCTTTTATATTATATAAATCTGTATTTTAAATAGATAATGGTCATTCATGAAAGCAATAACTGCAGTAAAAAAAAAAAAACATAAGACATGTCCGTTTAAATGTTGATTTTTTTTTTGTGTGTGTGTGTGTGTATTTCACAGTTTCAACTGCTGAAGACGAAAATCAGTTCATCATAACAGAGGAAGACACTCCAATCTGATATTAACCAGTTTAAAAAGACTCATACTGTTATTTCTGTCAACACATGGTTTGTAAATATTGTAGCTGGTTCTTCTTTAATAGACTTCAAATGTGTAATTTAATTGCAGGGATGCAGGAAGATTGGTAATCGAGGGGATATGGTAGGCCTAATATATAGAAATAGTATATAGAATAAAGAAATAATATATAAAACATGTCAACACCACCAAGCAACAAACATTCCCTGAGAACGCTTGTTTTATTGAGCTTACAGGCCTGCATTTTTGACAGAACATAGTGATTCTTGCTATTGTAATTTAATGTGGAATGTATTTGTGATAAAAACAAAGGCTATTGAGATATTTTTACAGGCAAAAACAAACCTGACTAAATACTTTGTATGCTTTTTGGGCGTTCATTTACACGACAGTGGCGTTTGGGGGACTTTTAAAAACGTGTTTCAAAGTGTAAGTACAAACGAGACCCTTATCATCTCCGTGTAAAAACAAAAATGCGAATTCGTGAAAATGGTGACGTCATGCACATGCGTAGGCTATTACGTGTTTAGTCTATTAAGCTTTTTTCTGTTGTAAGGAACTTTTGATGATATGTTTTCGAAGCCTTGTGTTCAAAGGTTTTCTTAAAGGAAGTAAAAGTGACTTTATATCAGAGGAGAATATTCTAAAATTGGGATTACAGTGAATCTTTATGGCTTTGTGAAGATGAAATTTATCCAGAAGACAAAGTAATAATACAGTATTATCAAGATTAACATCCTTAGAATGACAATCAGACAAAAATGTGATAGATTATGTAATTTGTGTCTATATAGGCCTGTGCGCTCAGCTCGAGTGAACTATAGTAAAATAATGTGTGTGTGTGTGCAGTCCCTTAGTCTTCATTTACAAAGTCACATCGCCAACTACCTGTCTGGCATGCGTAATACAGCATTATTAGTCGTTTTTACAGATCCGTGTGAACAGGGATCGTTTTGATAACGTTGTCATCTGTACAAAGAAAAAACGTTTCCGTTTTTAGCACATCGTTGTCATGTAAACGTAACCTTGTTCTCCAGAGTGCAGTGGAGATCCTCCAGTAGGTGGCGGCAAATCACTCTCTTAATGAGTGAGTCATTGAACCATTCATTCAAATTAGGGCTGCACAATTAATCAAGATTATGAAATCACAAAGGCTGCGATTATTTTGTATGCGCAGCTTGTCATTGATGTATGGCTCTGTAAACACTGTGAGTTTGAGTCACAACGTGCATTTGAAAAAGCAACACGCGTCAAACATCTTTTCCAACATGAGAAGCATTTATGAACCTCTTGTCCAACAAAAGACAACATTTAATAACATGCTTTTACTCCAAACTCACTTCATAACGACAGTTGAGCTCATCCTTCTGTGAGATGATGTGATTCTTACACAGAATAAGGCAGTTGTGTGTTTATTAGTCATGTTTAATTAAAGCGTTTCAATCTTCTGATTATTCAGCAACAGACAGTATGATGCCCGATAGGGATTTCCTGGATTTCCTATTTCATATTTGCCATGTGTGTGAGATGCCCTCTAGTGTGTGTGTGTGTGTGTGTGTGTGTGAGAAGCCAGATGGAGCATCATTTACTACCGATCAGCCGTTCTTCACTGACAAACTGCGCATAAAATAATCGCAGCTTTTGCCAAATCAGGCAATCATCCGTTCAGAGATTATTTCATTACGTGTTGCTCAGACGAGCAAATATTCTCATTTGGCTTTGTTTAAAACTGTTCATTTAGCAAAAAAAACAGACAATATGTGTCTATAATGTAAGTTACATGATATTAACTTGTTTATTTAACCGTTCTATAACAATATCACACTTGAAATATGTTTTCCAGGAAAAACAGCACTCTTGCTCTTTACTCTGATTGCTTACCTATATCATAAATAAACATCAGGAACTCATATAAAATAATATTAAACTCGTATAAAATTCAGGAACTCATCATTGGGGCATTCCCCAATGTATTGATTTTGTTATAAAATTGTTGTGTTTATAAACCTGTGAAAATTATTTTTTGTCTTAACCATAAACTGTAAAAATTGTGTATGTGTGTTGTTGTGTATGTTCTTCCAATAGCTTGACAATGATATCATGTTGCTTGTTCTAGATCATCGTCTCAGTAATTAGTAAACATGCCAGTTCTATTCTGTATCAAATGTTCTGTATAAACAAATTACTAAATAAATAAGTGTGGATTTTTACTTACTTGGATTTGCTCTTTTGAACAATTGTTAGAACCCTGATCAAACTCAAATGCCTGTTTATTTCTAGTAATCCTGAAGACCTTGATTAAAGTGGATCTTGAGGACTGTAGTTGCCCACTGGTTTATTTAATGTAACATCAACACTCTTTAAATGGTTGGTTCACCCAAAAATTAAAAAATTAAATCACCATCATGTCATTCCAGAACCCGTCGAACGTAGAACCTGGAAGCGCTGCACTGTGTTTAGAGACGCTATTCTCGTCGCTTCACAACATTAAGGTTGAACCACTGGAGTCACATGGACTATTTTAACAATGCATTTTACTACCTTTCTGGGCCTTGAAAGTGGTCGTTGTATTGCTGTCTTTGTGGGGTCAGAAAGCTCTCAGATTTGAGATTTGAGGCCAGCAGCCGTATCACCCTGTAGCCCAAGGCTGGTTGTCCACTGAAGCTCCGCAGGGTTGAGTCTGGTCAGTCTCTGGATGGGAGACTCCTGGGTAAACCAGGCTTCTGCTGGAGAAGTGTTAAGGGAGAGTATAGGTGGCTCTTAAAAGAGTCTTTGTGTTCCCTGATCAGACAGCCGAGCTGCTAAACACATTTATGCTCGTGTGAGGGATGATATTTTACGTGGATACTGGAACAGGCCTTAAGCACTAAGCCATGTTTACGTAATAAATAATACAACCAGAATTTGGAAATATGGAAACATTTTTATTTGTGCTATTTGTTGTGGAGTTGTAGTTTAAGTTGTAGTTTAAGCAAATAAATTTTTGTTTGGCTTCATTGTTCATAATATAGCCATAATTATAATTGAATATAATATTATATATAAATGTATATAGGCTACATATCTTTAACTTTGAGCTATTCTGAATAGCCTAATGGTAACATGTAAAGGATTTGTTGTTGAATTATACTTGACTGTTGTTGATGCAGTTTTGACTGACATTTTTATGGAATAATACAGAAAACTTTTTAAAAATATAGTCTTTAGTCTTTATGCCATTATGTTTGACATTTAAGAGAGTTTTTGTGAAATTCTGATAATTAATAATCAAAATATTAAAATCAAATAGTATTCAAATAACCTAAATATGTTCTCTTATATGGAACATCACAGTCGAGATTGCTTTGATTTTAGTTGTTCGCTTCTACAAACTGGAAGAAAAGTTGGAAGTAGACATTAAAAGAGCAGCATAATAAAAATGATTATAAAAGTAAATAGTTAAATATGTTTACCTGTGTTACTCAACATGATGTCCTCTTCCTGACACACACTATATGTGAAATGGATTTGACATTAAAGATTTATAAATAAATAAAAACAGACAGAGAGCTTGAACATATTGTTTGACTCTCATATGGGTGTTCAAATTCACCCACTATTCTCTTCATTTAAATTACATTTGTAGGTTGACAAGTCAACGTTTGTGAACAACAATAGTGCAGCGCACAGACCTCTGATATACTATAGTAAAAAACACCCGAAACTGATTCAATCTGTATTTTATGAGGGAAGAGGAAGATGAACTATCTCAGTTACTACTGTACATCAGAGACAAGAAGCTGGATTGTCCAAAAAACAAAAACAAAAAAAAAACATTTAAATATAAACATTAATAAAAAATATTGCTTTTGCATTAACAACATTTGCTGAGGACAAGAGCCAATATGCTGTTAGAACAGTTTTTCATCTTAGTCTAAAAAAAGCAACAGATTTAAAGGAGCTGTATGTAAGATTGTGGCCAAAACTGGTACTGCAATCACTGTATCCCCCTCCCCTCGTGATTGGTAGATAGGTGGAGGGTGGGACTTCAGGCCAAAACACAAGATGACAACATCAACATCAGTTGAGGGCTGCAACTTAACTTTTTAAATGACAATATCCTGGCCGTACTACTGTTGTCAGTGATATAAGTATTTGAAATGAACATGATTTCTTAATGTCTAGTGACATATCAGGGCCATTTTATGATTAATTGAAATACATTTCTTACATACAGCTCCTTTAAACTTTTTTTTATGTAAATATAAAAGTAAACCCTTGAAATAAGTTGATTTTATTTTATGATATGAATTTTAGTCTGGGTTTGAAATGAGAAAGGTCTGGGGGGGTCCCGGACGGATTTAGAGTTAACTTCCTTGCTCAAGTACAGAATGGCCTGTTCTCTTACGAGAGGTCTCTCGTATTGCGTAAGGTTAGCTTACGCATCGGGAAAGTCTTCTTTCTTCGAGATCTGAAGCCAAAAAATTATCCTTAATTTTGTATAGATTTTGTTCAGATCCCCTTCCACGCTCAAAGTATATGTGGCCGCTATTGCAGCGTTCGCTGAGACGACGCGCGGCCGGGCAATGGGAAGGAATGAGCTCATTATCCGCTTCCTCAGAGGAGCTAGACGGATGAATCCCCCTCGTGGGATCTGTCCTTGGTCCTAGCGGCCCTAGAGGCTTTTCCCTTTGAACCGCTTGAATCCGCGGATCTAAAGTATCTGTCGCTTAAAACCGTTTTTCTGATAGCTCTGTCTTCAGTCAAACGAGTGGGTGATTTGCACGCGCTATCTGTTAGCCCTGCATGTCTTGAGTTCGGGCCGAATGACTCGAAAGTCATTCTCAGACCGAGACACGGTTACATCCCCAAAGCGATTGGAACCCCGTTTAGGACACAAGTTATGTCCCTCTCGGCTCTGCCAGCATCCGACAGTGGGGACAGTGATAACCTCCTATGCCCTGTCCGGGCGCTGAGAGTTTACATCACGCGCTCCGCCGCTTTCAGGCGTTCAGAGCAGCTCTTTGTTTCCTTCGGCGGACGCACCAAGGGTCTTGCCGCCTCGAAACAGAGCTTGTCCAGGTGGATAGTGGACGCGATAGCAGCAGCTTATGCCTCCAGACACCTGCAGTGCCCTCTGGGCATCAGGGCCCACTCCACTAGAGGCATGGCCTCGTCGTGGGCCTGGTCCAGCGGAATTTCTAATCACGGTATTTGTATGGCGGCGGGCTGGGCCTCCCCATCAACATTCGTGAGGTTTTATAACCTGGAAGTTCCTGCCCTACAGGCAAAAATACTGTCAGCATAAGTGACATGTATGCTCTGCCCATTTCTCGTGTGCAGACTACGTTCATATGCTGGCGCTATTCTGGTACTATACTCAGGGTGAAGTGTTTGACTCAGACCGGCTGATCCGCTCTGTTTCCTATTTCCCGTTACGCGCTGTTGTCGGTGCTGGCCCGCGCTGCTGGCCGCCCGTATTATTCTCTGTCGCGCGGGAATTTTTCCCTTCATGTGAGACCGACTATGTCGTTTTTCTCCTACCCTTATGAGTGCTTATGTACTGTATGGGCTCGCTCTGCCGGCCCTACTGTTTGTACTGTTATATGTTTATAGACCGGCCGCGCCGCTCTATTTCATATGCTGCATGAAGTGCCTGTACTGCGCTGGCCCGTCTCTCCGACCGGCCACATTTCCCAGCAGAGTGTTTTCCCCGGTTTCCCTGGGATTCATGGGCTGGATGCTCGGCGCACACGGCGTTGACAAAGGGTTCCCGATGCGTAAGCTAACCTTACGCAATACGAGAGACCTCTCGTAAGAGAACGTACTCGGTTACTAATGTAACCTCGGTTCTCTCTAGAAGCGGGAACGAGTATTGCGTAACCTGCCGTGTCGCGCCACGAGCGTTTGCGCTTCAGACTGCGAAAACCAGAATTTTAGCCTATGAGCGCTGAATATATACACGCTGGCCACACCCATTCTGACGGTTAGAAGGGTGTGGAGGGCGCGAAGCGCCCTCATTGGTTGCCGCGTTCAGAGCGCTCACCGATAGGCTTAAGCAGTTGCCGCCGAGCAGCCAATGAGCACGCTTATACAGCCTGCCTAGGTCTGTCGGCTGCTGCACTGCGTTGACAATGTATACAAAATTAAGGATAATTTTTTGGCTTCAGATCTCGAAGAAAGAAGACTTTCCCGATGCGTAAGCTAACCTTACGCAATACTCGTTCCCTCTTCTAGAGAGAACCGAGGTTACATTAGTAACCGAGTACGTTATTCACTTTGTCATGTCAGGGATTAGATTTATATAAGGTACTGTAACTTTTTTGCTCCAGAGTTAGAGGGTTATTTAGATTGTAGCCACTTCTCCAGACACCACTACAATACTACATGGATGTGATTAAGTGTGCAATTCAACTGCTCTTTAAAGATAATATGTGTGGCTCTTAAAAGAGCCTTTGTGTGTGTGTGTGTGTGTGTGTGTGTGTGTGTGTGTGTGTGTGTGTGTGTGTGTGTGTTGAGCTGAGCTCGCTCTACTTGGAGCTGGTGTATTTGGTCACCGCCTTTGTGCCCTCAGACACGGCGTGTTTGGCCAGCTCTCCGGGCAGCAGCAGACGCACGGCGGTCTGGATCTCTCGAGATGTGATGGTGGAGCGCTTGTTGTAGTGAGCGAGACGAGACGCTTCACCGGCGATGCGCTCGAAGATGTCGTTGACGAAAGAGTTCATGATTCCCATCGCCTTGGAGGAGATCCCGGTGTCGGGATGAACCTGCTTTAGGACTTTGTACACGTAGATCGCGTAGCTCTCCTTCCTGGACTTTCTGCGCTTCTTTCCGCCCTTGCCGGCGGTTTTAGTGACGGCCTTCTTCGAGCCCTTCTTGGGTGCGGACTTCGCTGGTTCAGGCATGATGATTCAGTCAGAGAAACTCAGAGAACAATGAAGCTGAATATCTGCAGGCGGGCTTTATGCACTGCTCTATGCTAATTTACAAAGGGAAAAATGAAGCTCTGTGATTGTGAGTCTTCAACCCATATAATGACCTCATTGGCCACATTACACATTCACTGACTTCTAGGCGGACCAATCAGAAGCTTTAAAATATTAATCACGCCCATCTATAAATACCACCCCCCACATCGACTCCATTCCTTTGTTTATTCTTTCTTTTCGGAATGAATAAGAAAATGTGTGAATAATTACAGAAATCTTTAACCAGGTGCTCTGCGGATTCAATAATTTGAACGTTTATTAAGAAGCAGAAATAACACAATGTATTATTACTCAATGTAAACTCCATGACTTCACTATTTGCACAATACTGTGCTTTGAAAGATGAGCATATTCCCTTGAGGCCCAGAAACGTTTTGTTGGTGTATGTTTCCATCTCATTGCATTGTTTACAGCATAAGAAACAGCAGAAGATAACATTAAAAAAACAGATTGAAAAATTATGTGTGGAAATATTCTCATTTGGCTTTGTTTAAAACTGTTAACAGCAGAAGATAACATTAAAAAAACAGATTGAAAAATTATATTTTATTCATATGCTATGCTGTGTCCACTTGTTTAAAAAATAAAATGACAAGAAAGTACATGTTTAGGCAAAAACTATGGGAAGTTTCAGGATTTGTTTAATCAAACATTCTGCAAAGATGATTCTCAGCTATGAAAGATATAATGTAACAAATTGATATACCATTTTACTTCATGCACTAAATTATGCCTGTAAGCATGGCCATAAATGCCATTCCCATTCAACACAATGTATCTAACTATCTAATTAGCATATTAAATGTGTTCTTGGGGAAATATGCGATTACAAAAGTATTTACATTCAATATCTATGTATAATTTCCTTCCCTATACACCTTGTCTCCCAAAACCCCATATATTTTTCCTGAGATGTTGATTTATGACAAACAACTTGAAAACAAGTCTGATTTAAATAATTACAAAATATTAAACATTTTCCATAAGAGTGCTAAATTAACATCAGTCATTTTTAAAGACTAATAGAAGTTGTAGTTATGGTGAAACCGCCAAACATTTGGTATCTGTGGAAAGCACTGAGTTTGACTTTACATGACATCCAGGCTGAAAAACATGTGCTGTGTCATAAATTCACTAAAATAAGGTCAACTACAGTGAAGAATAAACTATTTTGAAAAACATGCATAAATGTAAGAACAATAGTGAACGACATCAAAAAATATTGCACAATGACAACGAACGCCCAAAACTCTTTGAAAATTTAAGTTTTAACCGCAAAGCACAATCTTGAGAATAACAGTAAAACAAATTAAGGCTGTAATTTGTATTTGCTTAAATAAATCATTTTGGAACACTTAAGAAAAGCCCAATTAATATACTACAAAAAAAAAAAAAAAAAAAAAAAAAAAAAAAAAAAAAAAAAACTATTTCACCACCTCAAACTTGTTCTTTGTGTGATAATGTGGGTGGCTCTTAAAAGAGCCGTTGTGTTTTTCTTCTTCGTGGATCTCTTAACCCCCGAACCCGTACAGAGTGCGTCCCTGTCGCTTCAGCGCGTACACAACATCCATGGCGGTGACGGTCTTTCTCTTGGCGTGTTCAGTATAAGTCACAGCATCACGAATGACGTTCTCCAGAAACACCTTCAACACACCGCGAGTCTCTTCATAGATCAGGCCAGAAATACGCTTGACGCCGCCACGTCGAGCAAGACGACGAATAGCGGGTTTAGTGATTCCCTGGATATTATCGCGAAGAACCTTTCGGTGCCGCTTAGCGCCTCCTTTCCCGAGTCCTTTACCGCCTTTTCCTCTTCCAGACATGACTGCAGATACTCTTCAAATCAACAACAACAAATGATAGGAAAACTACTGGGGAAGAGGGTTTTATAGTCAGCTAGCGGACCTAGTTGAAACCAAAATAATGGGCGGTTCTAGTAAACGTCACGTGACCAGTTATGCATTTCCAAGTCGAGGTCAGTCTTTTGATGCTGGGTGAGAGTGGATAGGATTTAAGGAATATTGGTAACTGCATAACATATGAAATAAAAATATGCATTTAAACTGTAATAATAATAATAATAATAATAACTACATAAACATAATACAATAACTAAATGTCGTAGCATAACACGAAAATAATAAATAAATAAAAAACACCTAAACCATCTTTATTCGTTGTATATTCTATTGACAGTTGGCCAATGGCGGTGCGCCTCCTGATTTTCCGCTGTCTTCTATAACCGTGCATTGCCAATGTGTACATAAATCTAATGCAGTGTTATTTCGGTTAAAAAGGCTCAGGAAACTATATTTATTCATTATTAATATTAACAACGTGGAGTACTATAAACTAATTATATGATGGGTAGTTAATGTTAATAATGATGGGATTAATGTAATCACTCTTTCTTGGAGAAATTGGGTGGCTCTTAAAAGAGCCTTTGGTCTGAAGAGAAGCTTCGGTCAGTCTACTTGGCCTTCGCGGGCTTCTCGGTCTTCTTGGGCAGCAGCACGGCCTGAATGTTGGGCAACACACCACCCTGAGCGATGGTCACGCCACCCAGAAGCTTGTTCAGCTCCTCGTCATTGCGCACCGCCAGCTGCAGGTGTCGAGGGATGATGCGGGTCTTCTTGTTGTCCCGAGCGGCGTTTCCAGCCAACTCCAGGATCTCAGCGGTCAGATACTCGAGCACAGCGGCCAAATACACCGGAGCTCCAGCACCGACGCGCTGGGCATAGTTGCCTTTGCGGAGAAGCCTGTGAACACGGCCGACGGGGAACTGCAGTCCCGCCCTGGAAGAGCGACTCTTGGCCTTAGCGCGAGCCTTTCCCCCGGTTTTACCTCTTCCACTCATAGCGGCTTAAAATTAATGACGACTAGCGAAGCGAGAAGTTAAAATATAATGCCGTTGGCCGTTGCGAGGTGAGTTACAAAGAAAGCGTGCTAGTCTCCTATTGGCTGAAATCTGAAAACATTCCCAGCCAATCAGTGATCTTCCCTCTGAACACCAAACCCCCCTTTCTGCTACTGACACTCAAACACGTCACGCAGTAGAATAATTTAATGCCGCTATTCTTCCTTTTAAAGGGAGACTTTATTTTGATAATGATGATGATGATGATGATGATGATGATGATGATAAAAATGTGTGATTACAAGTTAAACACTTCGGTCATTAAGCATAATAGCTTTAGTTTAATTGTATAAATATGTAAACATACACTACCGTTCAAAAGTTTGGGGTCAGTAAGATTTTTAATGTTTTTAAAAGAAGTATCTTCTGCTCACTAAGGCTGCATTTATTTGATTAAAAATACAAACAAAAACAGTAATATTGTGAAATATTATTCCAATTTAAAACAGTTGTTTTCTTTGTGAATATAGAGTAATGTGTAATTTATTCCTGTGATCAAAGCTGAATTCTCAGCATCATTACTCCAGTATTCAGCGTCACATGATCCTTCAGAAATCATTCTAATGTGATGATTTGATGCTCAAGAAACATTTATGATTATTATCAATGTTGAAAAGAGTTATTTACATTTTTATTTCATGATGCTATGATGAATAGAAAGTTCAAAAGAACAGCATTTATCTGAAATCTAAAGCTTTTGTAACATTAAACACTAGGCTACCGTTCAAAAGTTTGGGGTCAGTAAGAATTTGAATTTTATTTTTTGGGGAAATAAATAAAATAAATCAATACTTTTATTCATCAAGGATGAGTTAAACTGATCAAAAGTTACAGTAAAGACATTTATAATGTTAGAAAATATTCTATTTTAAATAAATGCTGTTCTTTTGAACTTTCTATTCATCAAAGAATTTTAAAAAAAATTGTACACAACTGTTTTCTACATTGATAATAATCAAATGTTTCTTGATCATCAAATCATCATATTAGAATGATTTCTGAAGGATCATGTGACACTGAAGACTGGAGTAACGATGCTGAAAATTCAGCTTTGATCACAGGAATAAATTACAGTTTAAAATATATTAAAATAAAAAACAGTCATTTTAAATTGTCATAATATTTCACAATATTACTGTTTTGTTTTGTTTTTTTATCAAAAAAAAAAATTGTTTTAATCAAATAAATGCATGCATTTATGCAGCAGCCTTGGTGAGCAGAAGATACTTCTTTTAAAAACATTAAAAAATCTTACTGACCCCAGACTTTTGAACAGTAGTGGATGTATAATATGTATTTATGTATAATATACATTTATGTGTTTATGCATAAATACTTAAAGGGGTGGTTCGGGATTTTTGACATCGGACCTCATTTTTAAGTCAGCCTGGTTGTTATTCATCAGTGGAGAATGAAAAAAAAAAAAAAATGATCCAGTCCTTATATTTGGATAGTTAGCCGATGCTAGGCTAGCGCGAGTCAATGGTATATATGTTAGCCAGCCATTAAAAACCGTTTTACCCACTCCACAGTGCACCAAACACAAATCAATTATAACACTAGACTATTGATGTATATGTCCGTTGAGAGAATAATGTTAGAAATCAAACTTACCTTTCATCACATTGCATTAGTTATAATTTGTTCCCTGTAATCATAAGCCTTGTCTACAGCAGCAGCGGAGTGATATTGATTACCTAGGCAACCGAGTGAGCCGGTACACACATGACGCAAGTGTATTTACCTGTGCTTCTGTTCTGTGTTTACTTTTTGCCGCATTACTAACCGGAGCAAAGTAAAATTCCGCAGCTGCTGAGAAACTAGTCCTTTGGGATCATTGAGATGAAAGGTAAGTTTGATTTCTAACATTATTCTCTCAACGGACATTTGCATCGATAGTCTAGTGTTATAATTGATTTGCGTTTGGTGCACTGTGGAGTGGGTAAAACGGTTTTTAATGGCTGGCTATATACCATTGACTCGCGCTAGCTAACTATCGGCTAACTATCCAAATATAAGGACTGGATAATTTTAAAAAAAAAATGTCTCCACTGATGAATAACAACCAGGCTGACTTAAAAATGAGGTCCGATGTCAAAAATCCCGAACCACGACTTGATCAAAAACATAACATTCCCAAATGAACCTGTTAATTTGCTTTCACTTGTAACATAAAGGAAAGCCAATGTCACTTTTGACCAATGAAATAACACTCTTTACTATTAACTAGTGGATGGCTCTTAAAATATTATATATATATATAACAGTTTTGGGCTTCTTAGCAGCAGCGGGTTTCTTGGCTTTAGGAGCCGCTTTCATGGCGGGTGTTTTCTTGGTCTCGCTCTGTTTCTTGTTGAGTTTGAAGGAACCGGAGGCGCCAGTCCCTTTAGTCTGGACTAGGATGCCTTGTATTAGTTTTCTACACTGAATTCGGGTAGGATTGGGTTTTGTACCTAATCTTGCATATTTATCTCAATATATAGCCTAAGCTAATCATAATCTGTTGAACACTTATTATAGTTTTTTTTCTATATGCATTTTTTTAGGTTTAATGACCATAAAAGTGATATCAACCAACATTGGCAGGCCTTTAAATAAATGTCATCATTGTTCACAGTCTAAATGAGTTCACTTTCTCTCAGGTGGTTTCGCAGTAACTTTATAGCAGAAGTCACAGTATGTTGTGGGTTGTTTCCAAAAGCAGCCGTTCTTATATAGTGGGTCTAACTTTTCAGTGGCCATGTGTGGGAGAAAACTGAAATTAGATTTACAGCAAAACACATCACTTACATTTTCACATGTTGCAGAGGCTTCTTTCGGCTCACTGAAGATGTAGTCACTTTAGCAGCTGCTTGTAGAGCGAACATGAATGTTAAAGTCTTTAGTTTAAGATGCTTTGTTAAAAAGGTCATTAGTTATAAACCTTCTGATTAAATTAAGCAAGTTTGTTTTTCCTTAATTATTAATCTCATGTCTGTATTTCTTTAAATATTCATCATGTGTCTATTTTAACCCTTTCACGCATAATGGTCACTACAGTGGACAGCTATTAAAAAAGCATTTTCTTGAATTTGCACGGGTTTTTATGGCAAAGTTGCACATCAGCCTCTTCATTGGACCCTGGTGCATCATCCTATAAATTGCAACCAAGTGGCAAGCCGTTGTGTTTCGATCCCCCCCCCCCCCCCCCCCTCCCCCCTCCCCCCTCCAAACCAAGATGGCCAAGGGTCAGTCAGACATGCCAAGTTGCTCCAGAATATCCACCCATTCCTTCTATCCTAGGAGACTCTTGTAGGTAAAAAAAATATTGCAGCATCAAGCAATATCTAATGAGTCCCATCACAGTAAAATTTTCCAAGTTTTGATTTTAGATTGAGAGAAAACTCTGATTAATCACATGTCCACTGTAGTGGACGTCATGCATGCAATGGCTATATTTCAGCTACAATTCATAATTATAATGTGAATATTGTTTTTGAAACTTAAAACTTAAAAACTTAATCTGCAGTGACTGTACTGCAGTGACTTTTTTTACTGTAAATAAATGTATTTGTATTATTAGAATGTAATTTTCATTGACATCGAAAAAAGTTATGTGATTACATAATGTATGACACTTGTAATGCATTACTTTACTTGTTAGATCAAAAAGTAATCTGATTTCATAATGCACGTTATTGTAATGCGTTTTTTTACTCATAACATCAAAAAGTAATCTGATTACGTAATGCATGTTACTTTTAATGCGTTTCTTTACTCATAACATCAAAAATTAATCTGATTAGGTAATGCACATTACTTGTAGTTAATTACTTGTTAGATCAAAAATAATAATAATAATAATAATAATAAACTTTATTTTATATAGCGCCTTTAAAAAGCATCTCAAAGCGCTTCACAAAACATAAAACCTACAATAGAACAAACAATGCAAAAATAAAACAATGAAATATATGATAAATAACAATAATATAGCAATTATAAACAGTTATATAAAAGCTACCCTAAACAAAAAGTAATCTGATTACGTAATGCATGTTACTTGTAATGTGTTCCCTTACTCATAACATCAAAAAGTAATCTGATTATGTAATGTGCGTTATTCTAATGCGTTTCTTTACTCATAACATCAAAAAGTAATCTGATTAGGTAATGCACATTACTTGTAGTTAATTACTTGTTAGATCAAAAAGTAATCTGATTAGGTAATGCATGTTACTTCTTGTAACACATTACTTTACTTGTAACGTCAAAAAAGTAATCTGAATGCGTTATGCATGTTACTTGTAATGCATTACCCCCAACACTGATCATTTCAGATGAGATTGAAAAAACGTATCGCTAGGTTTTCTCAGAGGAGGGCTATGATAGAAATGTGCATGTCCATCTTGAACATAATCAGAATTATCAGCTAATAAGGGTAAATCTCCATACTCTGGTGCACTGGAGGGAACATCTGAGTGGTTTCCACAGTTGTAGCTTGACAGGCTGTAGAAAATTCTGATGGAATCACGTCCTCATGTTCTGATATCAAAGATATGCGAAGTGCAACTTGTATGAAGTTGTATGAAGCCTTTGCAATATTTTGCAATTATATTTTTTGTATATATTTTATAGTTTTCACATGATTTGATATAATTGTATTGATTAGTTTGTTAAATTCACATACTTTATCTGTTTGATTATTGTCTTATATTTAATACAGTATATCTTCAGTTTAAACAAACCGCATGCTGTCCACTCAAGTGGACATCTGAAGATCTCTTTGAAAAATTTGTAAAAAAATAAAATAAAAATCAATTCTTGTTTTTCATGCCCTAAGAGCAATAAAAACACATAGGAAAAAAATCCTGACTGAGGTTATCATAATTCATGCGTGAAAGGGTTAAAACACTTATTAGTCTGTGTGAGTGGCCACTGGAGGCCGCTAGAGGTAATGCATCACAGTCAGGTCATTCATGTGACTGGGTTGGAGGCTGTGAGTCCAGGAACCTGTACGGCTGATGAACAGTTTCCTCTTGCCTGATTTCTCTCATCTCAGAAGCTCAGGGACATATTCAGAGACCTTCAAGCTAGCGGCTAATTCAGGAAAGCAGCAAGTCTAAAGTTTGCACCCTTGGTGAGCGGAGCGAGGTG
This sequence comes from Squalius cephalus, assembly GCF_949319135.1. Taxonomy (NCBI): domain Eukaryota; kingdom Metazoa; phylum Chordata; class Actinopteri; order Cypriniformes; family Leuciscidae; genus Squalius; species Squalius cephalus. The sequence goes on from NC_137124.1 coordinate 6,824,526, forward strand.
TGTATTATTTGGCTCCATGTATAAGAGACGGAAAGGCTTTAACGATGTAAAATGTCTATATTGACTGTTACTGGAAATTGTTTTGTTGTGTAGGCTATCTTGTACCAGGAAAGCTGCATGTGTTATGCGAGCAAATTATTGTTTTATGTGTTGTTATTTTTAATGTGCATTGCACATATCCACAAATGCATGATGATGCTCTGTAAAAGAGGTGAGGATTTATTTGTACTTTTGTAAAAAAAAAAAAAAAAAAAAAAAAAATACCTGCTATTGTCTGAGATATGTGGTGACAAATAAACGGGTTATTCTCAAATATCTACTGACCAAATCTCTTTCCGGACACTTAAAGATGATTGTGCTTTCAACAGCCAACATTTCTTCAGGCCTAATAATAGAGTTGAGCTCATAGTCGTGGTTTGACTTCTGCTCTGTTTCTGCTCTGTGGTTTTAACCAGAGTAGAGGAAACATTTATGCCTTTTCTGCATCTTTAGTTTCATAAACCTCAAAATATCATCGCAAGATTAAAGATTCAACGAATGTCTGTGTCATTTTCATTGACTTCCCTTTTTTTAGAAATCCAAAACCATGTTAATTCTTCTCTAAAAGGAGGGCAGTGAGAAAGGGTTGTCTAGAAGTGATGAAAGATGTCTCTTCTAAACTGCCCTTCCCACTACTATCCTTACAAATACACATGCGCATCCATACACGCATTACTTTACTGACTGACCCCTGACCCCCTAACTGACCAGGGGTCAGTACCTCCCAACTGTCTCTCAAGCCTGATTCAGGGATCCTCTCTTCCTGACTCTCCTCAAGCTCACTGTCAGAGGGATTGACCCGATCATGTTCCTTCCGCCCATAAAATATTCTTGTGTCCAATTCCTGTAAGTATCAGTAAAAACACTGACTATTGGTGCGTTCAAGTCATGTCAGAAAGATGGTAATTACGAGTTGAAGGCACATGAACTGCACCACAAAGTCGTAATTACGAGTGGGAAGCAATGGCGGAAACAAATAGTTTTCAATCATAAATGTATTTCTGAATACTGACAAACAATATACAATTTAGTTTTTACGCATTATGTGTATTGTTAATGAAGAAGAGAGATAAAGCTTACCAGAAAACACTCATTCAGACATGAGCTGAAGGGCTTGAGTGACCAAACTACATTTCCCAGCATTCTCTGCAGCATATTACTACTACTACTACTACTACTAATAATAATAATAATATAATAATAATAATAATAACTAGACTAAAAAGTTCATCAAGACAAACTTTAAGTTGGCTTGAGAAAGTTTGAAGAAGAAGTTGAAATTAGTTTATAGTTTAAATTAGTTTAACGTTTAAACTGGGTGGTTGCTAGGGTGTTCTGGGAGGTTGCTATGGTGTTGCTAGGCGGTTGGTAGGGTATTCTGGGTTGTTGCTAGGGTGTTCTGGGTGGTTTTTAGGCAGTTGCTAGGGTGTTCTGGGTGGTTGCTATGGTGTTAATAAGCGGTTGCTAAGGAATTTTGGGTGTGTTCTAGGGTGTTCATGGTGGTTGCTATATGGTGTTGCTAGACGGTTACACACACACATACACTAACTCACACACACACACACACACACACACACACTAACTTGCTCGCACACACTCATTTCACCGAACAGACATGTCAGCTGATATTATATATCTTTTGTATTTTTTATTTATTTTATTTTTATTTAAAAAAAAAAAAAATTAAAGGAGCAGTGTGAGGTCCAAAAAGGTATTTTTGCTGCCTGAGAGCAACATCATGCCATCTTGTTGTGGACAATTATCATCAGTTCATTTGTACATATGAGTTCATATTGAGTCTCTGATCATTTGAAATGAATATAGTAAAAGATAAGTGAAATATTTTATAATGAATATCTTTGTTTACTTTCTTAGAAACAATCACACTGGGCTTTAAATGTTGAAAAATTGCTGCAAATTATGTGAAATAGGATGAAAACACTTTCATGACGAAGATTTTTATCTCATATTACAGAAAGAAAGTTTTTAATCAAATAAAAAAGGATGGAAAGATTCTGCCAGATTTGAATGACATTAGATTACTTGTTTATTCAATCCTCATGTAAAACAAGCTTTTTTAAACCAACAAGCTATTTCTAATGCATCCACTTTATCAGCAACAGGGATTGTGATGTTGACTGCAGATCGCTGGTCGACAGCTTGTGTGTTTCAGGGTCCTAATGTTCTCCAGATTCAGGGTCTGTTAACACACATTAAGGAAACTTTTTTAAAGGTCAGGACTCATTTTCCAAAAGGAAACTTTATTAACTTTTATTAACTTACTACTACTAACCCTAACCCTAACTTAAAGAAGCTCTGGCCTTTTGTGATTCTGTTTCTCCAACCATTTCTTCAGTTCCATCGAGTCGAGGCCTGTTATACTGAGAGCCGAAGCGCTGAGGAACAGAAAACTCCTTTGACCAGCAACATTTTAGTTTTTATGGAACGACACTTTATGATATAAAAGGCTGTATATTTCATTCACTGGTATGTTGTAGAGTTACATTAGACACACATTAGATGTCACGTGGTGATTTCTCTTTAATCACTGTCTGTCTTCTATGTGTGACTGTGAACGAACACAATAACAGTGAGAACAATCTCCATCAGAACTGATCTGGAAAATATGATTTTAAAGGAGAACTCCGGTCAATTTTAACATTGAGCTCATTTTTTTGTACATTTGGAGTGCTGTCAATACAGAGAACAACGCCAAAAATCGGTGTTGCCTACACCGAGTTATTCTATTTTTAAAATTTGCACCCTGTTGACTTCAATGGGGCAAGTACTAAACCTGCTTTTAGCCTCTTAACATCCTTGATGTGTCATTACAAGTGCACAGAAAATGTGAGTGATTCCTTAAGAGTGAACACGAGTGAGTCTGACTGCAGTAGATGTGAAAGATATGTATAAAAATGATGTTATTTAAGCCAGCGCAAATACCTTTGTTTACATCCTGTTTTTCGGTTGAAGTCCAAAGTAGTCGATTGCAGAGTTCACACTCATAGGTTTAGTTACCTATGATCACGCGCGTGAACTCGGCAATCGACTACTTTGGACTTCAACCGAAAAACAGGATGTTTTTAACTCAATGTTAAAATTGACCGGAGTTCTCCTTTAAGTAGATGAACAGAGTCGTGACAACTTGAATAAATTAGTAGCTAAATATCTTAGACTGGATCTCTCTTTCCTTTATCTGTGTATTTCTGTGTAGAGTTTTGTCTCCTCCTCCTTCGTCTCTTCTTTCAAGCACAGGAAGTGTGTGTTTTACACTCAGCGCTGTTAACACAGTCTATTAATGTGACAGTATGGGCTCCTGTGCACTGCCTCTCACCTGTGAGTATTTGATCATATTCTTTACTATCTTCTGTTTTCTGTTCCTAATGCATTGTATTCAGCTGAAGATGGGATAAAATAATGAGTGTTGTGTAGAAGAGTCTATGAATCCGCAGCCTCACTGCTTATTGTATTATGTATTGATCAGATCTTATGTGATGTTGTTGCGTGTTGATCAGATAAAGAGGTTTATGATGCATTTATCTGTGTGATAATGCATGTGAAAGATGGAGGCAATGTGTGCATGTATTTCTGCTTTGATATTGTAACATCTTTCTTCCTATTTCAAGTAGTTGAGATACAGACCCATACAGAAAAAAAAAATATATTGAAATATATTTTAAAGTGTCAAAAATATATGTGGCATATATTCCAAATACATTGAAATATATTTGCATTGTTGTTCACTTATATTTATCATTTTGAAATATATTATGAAATATAACAAAAATATATGATCTTAAGTGTGAAATATATTTACATTTATAACATGTAATGTAAAATATATGGCAAAATATATGGTCATAAAATTTTTAGCTTGCTAAAGAAGGGTTGGAAATGTATTTTGATCATAGTAATTCCTCTACTTTTCCCCTATACACAACAGTAGGCTACCATATTTCACTACTGTATTATGACACACAGCTATAATAAATACTGTACTTACATTTAAATGACTGCAATGTAAAATGACAGATAGTTGCTTTCCTAGGACTATTAGGCCATATTAGGTGGCACGTACCTAACACTAAGTGCAATTATTAGATTTATTGTTGTGTTTTATTGACATCTTTCCTGAAGTCATTTAAATATTGAAAATATGCACAATATTTATGATGCAAGTATAACAGTGACACTCCAACAGTGAAGTGTTTGTTTGTGAAAATGTTAACTTTTTAAATTTCAAAATATATTTCAACTGAAACAATTTGCAAAAGTTAAAACATATATGAACATATATGTTGTTAGTACATATTGACATATCTCACATATTTAACTAAAATATATTCATTGGGCCAATTTCGAATATTTGCATATATTCCAAAAATATATTTCAAAATATAGTTTTAAAATATATTTCAAATATATGTCTTTTGTGTCTGGGAAATCAGATGTATTTGTGTTGATGTGAGTTAGTGTTGAATGATGCTGTATCTTTAAATAATCTCTCCATCAGAGACTCAGAGAGTTTGAGAACAGAGACCGAACACACACTCATCTTCTCTATCACTTCTCTTTCTCTCTGACTCTCTTATTGAGAAATAACTGCAAAATGAATTTGACCAATTCAATTTCGTTTTTCAAACAAACAGTTTATCAAACAAAGTAGAGCTTTTCTCAGAGCTAACTTCTCTTTTCTGAGACACGTTTCAGTTATTTTTGACCAGTTCGCCTGAACTTCATATTTAGTTGTTGTGTGAAGTCAGTTCACACGTGTGTCAGAATAACCACAGGTTTCCAGAACAAGTTCATGACGTCGACATATGAACATGTTCCACCAATGCTGGACAACCAGGAAGTGTCTCAGACTTTTGTTGTCCTTTTAAAATTTATTTATTCATATTTTAGCAAGGCTAATACATTTTATTTTGACAAATGTCTTGATTGAAAACTGTGATGAGCTTTATTTATGTAAATAGCAAATATATTGATACATGTTTAATGTGGTTTAAGAGCTTTTTCACACTAGTTTGTTTGAGAGACTGCAAGCGGTCAACACATTAACATACTGTGGTCTGAATATGGTTTGTTTTTGGGTTCTTTTAGGAGGAACTGAGATCATTTAGTGTTGACGTATGAATTATTTCTGACGAGGCGAGAGCTCTTGAAGTGCTGAAACACACGAGGTGTGAAAATACTCTTAGACCAGAAGCATGAGGTCACTTGCAGCAGCTTTTCTCTCTGGTTCACTGTAGCTGAACTGTAGCCTGGCAAGCCAGACACACATCGAGATGTTGGGTCTGGGAACACACCATTGGCAGGACTCAATCTGAGGGCCGGGATAAACGGTTGTCTTTCAGATTCCCTCTGCACACAATAGGATAGCGCTACAACCAACCAGAGCGTTTTCCCACCAGGAGCTAGTTGATAAATTAATCTTTTGCCGCATCTGGTCGGCAAAACTACGAACACATCTTCCTTTTTTAAGAATGACTTCAGTGCCGTTCTTTGTTCTTTTCTCAAAGAAAAGCTTAACTCCAAGTCTTCCAGAGTCACGGACAAAGCTGATTTGAAAGACCATCTGCAGCCATTCTTTGTTTTCAAGTAGCAGGGAAATTCCATAGACTGTAAAAAAAAAATATGGATGTTGTCACGTTTTGATGTGTTGAGTTCTGTTCTGTGGTCTTGTTTTCCCCTGTCTTTGTGATTTTGGTTTAATCCTGTTAGTTTTTCCCTGTCTGTTTAATTAGACATTCCCATCACCTGTGTCTGTTAGCTCCAGTACATTTAAACCCTGTGTTTTCCCTCAGTGTTTGTTGGTCGTCGTCCATGTATGGTTGTGTGTACGGAATTCCTGGAGGTTTCCTTTGTTCCTGTATGTTCCTGGAAACTTAGTTTGTAAATACTTCAACTACATTGAAGTTCCTGTGTCCTCATCTTCAGCATCCTGCAACAACCCTGACAGAACGACCAACCACTAAAAACCAAATATGAGCAAGGTGAGGAATAAAAAGAAGAAAAAGGTGAACCCCATGGAAACACCTATCCTTTTCAATATGAGCGCTCACTTGAGGAATATGCGGGGCTTTACCTGGATCTTTATGATGACGTGACATGGGATGAAGAGGAACTTAAACAGAGTTTTTGGGGTGGATTGAAAGACCCTCTTGCCCAAATACTTCTGGTAAAAGATCTCGATCTGACTTTCCTGGAGTTCGTGGATCACACGCTATGGGTGTGTGGATCCAACTTTGTGGTGGAAGATCTTCCACTCCAGCCAGTTCTGAGTCCAGTATGTCCTGAGCCCATCGCATGTCCGCCAGAACCAGAGCCAATCGCCTGTTCGCCAGAACCAGAGCCAATCGCCTGCCCACCAGAGCCTGAGCACGCCGCCCTTGAATCTGCTCATGAAGACACAGTGCTGATTGTAGTGTCTACGGCTATTCTGTGTGTGTGTGGGCAACACACACATCGATTATGGCCCATGAGTCCAGCCCCGAGTTTCCTGATATGCTGGTCCCGTCCAGCCCCGAGTTTCCTGATATGCCGGTCCCGTCCAGCCCCAAGTTCTCCAATCCGCTGGTCCTGCCCAGCTCAGAGTCCTCTTTGCCACTGGTCCTGCCCAGCCCAGAGCCCGCTGGTCCTGCCCAGCCCAGAGCCCGCTGATCCGGCGCCAGTATTGCCTAGTCCTGAGTACAAGGAGTCCAGTCCCGAACGCCAAGAGCCAATCTTTGTGACTGTCAAGTTCCCCATTAAAATTTTGGGGGGGGGGCGCAGTACGTCCTCTAAGGGGACCATGGAGGTCGTGCCGACAGGGTCCTCACCACCATGGCCACCCGAAGGGTCCTCACCGCCATGGCCACCTGAAGGGTCCTCACCGCCATGGCCACCCGAAGGGTCCTCACCGCCATGGCCACCCGAAGGGTCCTCACCGCCCTGGACGCCCGAAGGGTCCGACAGCTTCGTCGTGGCCACACCCACAGTCTGCTCCGCCGTGGCCACACCACAGAGTTTTTCCTTTGTTCCTGTATGTTTCTGGAAGCTTAGTTTGTAAATAAATCAACTACATTGAAGTTCCTGTGTCCTCGTCTTCAGCATCCTGCAACAACCCTGACAGATGTAGTGTCTGTGATGTCACCCGTAGGTTTCTGAAGACCATTTTTGAAGCTTAAAGTGGGCGTGGCCGACCGTCGCCATCTTGGCAGCGCGTCACTCCCGAATTTATTTATTTTTAGTCAGACAATTAGCTGAGGTAATGTGACAGCTAACAGACAGCAGACAGACGGCTAATGATGACTAATGACCAATCCACCTGTCACTCAAAAGTGGACACCCTTAATTATGCAGAAATTTAAGGCTTAATATAATTTAAAAGTTATAAAAAAATTCACCCCCCTCACAGTTGTCATGAAGGGCAAAATTAGCTGTATAGACCAAAGCCACTTTTTGCTCCAGGCTGTAAACATGTTTTTTTCTGCTGTAAAGTTGGTCATTTTAACATGGGGGAGATGCAGATTTGACTCACTTCTGCATCCAGCCTCAAGTGGCCAGTCGATGAATTGCCATTTAATACACTTCCGTGTTGGTTTCAAGAGAGAGACAGGGAGGTTGTCGCTTGGGAAATTCACACGAAACCATCACAACTCTGTCGTCATTATGTTAATTCCGCCCACCGACTCTATACACGATGTGATTGGCCTGACGAAAGGCAATGGAGAGTTGCTAGACTACTCTGGCTGCAAAATAAAAGTTGCTGCCGCTAGAGTGCGTCTAGATTTATAGGCTAGCTGAACTGGGTTTGGGTCATTAAAGTGTACTATATGTGAAACACACTAAGTGTCCAAATTATTTTTGCAGCCAATTTAACTTAAAGGTGCAATGAAGTTGAGGGTGCCGACGTCAAACAGGAAGTGATGTCATGTGTCTCAAACACTTTGACCTGATTTGATTCTGAAGCTCGTTTTGCTCCAGTGAAGAATCAGTGATGTGAAACTTTAATCACATTAATGTTAATATTTAATTTTTAACATGTGTGTATGCAAGTGTCTTTATTCATAAAGTGTGTCTTTATGTACTGTGATATAATCCTTGTAGTGGTGTGAAAGGTGCATAATTCTATATTATTTATACATTTTTAATAGTGTCTTTCATGTTAGGGTCAGGAACATGTTATACAGACAAAATTCAATAGGGAGCAAAAATGAATAAATACAACAAAAAAAAAAAAAAACACAAAACAAGAGAAGAACAACTATGAAGACAGTTATAGAAATACACTGATATCACATTTATTGATGAGTATAATGTTGTATGTTGTGAAGCTCAGTGGTTCAAACTGCTGCTTTATTGTTGAGCATCAGTCAATCAGTGAATCAAACAGTGAATCAAACAGTGAATCGGTGAATCAAATAGTGAATCACTGAATCGACTCTTTTTTTTTTATTTCTTTTTTTTTTATTGCCAGTCACATACAAATAATAGATTTTAACAACAACAAAAAAAAAAAATACAGACAATATTCAAAATTCAACATTACAACAAAATAAAGAAAATATAGTGCAAATTAAAATAAATTATTCAAGTAAAAGAAAAAGAAAATAATATAAAAGGAAAAGAAAAAGAGTATGAGATCATCAAATAAATAACCTAAAAGCTTCACATAAAGACCTAGTACATTTTGCTTTGCTGTTTTTCAACCCAAGAAGTAACTCAATATAACTCTTCATTTCTATCCAAAACAACAAGAAATTTGTTTTTTCTTTAGCCCATTTTTGCTTATGAATATGGTATTTTCCAATTATCAAACAGAGATTAATAATGAATGCCACATCTGGTGACAGTCTTTGTCCATTAAAAAAAAACAAAAAAAAACATATTTTTCAGAAAAACAAACTTTAAACATTTACAAAGAAAACATTCCAAATCTACCCAAAACGTTTTGCTGTAAATGCAACTACAAAATAAATGGACAACACTTTCCTCCTCAGTGCCACAGAAATCACATTCAACATCTACATCAGCTCGAAACTGAAGAAAAAGAGTTTTGCACCAGATGAAGTATCTTAAAATGTACTTCTCTCACCTTATTTGTTATGCAATATTTTTTTGGCAGCAACCATGCATATGTCCAGTCACTCAACTTTAGAAAGCCAGTATGTTTTAGAAGGTATTGGGCTGTATAAGTAACTTCCTAATAAAGTAATTATTCCATCTTTTATCAGCAATAATTTAATTGCAACGTCAGATCAGAAACTCACAGTGTCCTTATTCACATTTCCTTTAAACAGACATTTTAAACCGGATGGTATAGCATCGAACACTATACAATATTCTTTTGGGATTACTGGAATATTATTGTCATGACAGAAGACTGGAAACAATTGCAGGTGAACAATATTTATTGGAACTCAAACACAGAATAAGACAATTCAGGAATGAAAGTTCCTCTCAGGGTGCGGTCGCGATCTCGCGTGCAGGAATCAGCTCCGGACGGTCCACACAGGGGGAAACGCTCAGACTCGGACACACAGGGACTTCGATGGTCAAGTGCTCGGTGCTGAGTGTTGGTGCTCGGTGATCTGTGCTCGGGTGCGGTGAAACAACAGGGATCCACTGAAGACACGACAACCCGGAAGACGACACGAACATTCACGCAGGAACAGCAAACAACGGATGGACACTGGAATGGAGAGATGAGTGAGTATAAATAGGGAACGGTAATGTGAATCAGCTGAGGTGGGGAATGAGATGATTGCGAACAGCTGGAGCACTGAACAAACACGTGAGCGGGACAACGCCCACTCCCGCAAACTCACAGACATGTAAACAACAATGACACGAGACACAGAGGAAACAATGAATTCACAACCGTGACAGTACCCCCTCTCCTAGGAATGCCTCACGGCATTCCCAGAACTCCTTACCTGTCGATTGTAATCATCGATAAGGGAGTGATCCAGGATGTCACGAGCAGGAACCCAACTTCTCTCCTCCGGACCGTAACCTTCCCAATCCACCAAGTACTGAAATCCGCGTCCCCTCCGCCTGGAATCCAGGATACGACGGACCGAATAGGATGGTTCCCCATCTACGAGTCGCGGCGGGGGGGGAACCGGGGCTGGCGGATTAATGCGTGCAAAAAAGACGGGCTTAATTTTAGACACATGGAAAACGGGATGAATCCTCCTGTACACTGGAGGAAGATTGAGGCGGACTGTCACTGGACTAATGATCTTAGTGACAGAAAACGGGCCAATGAATTTGGGTGCCAGTTTATTGGAAACGGAGCGGAGCGGAATGTCCTTAGTAGAAAGCCACACTTTGGAACCGACGACGTATACGGGAGGCCTTGACCGGTGGCGATCGGCCTTGGCCTTGGTGCGTTCCCGCACTTGGAGGAGAGTCTCTCGGGCCCTCGTCCAAGTACGGTGACACCTCTGGATGAAGGCGTGGGCGGAGGAGACCGCGACTTCGGACTCAGTACTAGGAAAAACAGGTGGTTGGTACCCTACACTACACTTAAACGGAGATAGGCCCGTGGATGACACTGGTAACGTATTGTGGGCGTACTCCACCATGGAAAGTTGTTGGCTCCAGGAGGAGGGATTCTTGGAGACCAAACATCGTAATGATCTTTCCAAATCTTGGTTGGCTCTCTCAGTTTGGCCATTGCTCTGGGGATGAAACCCAGAGGACAGACTGACCGTCGCCCCCAGTAATTTACAAAACTCTCGCCAAAATCTGGACACAAACTGGGGTCCCCTGTCAGAAACCACGTCTGTCGGGAGGCCATGTAACCGAAAGACGTGATCAACGACTGCCACCGCTGTCTCCTTGGCTGAAGGTAATTTGGGCAAGGGAATAAAGTGGGCTGCCTTCGAGAATCGGTCCACCACGGTCAAAACTACCGTGTTACCCTGGGAGGGTGGGAGGGCGGTGATAAAATCTAGAGCGATGTGGGACCAAGGTCTCGAAGGCACCGACAGCGGTTGAAGTAACCCAGCTGGGGGTCGATTGGACGACTTACCAGTGGCACAACTAGAGCAAGCCAAAACAAAATTGTGAACATCACGAGCCATCAGGGGCCACCAGAATCGCTGCTTAACTAGAAATATGGTACGACTCACCCCTGGATGGCAAGCTAGACTGGAACTATGACCCCACTGGACGACGTCTGATCGTAATTCCTCCGGCACAAATAAGCGGTTAGGTGGGCACCGGATCGGAGGCGTTACCCCTTCTAAGGCCCTCTTGACCTTCGATTCGACCTCCCATGTGAGCGAAGAGATAATCAGGGTCTCAGGAAAAATGCGCTCAGGAGTAGCTTCGTGTTCGGGACGATCAAAAATACGCGACAAAGAATCGGGTTTGACGTTTTTGGAACCCGGACGATAGGAAAGTGTAAAATCGAAACGACCGAAAAAAAGTGCCCACCGAGCCTGCCTGGAGTTCAATCTCTTAGCGGTTCTAATGTACTCCAAATTCTTGTGATCAGTCCAGACTGTAAAGGGTACCCCTGAACCCTCTAACCAGTGACGCCATTCCTCCAAAGCTAACTTGACTGCCAACAACTCCCGGTTACCAATGTCATAATTACGTTCGGCAGGAGATAATCGATGTGACAAAAACGCGCAGGGATGCATTCTGTCGTCTGAGGGTGAACGTTGTGAAAGCACTGCACCTACCCCCACCTCCGACGCATCGACCTCTACCACAAACTGACGTGAAGCATCAGGGGCTATGAGAATAGGAGCTGAAACAAAGCGGCTCTTGAGTTTGGCAAACGCAGCCTCAGCTGCGTCTGACCACCTGAACGCAGTTTTGGGAGAGGTCAAGGCAGTCAGAGGTGCGGCTAGTTGGCTGAAATTGCGAATAAAACGCCGATAGAAGTTGGCGAATCCCAGAAACCGCTGCAGGGCCTTGCGGGAATCTGGGATTGGCCACTCTACCACAGCCTTAACTTTGTCAGGGTCCATAAGCATACCTTCAGACGACACGATGTGTCCCAGGAAAGGAACTGACTGTGCATGGAAAACGCATTTCTCCGCCTTGACAAAAAGCCCATTCTCTAGTAACCTTTGAAGCACTAGTCGTACGTGTTGCACATGTTCCTGGAGAGACGAAGAAAAAATCAATATGTCATCCAGGTAAACATATATGAATTGATCGATCATGTCTCGCAACACATCATTGACTAGTGCCTGGAAGACTGCGGGACTATTGGAAAGCCCAAAAGGCATAACCAAATATTCAAAATGCCCCCTAGGGGTGTTAAAAGCAGTCTTCCATTCGTCCCCCTCCCTGATGCGGACCAAATGATAAGCATTACGCAAGTCCAATTTAGTGAAGAGAGACGCTCCCTGCAACCTCTCGAAGGCTGAAGACATCAACGGCAAAGGATAAGTATTCTTTACCGTGATGTTATTCAGTCCTCGGTAATCAATGCAAGGTCGCAGAGAGCCGTCCTTCTTCCCCACAAAAAAGAACCCCGCCCCCGCTGGAGAAGAGGAAGGGCGGATGAACCCGGTTGCTAGAGAATCAGAAATATATTTCTCCATAACCTCTCTCTCAGGAACTGAAAGTGAATAAATCTTGCCCTTAGGCGGAGACTTACCTGGCAATAAATCTATAGCACAGTCATAGGGACGATGCGGAGGGAGAGAAGCAGCTCTAGACTTACTGAACACTTCACTCAGGTCACGGTACTCCTCGGGCACGTTTGATAAATCCACTACTTCCTCCTGTAACACAGGGACAGAAACAACAGAACAAGCAGACACAAGACACGAATTGTGACACTCAGTGCTCCAAGCTGAGATGGTCCGTCTTTTCCAGTCGATACGCGGGTTGTGTAAACTGAGCCAGGGGTGTCCTAAAACTATGGGTGTGAGTTGAGAGTCCGTAATGTAAAATGATATAGTTTCAGCATGATTTCCAGAAGTGATGAGTGTAAGTTTCTCGGTGACCAAGGAGATGGTGGGTAAAGTCTGTCCATTCAATGCATTGACTGTGATCTTCTGGGAAAGTGTTTGAAGAGGAATCTGTAATTGTAGTGCAAACTGATGATCCAAAAAGTTACCTTCTGCCCCAGAGTCAATGAGTGCAGTGCAGTGGTGATCCAGAGTAGACCATCTCAGTCTTACCGGGAGGATGGTGGAAGTGGATGAGGTCTTACCTGCGGAGATCCCACCCGATAGTAGCCTCAAACTTACTATCGGGCTGGGCCTTTTACTGGACAACTATAGGCATAATGTCCGTTGCCACCACAATAGAGACAGAGGCCCTGGGATCTCCGCCTTTCTTTCTCCTCCCGGGAAAGCCGAGCTCGCCCCACCTGCATGGGCTCGGGATCGTGGGAGCCGAACGTGTCCAGGCCGCTGGACCGCTGGTTCTCACTCCGACTCTGAACTGGGTTGGTGGGTGTTCTCTGCCCAATCCTGGACAGACGGGCGTCCACTCTCAGGGCCAGGTCGATGAGTCCATTAAGCGTTGAAGGAAGGTCCAGGGCGTAGATCTCCCTCTGGACACGTTCGGCCAGCCCATGCAGGAAATGGTCCCACTGCGCCTCCTCGTTCCAGCGACACCCGGCCGCCAGGGTCTTAAACTCGATGGAGTAGTCAGATACCGATCGGTCTCCTTGGCGTAGGTCAGTCAAGACCCTGGCAGCCTCCTTCCCCTCGACGGCTCGGTCGAAGACACGTCTCATCTCCGCCGAGAGGGCTTGGAACGAGGAGCAGCACTGGTCTTGATTCTCCCACACTGCAGTTCCCCAAAGCGCCGCTCTCCCAGTCAGTAGCGTCAGAACGAAGGCTACTTTCGCCTCCTCCTTTTCAAAAGTTCTGGGCTGTAATGAGAAATGCATACTGCAACGTGTCAGAAATGGACGGCAGAAATTCGGCTCACCAGAGTATAATTCAGGCGTGGGCAGTCTGGGTTCCGACTGGGAGAGAGGCACAGGTGGTGTGGGGGGAACTGCAAGTGCTGCTGGAGGTGCTGGCGCAGTGGGGGGTTGTAGCTGATGAAAACGCTGGGTGAGCTCGGACACCTGTGTGACCAGAGTCTGGATAGCGCGTCCTGTCTCCCCCTGGCTGCGCTCCTGTGCATCCATCCGGCCGATGCATACTCGAATGAAATCCTCCAGTGAAGCAGATGAATCACCCGCTGCTCCCATCGTTTGGTCCATCCGTTCTGTCATGACAGAAGACTGGAAACAATTGCAGGTGAACAATATTTATTGGAACTCAAACACAGAATAAGACAATTCAGGAATGAAAGTTCCTCTCAGGGTGCGGTCGCGATCTCGCGTGCAGGAATCAGCTCCGGACGGTCCACACAGGGGGAAACGCTCAGACTCGGACACACAGGGACTTCGATGGTCAAGTGCTCGGTGCTGAGTGTTGGTGCTCGGTGATCTGTGCTCGGGTGCGGTGAAACAACAGGGATCCACTGAAGACACGACAACCCGGAAGACGACACGAACATTCACGCAGGAACAGCAAACAACGGATGGACACTGGAATGGAGAGATGAGTGAGTATAAATAGGGAACGGTAATGTGAATCAGCTGAGGTGGGGAATGAGATGATTGCGAACAGCTGGAGCACTGAACAAACACGTGAGCGGGACAACGCCCACTCCCGCAAACTCACAGACATGTAAACAACAATGACACGAGACACAGAGGAAACAATGAATTCACAACCGTGACAATTATACTTTTGAAGAAATTCTACAGTATACAGGTGCCCATTTTCATTAAATAACTGTTTAACAAATATGATGCCATTATCAGCCCATTTTTGAAAAAACAAAGTTTTATGCTTAAACGTTATATACCGGTTATTCCAAATTATACATTTGTTTGGAGAAAAATGATGTTTGTAGATAAGCATGCACGAGAGTAGCACCTGCCTGTGAAAATGACTTATAACGGGAATCTTACTGATTTCAAAGTTTCACTGCAACAGAAAAGCAACCCCACCCATCTTTTCAAAAAGTAGATTAGGAATTAAATACCAGATTTTATTTTTGTATTGAAAGTAATGCTTGAGCCATCTATTTTTTTTTTATTATTTGAAGTGCTGAAGTCAAGCACATTTAAACCTCCATTACCAACCGAATTAGTTAAGATACCTTTTTTAATGTAATGAGATCTATTTCTCCAAATGAAATTGAAAAGATTTTTATCGACTTCTTTAATTATGTTATCAGGGTCTTCTAGTGAAATAGCAGGATAGAGCAGACGAGATAAACATTCAGTTTTTGATCAAAGAATTCTACCATTAATTGACAAGTCTCGCATTAACCATAAATTAAATCTATTTTGAACTTTTTGAACTACAGATTGAAAATTAAGCTGACCCCTTTCCCTTTCGTCTTTACATATTTTGATTCCTAAATAGGTAATAACATTCTTTACAGGGATGCCATCAAGAAGTTCACTATTTTTCAGAGGGCACAACTCACATTTGTTTAAGTTTAATTTTAACACTGAGACTAATGAAAAGTTATTTAAACAATCAATCACACTTTTAATTTCTAATGAATCTCGAACAAATATTGTTGTATCATCTGCTAATTGACAGCATTTTATTTCTCTTAAATCCTGATGCCGTTAAAAAAAAAAAAAGTAATATAAAGAGTCATTGTCTGAGTTACAAGTAAAAACAAAAAAGGTGATATTGGGCATCCCTGCCTTATGCCTCTTTCTAAAAGAAATCTGGGGGTAGTGCCATTTGCAAGTTTTACTGAGCTATTACACCCATTATATAACGCACAAATGGCCCTTTTAAAGAAATTACCAAAGCCAAAAAAAATCTAAAGTCTCAAACATAAAATTGTGGTTAACAGTGTCAAATGCTTTATAAAAATCTACAAACAATATAAAACTTTCACTATCAATATACTCATTATAACCAATTACTGTAAATCTAGGACCAAACGAATGTTATTACTTATATGTCTGCCCTTCATGAATCCTGATTGGCAATCATCTATAATTTGTTCTAAGCATTTTTTCAATCTTTCTGCAAAAATAATAGCAAATACCTTAATAATATCGTTATTAAGTAATGTAATCGGTCTCCAGTTGTCGATAAGAGTAGTGTCCTTATTAGCTTTTGGTATCAAACTAATCAATCCCTGGCGTAATGATGGAGGTAACTCGCCACGTTCTATAGCTTCATTAAACACACATAATAAAAATGTAGATAATTGTTCTTGAAATTCCTTGTAAAATTCGCTAATCAAACCGTCGTTACCAGGAGATTTATTATCTTTCAGTTTACTGATCCCAGATCTAACTTCATCTGTAGAAATATCTTTGTCGCACAACATCATCCTGATCTATTTGGCATTTGCTTTAATGCTATCTAGAAATTGTCTTGTGTTGCCATCAACCTCTTTGCTGAATCGACTCTCGTATCAGTTCACGAGTCCTGTGACGTCATCGTGTGTGATGATGTTAAATGCTGGACAATAATCCATCAGTTCTCCTGAATGAGCATCACAACAGAAACACACTTTCAGTTCATGTAGAATAAACTCTAGACATGTTTCAGTGTGTGATTTACATTGTGTTGAATGATGGTAATGATTCATATCTGTGTTTCTTCTGCTTTTAGTGCTGATGTCCCTCGTTCACTCTGGACTCAGTCAAGGTACTGTCCGTTACTGCATTTTAGTTTTTAACTAATGTGAATTGTGTTGGTTACATCAGGATCCCTCATTTGTCTGTTTGCTGATGTTTAATGTCCATGTTTTGCATATTTCACATAATCATCTGACTGTAGTTCCTTATGCTGGAAAACATCACAGAAATCTGCTATTTATTCAATCAATCAATCAAACAGTCTTCAGTTGTAAAGTAGTTCAGTCAGACATTGATTTTAAAAGATCATAATCCACTGTATAAAACAGAAATGAGTTTTGCACAGTGAGTTTTATTTGCGTGTTTCTGAGTTTTTGCTGCAATATTAATTATTGACTGTGTGTCATTAAGATCTTCAATGCTCAGCTTTATTCACTCAGTGTGGTTTAGTTGAAGGGCTGGAAGAGAAAAGGGCTTGAGAACAGACAGACTGAAGTTAGTAAGTTCAGTTCAGATCTTTAAACACTCAGACTGTAAACAGCATCATCTACTGGTCAGAACTGGAAGAGCAATAATACAAAGATATGCAGACTGGATAAATATATCAGTTTCATTTAGTTTTTACCAACATATACATTTTTGATGTAATCATTACAATTTACAAGCAAACTAGTTTTTTAATTTAAGTGTTTTTCTCCTGATGAAGTTTTGAGTTCATGACAGTGATCTTGATACTGCAATGGTTTTCAATATTTACTTCTATGTTTCTCAGGGAAACCTGTAGTGAAGGTGAAGCCAGATCAGCCTGTGTTCAGAGGAGAGAGAGTCACTCTCACATGTCACATACAGGGAGGAGGAGACATTCAGACATACAGATGGTTTAAAGATGGATACACTGACTATACATATACAGCAGCAGAGTTCAGTTTCACAGCTGATGTGTCTTTCAGTGGTAAATACACTTGTCAAGGAGCGAGATCAGACTCATGGACAGACCTCAGTGATGCTGTTACACTGACTGTATCAGGTGAGTCTTCATATTCACATCTGTGTAATGATCATCACTTATAATTTTCAACCACATCTGTTCTTATAAGACAGTGGTTCTCAACCTCTCCTGCAGGGACCCCCTGACAGGCCATGTTTCTGTTTTAACCCTGAAATGGCACACCTGATTCAATTAATGAGTAGTTATCAGAGTAGGAAGAGTAGGAATTATTCAATTAATCAATTAGTCAACTACTCATTAAGCCTTTAATTAATTGAATCAGGTGTGCCATTTCAGGGTTAAAACAGAAACATGGCCTGTCAGGGGGTCCCTGCAGGAGAGGTTGAGAACCACTGTTATAAGAGGACTGACAATTCACTTTTTAGTAATTATTCAGTAACTGCACACGTCTTGTGTGTGTTGCATGTTTTGTGGAGGTTTTGGTTCATTATAAAATCACGTAAATTGTGACTTTCCAGTGTTATAGGCGTCTCCATCTTTAATTTATGTGTGTCTCCATCTTTGATATTTAGTCACTGTCACTATGGTTACAGGAGATATTCATGAGTGTCATGAGAATAGAAAAGGACTTGAGCGACTGAGTTCAGTTCTGATGAGTTTTGGACTGAAGTCAGAGAGAATGACGTGATTTACAGATTATTAGTGTTGAAGTCAAAACCACAAACCCAGACCAGTGTTTTCACAGATTATACATTTTTTTTCTAAGAACGGTTTTAAAATATTTGTTTTGTAGATGGAAACTTTAAAGTGTCCATTTTTCTTAGTGCTAGTGGAGCTTTTCTTTTTTTTTTTTTTTTTTTTTTTTGGAAGGTTAGTTTGATGTTCCTGAAATATTCTTTTAACATAATTTGTATTAACAACTCAAAAATCCTCCTCAAAAAACCTTTACTAATTAATCCAACAGGGAACGTTATAGTGACGCGATGCACAGCAAAATCCTCAGTGTTGAATGAACTCGATGTCTAAATGGGTCCAAGAGTGTTAAAGATGAAGAAACCTACAGTTGTTGTGCTTATTTTGAGAACATTATTAAAGACCAGATAACACGAAAAAAAGAATTTTTGTTCATAACTTTGAGAGATCCTTAACGTTAGCCAAAGTTATGATAATGTTCCCTGTTAGCTGGTTATGGTTGTGGTAAAAGTATATTTATCATAAAGGCTCAACACAAAATACACACATCCAGCGGACAAAACAAACTCAGTGAGGATCTCAACCACAGAAACTGCCAAAGGGAAGAGAGAGTTGCACACCACAGCTCCAATAATAGAAACATGTATCTCATGTACTCAATGGCCATTAGACTCAACACTCGAAAACATGAAATACATATATTTACATTATTTTGTAACTGTGTAACAAACTGTGGTTTGCCAACTTTCTCTTCCTTTTTGGAACATAAAACATACATTTTGTGCATGCAAATACCCTTATGATGAATACGATATTAAATAGCATAGCAAACAATGAAGTATCATGGTGCTTAAACACTGTACACACTGTACACACACTGCATTAGTATCGGTTGTTGGTATCAGAGCATTTATATGAGTATGAATATGAGAGCGCGATCGGGCCGACACCAACACTGGTGTTAATATCGACCTTTCTCACTCGTGGTTATGGGCTCCAGAAAGGCCGCTGTGAGTAAGTCCAGTCACTCAGAGCTCATGGTGAACAACACACACACATTCTCAATCTCACAGATCATCAAATCCTGGAGTCACCGGCTGTGTCTCATGTGGAAGACTGAATCCTCCGGAGGTCACATTTATCTGCCGCAAACGTCATGAGGCTCTTCATCTCAGTAAACTGACCATTACATTCCCATGAGGAAACTACAACAGTTTACACTTCACTAGCAATAACGCTCAGTTTTATAATGGTGACTGTCCTGAAATAAGCCGTTCTTTATGACGTATGCGGCCGATAAATGTGACGTCAAGAGGACGCAGCTTCGACATGAGACACAGATCCATGAAAACAGACGCTAAGAAGCAGAGAGTCGTTCAGATTGTAGGCTACTATCATTATTATTTTAAACTGATCTTTTAATCTTTAAACAGTTTTTTATTACTGATTAAACTATTGAGAAGAATATTACTGTGAACAAGAATTATATTGTTTTTGATGTTTCCTATAAAATAAAGAAAGATTGACTGAACTAAAAACAGTCTGTGCTTGCAAATATAATATAAGTTTATTATTTTGTTTAGCCTTTTTGCTTCAGCATTTGTTGTATGATGATATTTAGCATATTTTATTTTTAATATTAAAAAAAGTTGAGGTTATTCGCTTATCCGTAAATTTACCCGGGTCTGTCACATAACCTGTTAAAACTCTGAACTCGAAATATTCCCTGAAATTACCAGAACATCCCACTTCATGATTTTATGGTGAAATGTCTTATTTTTCAATTCACCTCGCACAACTTTCACCGCTGTTGCATATTTCACTCAAAATTATGATATACACATTCTCTTACATGAGGTTTATTACAAATACAAACAAGATAATACTTACCAATAATGAATACTACGTAGCAGTCCTAGACGAGAAAATGGCGGCCACACACACACACACACACACTCTGAGCCACACACACACTCTCTGAGCCACACACACACTCTCTGAGCATGTTCTTCTCTGAGCTTGTCTTTAACATACGCAAATGGCGCGCTCCGAAGCCAAATTAATTTGAGTTAATCAAATAAAATAAATCTCATAGATGACACTATTTACATTTTATTTTAGACTTATTAAATATATATGTATTATTCCTAATTAGATATATTTAAATAAAGTGAACACAATTTAAATGTGTCATACCTAAGAAGGGACCTATGAATCATTTTTGAGTGGAGCAGAAAAGACAAACACTTCAAATCAAAATAAATTACACAGTTTACTGTACAAAAAATAATGATAAAACAGAAGACTAGTGAAAGATATGATCAGTAACATAAATGAGCTCAACACTGCATCACTGTTCACTTCCAGATAGACCGATTCTGACTGTAAAGCCCCAGAGTTCAGTGTTCACTGGAGACACAGTTACTCTCAGCTGTGACGTGGGAAGCTCAACTGGATGGACGTTTCACTGGTGGAAAGACTCAAACCGTGAATCCAGTGATGATGCAGGAACTAAAACAATCAGTTCTGTGAGCGTCTCTGATGGAGGAACATACTGGTGTAGAGCAAAGCGAGGAGAATACTACACACACTTCAGTAATGCAATAAAGATAACAGTGAGAGGTAAGTGCTCTTTCACTCTTTTACTCTTTTTTTTTTTTTTTTTTCAGTGAAAGCTAATTTTTAGTTAAAAAAGATCAAACATGAAGTGTGTGTTTGCTCATTTCACAGAGAGACCCAAACCTGTAGTGAAGGTGAAGCCTGATGTTGGTGTGTTCAGAGGAGAGAGAGTCACTCTCACATGTGACATACAGGAGACAGGAGTCTGGAGGTACAGCTGGTATAAAGATCAATATAACAGCAGAAGAACAGACCAGATCTATTACAGCGCAGGACAAGACCAGATCTATATAATCACATCTGTGGAGCCGTCTCATGCTGGTCTGTACAGATGTAGAGGAAATCAGACTGAAACCCCACAGTACACAGAGATCAGTGATAGAGTTACACTGACAGTATCAGGTGAGTGTGTTCATGTGTTCCTCAGACAGAATTATTTGTTTGTTTGATTTGTTGGTAACACTTTACAACAAGGTTCCATTTGTTAATGCATATTAATACATTTGATATTTAATAATCTTAGTTAACATTAGATAATACAACTATTCATTGTTAGTTCATGTTAGCTCAGGTCCATTAAATAATATTCATTCATAGTATATGAGATGTGCGATAAATGGATGTTTCGACTGCATTAATGTGCACATCGAAGCTCAAATATCAACTGGTCACTCTTTGATAATAATTTCAGCCTCATGTCAGTGATAATGTTTTAGGAGTGTAGAAGCATCGGACCATTAGACTTTGACTTTCCTGTCACTAGATAAATGTCACCACAATATTACAATTTAATAGAAATAAGCACATAGAAATATACTTAAAATACATACATAAAATACAGAAGTAAATAATACAAAAATAATATAAATAAATGAATGTGTATCATAATTATAATATAAAAAAATCAGTTCTTGCAGGGCAAAATAAAAATTAAAAATGAAAAATTAAGCCTTAAACCATTTTAGGAGAAATTTAAGGTTCAAGTCTGAAAATCTCACATTAACTTCAGCATTAAACATTATTAGAACTTGGATTCTTTTTATATTTTTATTTCTTACATTTATCTGCATCTTTTTTCTTTCTATCTTTTTTTTATTTAATTTTGTATTTATTTAACATTGACATTTAACCATCTATATCCAGCAATATCAAAGTGCCAGAAGTGTGAAGTAGCCTTAGACCTGAGCTTAGCTGAGACTTTAACTCTTGGCTAGCTTGAAAGAGTGACATCTTATTGATTCCTGTTCAGAGATGTTTTGATCCTGTCATGCTGCATGTTCTCATTTGTTGCCTTGGTTATTAAATATGTTCCTCATCTGTGTTTAGTTTAAGATAAACTGTTTAGTTTGTGGTTTTGCTTGGATGGTCTCCTTGTTTTGTTCTGTAAATGAAGACTTCTCTAAGTCAATATTTTTGCTATTCTATTCAGTGGTGTCACTAGTGGGAGAGAAAGGACACATCCCTTTAAATCAAAATAAATGACAGTTTACTGTACAAAAAAAAGACAAGACAAGATATGAGCAATAACACTATAAATGAGCTCAACACTGCATCACTGTTCACTTCCAGATAAACCGCAGCCGACTCTGACTGTAAAGCCCCAGAGTTCAGTGTTCACTGGAGACACAGTTACTCTCAGCTGTGACGTGGGAAGCTCAACTGGATGGACGTTTCTCTGGAGGAAAGACTCAAACTCTGAATCCGGTGATTATGCAGGAACTAAAACAATCAGTTCTGTGAGAGTCTCTGATGGAGGAACATACAAGTGTAAAGCACAGCGAGGAGAATACTACACACACTTCAGTTATGTTGAGATAACAGTGAGAGGTAAGTGCCCTTTTACTCTGTAGATTTTTTTCAGTGAAAGCTAATTTTGAGTTTTAAAAGATTCAAAGATGAAGTGTGTGTTTGCTCATTTCACAGAGAGACCCAAACCTGTAGTGAAGGTGAAGCCTGATGTTCGTGTGTTCAGAGGAGAGAGAGTCACTCTCACATGTGTCATACAGGAGACAGGAGTCTGGAGGTACAGCTGGTATAAAGACACAAGACAAGAAAACAGAGCAAAAAAAGACCAGATCTATATAATCACATCTGTGGATCCGTCTCATGCTGGTCTGTACAGCTGTAGAGGAACTCAGACTGAAACCCCACAGTACACACAGATCAGTGATGGAGTTACACTGACAGTATCAGGTGAGTGTGTTCATCATTTCATCACATCACTTTAACCTGAAGACATTGAGTAGAAAAGAGTTTACTTTGTCTCACACTCAGTCAGATTATGTTTGTTAAGAGTTTGTAATCATCTCTATATACAGTGACAGGCTGATTATGATCTCAGATCTTTTCAGAGTTCATTATCAAGAGAGCGGGAACAGCCTAATACTTTTTTGACTTTCTCAGTTTGTGTAAATTCATTGGGGTTCAGAGTATTTACTTTTTTACCACATACAGCATAGTACAAAACATAATAATAATTAATAATTTCTGAACTCTGACTCTGTCTTTATTCACCTTTTTCTCATGATTTCTCAGTAGAATTGATAAAAGTGTAGAATAGAATATCATAGTTCTAATAGAGGCTCATTGTAACGCAGTGTGACAACATGCCCCGCCTGTACAACTGGGATTCAAACCCTGCTAGTGTCTTCTGCTGGTTAGATCAGCATTAAATAACTATCTCAACTGTTAAATAATAGATTGGAGATTAAAATAATATCAAACTTGTCTAATTTTAAATAAACATTAAATAAAAATGTACTTAAAGAAATTCACTTTTGCAATGGTTAAATAAATGTTCAGTGATATCATCCAAAGAATGTTCACTATATTGTTGATATGAGAACTAGTAAATACACTAAGGCCACATCCACACAATACCAGAGTTTCCCAATCCAATCTTTTTTCCCTCGCTCTAAAAAAAATATTCCGTCGTCTCAAGAAATATCTGCGTACGCACGAAACCACTGAAACCGACTCAAAACGCTGTAGTTCACATGCCAGACCAGTGTGTGGCGCTGTAATTCTGCCACAGAGATACACTAAAAACGGAGAAGACTTGGAGCATGTGCGTATACCTTGTGCGCTGTATACAATAATAATAGGCTCAGTAGTTTCTTCTTTATTTTATTTATTTATTTTTACTAATAACTTTATTGAACAATATAAACAACCATAAATGGCCTGGTACAAAATATGAAATGTCTTAATCAGACAACAGACAAGCATCATAGCATAAGAAAGAAAATATGAAGAAATAATGAAATAAAGAAATAAAACAAAAATACATTCAAGTGAATAATACATAAAGAAATAAGAGGCTCAGCAGCTTCTGCAACACGGACACACCGCAGTTGTTTTTCTCTTACGTGACGTAGCGGTGCTGACGCGTGGGGTGATGACATCATCGTTTCACAAAATACACGGATTGGCTGTACACATGAAAACGCAAGTGTGTCGTTTTCAGATTTATCCACTCTGGGACCCGGTTTAAAAAAATAGCGGTTTCAGGCTCTCAAAACGCCGGATGTGTACGATTTACGTAGGCTATACAGCTGAACGCGTCTCTGTGTGTACGGGCTCTAAGTTTCATCATGCTGGCATGTGTGGACAGTTTTAAACCGTGTGTTACAACCAAGCAGCAACATTCTAATCTGAAAAATGAAGCCTACCCGGAAGTGCGAAAAACTGCAATACATCGAAAATCCGCTAGGGGCAGGTCTCAAAAGGGAGCAAATGTCCATAGACCTCATGTTAAAATGTCCGTTTTCACAGCATAAATTCATGTTTTTACAGGTTGGTCCCATGGACTTTCATTGTATTTTTCGATAGGTTCCAAGTGCCTGACAACTGTGAGGGGGGTGATTTTTTTTCTAACTCGTTAGTTTAGATCGTATTTAGATATAAAATGTATGACAAATAAGGGCGTGGTTAACTTTGATTGACAGCTTGATTGACAGCTGATAACGAGCATAGGCTGCGCCGAGTGGAATTCCTGAAATTTGACGTCTCGGCCATGATCTGACACATTTGTATTGAAATATCGTACATAAAATGGGTTGTGTTCGTTGTAGTACTAACTTGTTAACTGTTCACATGAGTTTACCCGGATAGTACCTTGCAGGATACATAACTATAAGGTGTCTGAACATGCCTTTAAGAGACATACATGAACTTCACGTTACAACTTACCAGCAAATTCAGATGGGTTGTACTCTTCAGCAGCTTTGCAGTGCATGTAGTAACCATAGACTGTAAAAAGTAGCCTAGTCTGCCAGTCGATCTTGTAACGTTACAGATGGCTGAGGCTGCTTGGCTGAAGAGGCGGGTCTGGCCGGCTCAGTCTCACACAAAGCCCGCCCTTTTACCCATATATGGAT
Source organism: Squalius cephalus (assembly GCF_949319135.1). Taxonomy (NCBI): domain Eukaryota; kingdom Metazoa; phylum Chordata; class Actinopteri; order Cypriniformes; family Leuciscidae; genus Squalius; species Squalius cephalus. The sequence goes on from NC_137124.1 coordinate 6,849,790, forward strand.
TGTCCAGAAGGTGGGCGGGGTTAGGATTTCCCAAGATTTTCCAAGATGGCGCCGCCCATACCCCCCATAAACGGCCTCAAAACCGTTCTTCAGAAAGTCTATGGGTGACATCACAGACGCTTTGTCCATATTTTTTACAGTCTATGGTTAAAACTAGCTCTGCGTTAGTTTGTGCCTCGCTCACCCCTATCCTCCAGACATGTTCAGTTCATTCATGAGCTGCTGCCCTTCAGATTATCCCCTTCCGGAACAAAAATATATGGGAATATACTGCAAAATATAATGCAATATATTACAAAATACATGTCCATATATGGGAAACTAGAGCTTATATTTTTCAATACACTGCAATATATGCATTGACCATATGGCGATATATTAATACCAGTAGCGGGCGTTGCATTTCACACCTAACCCTTCCGTGGTGTCCCAGCTGAATTAATCCACCTCTTAATGCGCTTTTAATAGTGTAGCCACTGACTCTATAATGGTTGTGAAATTGCTGTTTTATTTTGCACCGGCAGTTAATGCGGTGAGTTTATATCTGCAATATTATATTACACATGCAGTACCATATCTGATCACATATACATCTATATATTATGAAGTGTATTACTGAATATTAAATTCCATACATTATGATATATTAGTAAATACATTGTAACTTTTTTTTCAATATATGAAAAGCGGTAATTCCTTATGTATTATTCAATATATTGTAATATATTAACACAATATATTATTATGTATATGTTCAAATATACTGTTAAACCATTTAATATATTGAAGGGAAATATATTTTCTTTTCATAAGGGTCTCCAGATTAATGAAACCAGTTGTTTGAGTCTCTTAGTTTGTGTTTCTGTCTTTCTTCTCAGGTTTCCCCACATCTACAGTGACTGTGACACCAGACAGTCCTGTATTCACTGGAGAAACAGTCAATCTGAAGTGTGAGATAAACTCTTACAGTGACTGGAGATATGAGTGGTATAAAGACAGTGTAATATTACAGACGTCTGATTATCGTTACACTGTAAACACAGACACTCTCACTATCAGAGGAGCTACTGAGTCTGATCAGGGTCAGTACTGGTGTAAAGGACAGAGAGATGGAAGACCAAACTCATCAACATCAAGCTCTGCTGTTTCTCTCTCTGTGAAGGGTGAGTTCAACATCATTGTCCTCATAAAAACTTTCACTACAAACTTTCCACTGATGTCTGTGAAAAAGGGATGCACTCGACAAGCTTGTGCGTCTCATAACAGCAATAAAGGCGTTACTATATATAGTTTAATATTCCACTAATTAGACATTTACTTCATAGACGACTTTCTATTGTATCTTTTTTTCTTTTTTAACCAGCTTTTGTATCCCCATTATTCTCTCTGTTGTCAGTTTCCTTGTCTGGACACAAACACTGTACACACACTATACACACTGTACACTGCATTAGTATCGGTTGTTGGTATCGGAGCATTTTTATGAGTATGAATATGAGAGCGCAGTATCGGGCCGACACCAACACTGGTGTTAATATAGACCTTTCTCACTCGTGGTTATGGGCTCCAGAAAGGCCGCTGTGAGTAAGTTCAGTCACTCAGAGCTCATGGTGAACAACACACACACATTCTCAATCTCACAGATCATCAAACCCTGGAGTCACCGGCTGTGTCTCATGTCGAAGGCTGAATCCTCCGGAGGTCACATTTATCTGCCGCAAACGTCATGAGGCTCTTCATCTCAGTAAACTGACCATTACATTCCCATGAGGAAACTACAACAGTTTACACTTCACTAGCAATAACGCTCAGTTTTATAATGGTGACTGTCCTGAAATAAGACGTTCTTTATGACGTATGCGGCCGATAAATGTGACGTCAAGAGGACGCAGCTTCAACATGAGACACAGATCCATGAAAACAGACGCTAAGAAGCAGAGAGTGTTCAATCATTATTATTTTAAACTTATCTTTTAATGTTTAAACAGTTTTTTTTATTACTGATTAAACTATTGAGAAGAATATTACTGTGAACATGAAGTATATTGTTTTTGATGTTTCCTATAAAATAAAGAAAGATTGTCTGAACTAAAAACAGTCTGTGCTTGCAAAGATTATATGGCTGAATACGTTTATTATTTTATGTCTGGCCTTTTTTTAACATTTGTTATATGATGATATTTATCATATTTATTATTAAAAAGTTGAGATTATCCACTTTGACTCTGAAAACTCTGAACTATAACTAATATTCCCTGAAATTTCCACAGACTTTAACATTATTCTTTGAAAGCTCTGGAATTTTATTCTCAATCTATAATTTTGTTATTCTGTTTGGTGGGTTTATACCAGCAACATTCCCATTTACAACCAGCGTTTACAACCGAAGGTCCTTCTGAACAATCAGTTTTATTCCCTGAAAGAGCAGTTTGAGTCTTTATGTTTCTGTTTCTTCTCAGATTTACCCACATCTACAGTGACTGTGACACCAGACAGTCCTGTATTCACTGGAGAAACAGTCAATCTGAAGTGTGTGATAAACTCTTACAGTTACTGGAGATATGAGTGGCATAAAGACAGTGTAATATTACAGACGTCTGATCGTTACACTGTAAACAGAGACACTCTCAGTATTGTTAAAGCTACTGAGTCTGATCGGGGTCAGTACGGGTGTAAAGGACAGAGATATAGAAGACCAAACTCATCAACATCAAGATCTGCTGTTTCTCTCTCTGTGAAGGGTGAGTTCAACATCATTGTCCTCTTAAACTATCTCTACATGATCATGATCGCACAACCAATCTAGACACTGCATGACCCACAGGTGGGACGTTTTTCATTTTAAACAATAATATTTTTGTAAAAAACCTAAAGTAATATTGACAAACTGTATATCATTTGAAAGCTTGCTGACTATTTTTTAAAATAAATTGCAGAGGAGCAATAATTTATCAATTAGCAACTAGAATATTTCATACGCATTAGGCATGTTCAGGCCTTTATTTTGAAATAGCTATGAACATGAAAAATCATGAAAGATTGGTAGAAACTCAATCCGTGTATCATTCGTTCAGTCGTTTTTTATTTAATATTGAAAGTAGGAAAATGAGAAGACAGTTCCTTTTTCGATTTTTCATTTTTTTCCAAAAAACCCCCGAAAAACAAGAATCCAGCTTGATTTTTTCGTTTTTCATTCTGAGGTAGAAAAATGAATAAACAGCTTGAATATTCGATTTCTACACGTGGGCGGGACTGAAACGCCCCTTTCCTCTGATTTGTCAGCCGAAGATCAAACTCTCCCGTCATCAGTTCTTCCTCAGTTCTGCACTGCATAATAAGAGTCCTCCGTTGTGTGGATTCTTAACGCGTTTATTGCAACTACATTTCATCTTTTTTTCATCAAACAACCAGACTAACGAATGGCTCGACACAACCCATACTGGGGAATAGACTAGACAGGACTTTCTTCTGTGTAGATATACAGTAAATTCACCTACGCTTTGCATCCGCTGGGTATGCAGGGTAAATGACGGCTGTTAGCCTACCATGGTCGCTCTCGCCCAGTAATTAAAAAAAAAAGAATAAATGAAGATATAAATGAATCAATATAATTAGTTGTAAATTAAATATTTTTAACACTAATACAAAAAGAAGAGAATAATGCATTGACATAATAGGCCTATATTAACGTAAACGCATGAACTGTCATTCAGACTGACTATCTAACAACCGGAGAACGGAGAGCAACAGAGATATTAAAATACATACTATTCTGAGTTTTATGATGTAGGCCTTGTGTTGTATTAAAATTTATTAATTTGTATCTCAAAGATGTGCGGTCATGTTGAGAGGGAAACAAACACATTTTATTATTAGCCTATTCAGAAATAGTGTAAAAGACCGGTAAATAAAATGCAACATTAACATTATAAACACTATTAATAACATATAGGCTATGTCTATACGTATTTCACTTCCCCTTACTGTAGCCTATGTCAAATCCTTAAATGAATGGTAGCCTATTCAGAAAACAACAAGAATGAAAAATAAGTAGCCACGTATAATAAAAATATAATCTAATAGCTTATAATAATAGCCTATTGTGTCCTTTATTATAAACAACATTTAGCCTATTTTAAACGCCAAGCCTAAACAAATTTATTTGAATCGAAACTGAAACTGTACGGACATTGGTTTCGCGCATCTCTCATTCAGTCCAAAGTTTCCATATTTGCAATGCAACATTTGGATGCTAACTAGTAATGTAAAGAAGGCTTCATACTTCAGTCGAGTCCCAATAGGCTAATCAGCATCTTCACAGCAAGGGAAATGAGTTTGGAATAACAGCAAGTAGGACTGTGTGGCACAACCTTTATATTGTAGGAAGACCAATTAAATTAAGCAGAATAACTTTATATATATTTGGTTGACTGTGTTTTATTTTAATGATGAACAGGCTGCGATGTCAAGTTAGCAATGCCAGAAGTGAACAGATAATAGCCTAGATGTTGTGCGAGTGAGCGATGCGCCGGCGCCATCACTTGGATTTGTTGCTCAGCAGGGGAAATAACTTAATATTCTGTCGTTTAATACTCTGTCATTCGAAACAGTAACATTTAGATTTTTATTTGTGCACATTCAAAATGACTAGAAAATGTCATGCCTTTGAAAAATAAAGAAAACAACATGATGCGCTGCTTTAGCGCGTCTCCTTGAACATCTTTCTGGCGCACACCAAAAATGAACCAAAATAGCCTTCTGACGCGCCAACCTTTGAAAGTCAACATTTAGATTATTTGAAGTAAAATGCATTATATAGTCACTTAGGAATAAAACACAGCGTGATTCATGATAAAAGAAATAAATTAAAAAACGTGACTTTACAGTTCGGAAAATAGGAAAATAGCAAACCCCTGGCACTTCAGAACTCTGGTCTACAAAGAAGAAAGCCCTGTCTAGTCTATTCCCCAGTACGGGTTGCGTCAAGCCATTCGTTAGTCTGGTTGTTTGATGAAAAAAAGATGAAATGTAGTTGCAATAAACGCGTTAAGAATCCACACAACGGAGGACTCTTATTCTGCAGTGCAGAACTGAGGAAGAACTGATGACGGGACAGTTTGATCTTCGGCTGACAAATCAGAGGAAAGGGGCGTTTCATTCCCGCCCACGTGTAGAAATCGAATATTCAAGCTGTTTATTCATTATGCTACCTCAGAACGAAAAACGAAAACTAAAGCTGAATTCTTGTTTTTCGTTTTTTTTCATGATTGACAGCTGTGACTGACAGGTTCTCTGAGTGAAGTAGTCACTGAAGCACCAACGGACATTTTTTTCGGGATCTTCGGAGGACTGAGGAGATTGTATTTACTTTATTTTAACAAGCCTCTTGTCGTACTGCAATCAATTTTTTAAAAAGTGTGCAGAATCCACTCTCCCTGAGTGCATTCGGCGAGAGTGAGGGCGGAGCGTTGATTTCGCGGCTTTACTTCCTGATCACTACTGCGCAGGTCTGGTCCCGAGATCGCTACTGCACAGACTCAAGATCCAATATGTCAGCGCCATATCGGGACTCTGGCGGCTTCAGTTCTCATCAATGGAAGAGAGCGAAGGGGCGTCGTAACGCACATACGTGTTTTTTATGCGTTATTAGAGGTTGAATTCAAATCAAATACTGCTAAACCACTCATACTACTTCTCAATAGATGTCTATTTCATAAATTGTATGAAAATTCTGTAAATATATGGTTCAGATCACTCTAAACATATATGGAAATGGAGGCGTCCTTATATGGTCACTAACAGAGCTTGGCTGTCCTCTAGTGAAAAGGTTTGGTACTGCGCACAAACTAAATCTCACTGAAAGCTCATTTTTTGAGATATCAACCTAAAATTTTGAACACAACTTGGCTTTGATTGTCTTGCAGTTTTAAAGTAAAACATGTTTTGTAAAAATATATATTTGATATAAATAATTATATTTTTTACATTATACATTTTCATAAACTCAAACTTCTATAACTTTTTTTTTCTGATTCACTTTCATGATTTTCACTTCTACAATAATCTTCCAAATGTCTTCTTTAAAACAAGAGCAGTCATAGGTCTATATTCCAAATCATTCTTGATTTACAACTATTTAAGTATGGATAGTGATGTTCATGTCTCTGTGATAAAGAGGGGTGACAGTGAAGGGGTGATGTGGAGCTCAACTCTTTTCTTATGCACTTCTGTATCAGCCTCATCTGTTCCAATAAGAGGACTGAAGCAATTATTTTAGTACTTTAAATGCTCATTTATCTGACTCTTGAGGCTCTGAATCTGTTGTTGTTCTCCTGCAGATCTAAAGCCGAAGCCTGAACTCACATCAGATCCTGCAGGAGCTGCACTGACTGGAAACACAGTGACTTTGACCTGTCGCATGGATCCGTCCACTGGAAACTGGGACTCTTACTGGTACAATCACACACTGAACCCTGAGACAGAGAAGACAGAAACAAACTCCTACAGCCTGAAGATTGATTCAGTGTCTGATGGAGGCCAGTACTGCTGTAGAGCTGGAAGAGGGGAACCAGTCTATTACACACAATACAGTGATGCACTGTGGGTAAATGTTACAGGTGAGAGAGACTGTAGTGTGTGATGCAACAAATACAGATCAGAGACAATATCTACACAACTTCTGAAACTATAAATGCAATAATCTGTGTTTGTACAGTGAGTCCTAAAGCTGTGGTGACGGTACGACCTGATGAACGAGTGTTTAGAGGAGAAACAGTCACTCTCAGATGTGATATAAAGTGGGGAGGAGACACTGAGTGGACATACAGATGGGAAATAGAGGGAACCAACAACCAATATAAAAACACTGTCAACCGAACCTCAACACAAGAGTTGAATATCAGCAGTGTTGATCTCTCTCACCGCGGTAAATACACCTGTACAGGACAGATACACACTCAAAGCTCTCAGCGCAGTGATGCTGTTACACTGACTGTCTCAGGTGAGTGTGTGTTTGTTGTGATCAGCTTCTCCATCAGTTTCTCTACGGCTCTGTAACTCGTGATGTTTTGTTCAGCTGAAGCTCAGGCATCAGTGCGAGTGTCTCCACAGCCGTGGCTGACTGAAGGAGAATCAGTGACTCTGACCTGTGAGGTTTCAGGCTCCTCTAAAGGCTGGACGTTCAGCTGGTTCAGAGATCATGATCATCTGTCAGACAGCAGCAGAGGAGCTGGAGGATCTTACACTCTCAGTCCTGCTGCTCTACAGCACACAGGAGTTTATACGTGCAGAGCAGAGAGAGGACGACCAGCCTATTACACACACAACAGCAGCTCACACACACTGTGGATCACTGGTGAGGGTTTATGCTTGTGCTCATCCGGATCTGTGTTTCACTGCAGTCTCTGTGCTGTCAGTTTTGATGGAGATTTTCCTCTTTTCAGGAGTTTCTGCTTCAGTGTCTCTGGTCATCAAGCCCAGCAGAAGTCAACACTTCTCATCGGCCTCTCTCTCTCTGAGCTGTGAGGATCAGAGTAACTCTGCTGGATGGACAGTGAGAAGATACACAGACAAAGACACACAAACTTGTGCAAATCAAACAGGATCTCGATGTGTAATGGACTCTCTCAGCACATCTGACACTGGAGTGTACTGGTGTGAGTCTGAATCTGGAGAGAAACGCCATCCTCAAAACATCACTGTACATGGTGAGTCCGGTTTATAATCATGACATCTACTAGTCTAATGTTATAACCTAAATTATAATTAGAGTCTAAAGACATTTTCCACTAATTGTTTTCTGTACAGCTGATGACAGACTGACTTCTTTTCAATTATTTGAATGAGTTTCTCCATACATATCTATTTGCGAGTTTGCATGGCCATTCAATCTTAATATAGTTAATGGTAAATTAACTTGGCTTGCTGTCCTCAAAGGAGGCTCAATCTAAACCCTCTATGACAGGACAGCGCAGAGGAAGAATAAGAGAAATAGTGGAGGAGGAGATGGGGAGGAGGAGGGATGCTGGAAGAACTGTCGCTGCTTATACAGTACAGGTCAAAAGTTTGGACACATTACTATTTTTAATGTTTTTGAAAGAAGTTTCTTCTGCTCATCAAGCCTGCATTTATTTGATCAAAAATACAGAAAAAAAACTGTAATATTGTGATATATTATTACAATTTAAAATAATTGGTTTTCAATTTATTATACTTTAAGTTATCATTTATTTCTGTGATGCAAAGCTGAATTTTCAGGATCATTACTCCAGTCTATCAAATGATCCTTTAGAAATCATTCTAATATGATGATTCATTATCAAAGTAGGAAACAGTTCTGCTGCTTAATATTTTTTCATAACCTGTGATACTTTTTTAGGATACTTTGATGAATAAAAAGTAAAAAAATAAAAATAAAAAAAGAAGCAAATTTTTTAAAAATAGAAATCTTTTGTAACAACAATATACAGGTTAGTAATTTGGGGTCAGTAATAAAATCAATACTTTTCAATCTGAAATAAATCAATACTTTTATTCAGAAAGGATGTGTTAAATTGATAAAAAGTGATAGTAAAGAAGATTTATATTATTAGAAAATATATTTTTTATTTTGAATAAATGCAGTTCTTTTTAACCTTTTATTCATCAAATATATTAGGCAGCAGAACTGTTTCCAACACTCATAATAACTCAGAACATTAGAATGATTTCTAAAGGATCATGTGATAGACTGGATGTCACATGTGACACTGAAGACTGGAGTAATGATGCTGAAAATTCAGCTTTGCATCACAGGAATAAATTATTTTTTAAAGTATATTCAAAAAGAAAACTATTATTTTAAGTTGTAATAATATTCCACAATATTACTGTTTTTTTTTCTGTATTTTTGATCAAATAAACGCAGCCTTGATAAGCATTAGAGACTTCTTTCAAAAATATAAAAATTCCAAACTTTTGACCTGTACTGTATACGCTCATAATGATGATTGACAGGACTGAATGTTTAGGGCTCCTCCGTTTTGGAACTTCATTTATTGTGATGTTACATGAACCTGCCCTTAAATACCACGTACAAACAAAGCAAAATGTGACTGGTCACTTTTCACATTCATCAGACAGTTCTTACCATATCAATTGGCAGATTAAACTGCAAAATGGACGTGTTTTTATGCCAGTGGTTAAAAATCTGATACACAACCAACAAACTCTCATGACAATTTGTAACTATTTTAAATTTTGGCAAATTGGTGACTAGTGTGTATGAATTTGTACAATCTCATTAGTATAATGTTTTTGTGCCCCACTGATGGTTGGGTTTAAAGGTGGACCTTGATGCATCTAAAAGCCACATAGAGGCTATAGAGGAATAATTCTTTGTGACTCGTTTGCAGTCAGTCGGCATTTCCATCAAAAAGACTGATGAACTTAGCTTGCTTTCGATTTTATTTTGATAAGCTATATAAAGCTTGATACGGCATTCAAACCGATGCAATACGGTCAACAAAGTTTGCTCCCGCTACTCGCCTCTTCCAGCCCTCTCAAACAATCCACCTTAGGAAATAATAAAGAGAGCGGAAGTGATCCGCTGTGCCCATGTGACCGTGAATAACCAATAAGAAATAACAAAGAATTAATGCTCCTACAATGCTTGCTTTTTTCAACAAAAAAAACAACAAAAAAACGGTTTAAACAAAACAATCGGTTACTCATAAAATAGTTGTGTTTTCTCATGAGATTTGTTAAAACTACACGACACTAGCATAAGAAAGCTTGAGATGTATGAAGTACAATTCATAATATCAATATTTTTCTTATGATTTGTTTTGCTATATTCTTAATATTTACAGTAATAAATATTCTTGTGTTTGTAGACGGTGAGGTGATTCTGGCGAGTTCTGTTGATCCTGTGATTGAGGGAGAGACTCTGACTCTACACTGTTTACATCGATCTACAAACTCCTCGATCCTCAGCGCTGATTTCTATAAAGACGGATCACTGATCCAGAATCAGACGACAGGAGAGATGAGCATCACTACTGTCTCAAAGTCACATGAGGGTTTCTACTACTGTAAAACAGAGAGAGGACAGTCACTCCTCAGCTGGATCTCAGTCAGAGGTCTCTGAATAATCAGTGATGATATTATTGTAATATGATCAGTATCACGTCACTCACGGACAGATCTGTGTGTTTGTCATGTTCTTCCGTCTCAACAGCTCCATCTTCTCTTCTGGTCATTGGTGTGTCTGTAGGATTGAGTGTTTGCTTGTTGTTCTTCATCTCACTGCTTCTGCTGTGGAGACACAAACACAAGAAAGGTGTGGAGCAGTTCATCACATGTTATGAATTATTAAACCACATGAACAGCAACAAATGGAAGATACAGTTTCTGAAGCCTAGACAGCCACTGCATGTTTATTAATAAATGAGCAGTTAATGCATGTAATCAGATTATATGTGAGTGACAAAACTCTTACAGTGACCATAATGATCTGTGTCTCTATTGTAGATCAGCACTGTAACATTCAACAGACATCAGTCCCGAATCCATCTGGAGAATCTCAAGCGTTAAACTCTCCTCTGCAGTCTGGTCAGAAGCAATAACAAATGATTTATATTTATTTATTAATGCCCCCCCTTTTTTTTAGACTGCCTTGCTTTTAAACTTTCTCCTTGTTTGCTGTCCAGCAGATTCTGATCACATTTATAATAATGTGACTCCAGTGAATAGTGGAAATAAAGGTTGAGTCTTAAAAATTATTAGAAAATATCTACACATGCATCAGGAGAAAATCAACAAAAATCATTAAATCTGTGATTGACTTGTTCCTCATTGTGTTTTTCAGACGTCACATATTCAGAGGTCACTGTTAAGAAAAACATATCAGCGGATAAAGGTTAAAAACCCTCTTCAATAGAATCATTAACCAATAACATTTCTGCAATTTTAGTTAAAGAAATAATATATATATAAATATATATATATATATATATATATATATATATATGTCTTTCTAATTGACTAACTATATTTTTCTTGACAAAATCATGGCAAATAATGTGATGTACTCAGAAGTGAGAACAAAAGGAAAGAAAAGCAAAGGTGAGATCCTGTTTTTCCTGAAGTACAATATTATTTGTCCAGCATATTCTGAATAATCTGATTTATTTTCTGTTCTGCATTAGATATTAATACTGCAGGACCCAGTGATCTGACTTACGCACAGATCAATATACAGGACAAGAAGAAAGGCAAGGGCAAAGGTAAACTCTCAACAAACTGCATCTAAACACAACTGTCTGAATGAATCATCACATTTAACTAGATATAATATATAATGCCTCTATATTATCAGGAAAAGATAACAATTTACTATCATTAACAGAACTGATAAAGACCTTCATTTTGGAAATGTAACAACAGTCTCAACAATCACATCTGTTACTGAACCTGCTAATAAACGTTCATTGTGGTTTGAGAGGTTCTGTTCTCTCTTGATATGATCATGGATTATCAGTTATTATTGTAGTTGCAGATGTAAAGCGTGTGTTTATTCTCTGTTTCTCTTGTTCACTGTCAGGGAAGAGCAGCGAGTCTGGAGACACTTTATACTCTGAACTGAAGAACAACACAGATAGAGGTGAGAGAAACAGAGTCAAGCTTCATCACTGTTAAAGTTGAACTATTAAACATCAACAGATCAGAATGATTCATAAAGTCACGTGGATCATTGAGGAAGTGTGAAAATCTCATCAACATTTGTGTTCTTCAGGTGCTGATGCTGGAGTCGGTGATGCAACCCATGCTCAAGTTTTAAGGAAGAAAGGAAAACAATAAAACACGTAAGATTTTTCTTACAATGATTTTACAGTCACTGACAAGAAGATTCTTTCATGTAGAATTTAAATCTGTTTTTAGTGATTCAGTTCAGTTATTTGTGAGGATCAGGTTCATTGTGATCTTAAAACTGTAAATCATCAACAGCATGAGCTCAAATCAGAGCTTTTTATTGTCCATGTTTCCCAGATAACAGGGAACGTTCTTATAACTTTAGCTATTGTTCTGGCAAGGTTCCTAACTTTTCTCCTTAATTTATTAAGGATCACTAACTTTCTGGGTTGAAAATGTATTACGGTTGGATGTTACACAGTAAAATCCCCTGTGTTTAATGCTCACTCAGAGCTGTTCATTAGTGACGACACCTGATGTTAAAGGTGGGGAAAGCCGTTTTTGAAATATGCTGTTGGCCAATAGACCAACGCTACTTTTGCGTCATCGAAGGGTAACGCCCCTTTTTGGGGGAAAACAAACAGATTCCCCTAAGAACAGAACTCGCTCGCTCTAGACCTGCAAAGTTTCTTGAAAGCAAAAATCGCACAAACATACACTCTCTTTGAACTATTCTGACATCTACCACTATCTCGTGGAATCACCAAGTAAGTAGCCTATTTTTTTTTGTCATTAACACACTCATAGTATGACAAACTAGACGATGAGGCCATGTCAAGAGGAGTCGGTGGTTTACTTGGATCATATTTCACTTGATTTAAGCTATTGACATAGTTTTGTTGTCGACTAGCTATAACTTACTAGTTAGAAAGACGAAGCTGCTAGCAGCTACGTGATTAACGTTAGCTCTCACTAGGCACGCTACCTTGGCTGTTAACTGATTTTACTGTTGAAATAGTGGCAGGCTAGGACTAAAGTGGACTTGGCTGGTTTCTGCTTAGTGTCTAGAAAGTGCTAGGACTTTGAAAGTTGTAAAAAGGTTTACAGTGTACGGCAAAATATGTATGGGGCATGTTTTTCATTGTCTCTACCCCACTTAAGGTACGGACTATTTATGTTTTTAGCATCTGACATGATTGTTCTGATTACAGTGTTTGAGGGTTTCTTACTAGTATAGCTAGTCGACAACAAAACTGTCAATAGCTTAAATCAAGTGAAATATGATCCAAGTAAACCACCGACTCCTCTTGACATGGCCTCATCGTCTAGTTTGTCATACTGTGAGTGTGTTAATGACAAAAAAAAATAGGCTAACGTTACTTACTTGGTGATTCCACGAGATAGTGGTAGATGTCAGAATAGTCCATATTTGGCCACTGCGTGGGGTCATTAATCCAGTTTTCGACCATTTCAAAGGGACACCTCTTTAACTCCCTATCCAGTAGCTTCTTTAAATACCGCTCACGGTCCTCGGCCGGCAAAGAGAGTGTATGTTTGTGCCATTTTTGCGATCAAGAAACTTTGCAGGTCTAGAGCGAGCGAGTTCTGTTTTCAGGGGAATCCGTTTGTCTTCCCCCAAAAAGGGGCGTTGCCCTTCGATGACGCAAAAGTAGCGTTGGTCTATGTTGATATTTGAAATCAACGAAAACAAACACACCTGTAACAGAGACAGGGGTGTACCAACTGCCACAAAGAGGCCCCAAAGATGTTCGAGCAGTTGTAGCACCACTGCCCTGAATATACCGGCCGATGGAGGCGTAAAAAAAAAAATGATGTGACGTGCTGATGAAGTCAAAAGTTCAGTGTGTATTCCCAAAAAGTGAAAAACAAAGATTTTCCAGTAGAGTGCAAATGATATTTACAGTGAAAATCCAAAAGAAAAAAAATCAAATAAACTGTTCAAAGTTAACTGCAAACAAAGATTTTGGCTATGCCAATAAATTGATCCAAAAACTGAGCAACCAACTCACTCTACGAGCTCCTTTCAACACTGAGAGACCCTCTTAAAAAGGATAAGCCCCTCCCACTTGGACTAAACCATTTAATAATTAAAGGTAAAAAAGAAATTTAAGAAAAAAAAAAAATAGATCTAACAGTAACAAAGACATAAACTGTTAGAATAATACTAAAATATACAAACATTGGAAACAAAACAAACTCAATTAATTATTAATGTTTAACAATGTTTAACGAAGAATCAAACAGAACATCAGTCTCCCCCTCAGACATGAGAACAATTAACTGTGCCTTCCATTGGCGGGAAACAGAAATTTAAAAATGGTGGCAGTTACTGTGACCGGGTTTCGTCTGTTTGGTATGGGAAAATGTTCCAGTATGTAAGTATGACAATTCATATTATGCAAGTGGATAATTGAAAACAATAAACATTTAACATGGTAACTGGTCTTGTTTGAGTTCTTGATACAATACATAAATCAACATAGTGAAAATAATGACTCAGTAAATGCTAAGCTAAAGAAAAAGGACACGATGAGGATAGGAACAACACTTAAACAATAGACAATCATTGACACACACATATCTGTGTTAACTGGTGTTAAAATTTGTGCAAAACAAATAATGTGTAATGTTAGTATGAAAAGTGTATGTATGCATAGTATGTTCTTATTCCAGTGTCATAATAAGTCATTTCACAAAATAAGAGTCTCTAGTCACAGAGCCCCACTGTGACACACCCCTTCTTTATTGCTCCGCCTCCAAAACTCTGCCTCCAATCCTAACAGCCCGAGTCGGATCCCGATCCCCTGCAAGCGAGGCAAGTGCACTAACAATGACGGTATACACCGCATTCACTAGCAGTCGTCAGCGCGACTCTCACTAGCTGACCTCTGTTACAAGAGCAATCCAAGAGTAGTTGTCTGTTTATCATAGCAGAAGCGCAACAAAATAATGCTTACTGAAAAATAAAGCGAATCAAACCATGGGCCCTATTTTAACGATCTGAAACACAAGTATCAAATGTGAAACGCAAGTAACTGTGGGCGGATCTCGCGCGCTGTTGCTATTATACCGACGGGATAAATGACTCTTGTGCCTGACGCAAATCTAAAATGGGTTGGTCTGAAGTAGCTTCATTACTCATAGGTGTGGTGTGGGCGTAACGTGCCATAAACCAATCACAGCGTCATCTCACATTCCCTTTAAAAGCAGGAGCGCTTGTTCCATGGCGGATTGCTATTATAACGGCGGATTTGCCAGGCACATGCCAGGAGCGGTTCACATCCGAGGAGACCAACGTTCTCGTCAGGGCCATAAAAGACAGAGAAGTGACATTGTATGGGGATGGAGAAACACACCCAAACTAGCTTCGGTTAATCAGGCGTATAATAATTTGGGTAAATGTGTAAGCTAGATTTATGCCTATTTTTTCACATCTTCATGGACACCACAATGATTTCCCTCGTGTGGAATATTTGTCCTTGTAATTATGTATGGTTTGCAAAAATGTCAACTGCTGCGTCTGTGTGTAGATGAGACCTCTCTTCGCCAAACCGCCCCCGGGTGCACAAGTTCATTCGCTACTTTACCAACGTGCATCTGCCGAGGGAAAAGTCCGCTGTGTGTCGGGTGCATAATAGGAATGATACATGCGTCGGTGTACAAAGTCAATGGCGCTGGGTGCAAGATAGGGCCCACTGTGTTACTCACGTGTGGAGCGAATCAAAGCAACATCTGTGTGTGTTTTCGGGCCTTCCCGCTTCGCTCTCTCCAGCCTGATCATAACCCTTCATTTTTCAGTGCTATTCTTCTGAGCTTTTCTCTTTTGTATTGTGTCTCATCTCTACAGTATTTCTGCAGTCTTTCTTCAAATCTCCCACTTAATCGTTCTCCCTCCTCCACCGTCATGTATTGGCTACACGCGTTTGTTGTTGTGTCGGTGCGACTAACTTCTAAACAGCATATTTCAAAAATGACTTACCCCACCTTTAAAGGGATACTTCAGGATTTAGCATTAAGCTTTGTATCTGTAGAAAACCTGTAGTATTTTCGAATTACCATGCTCTCCTCCCTCATATCCCCCTGAGACGAGAGATTTATGTCTTTTTTGTCTGGAAAAAATCCTCCGATGACGCAAAAATCGTCATTTTGCGTCATCGGAGGATTTTTTGGCCAGAGGATGTTCTCAACCCGCCCATAGAGGGTGGGATCTCACTCACAGAATGTACACAGTGTCAGCCATCTTTTATTTGGAAGCTAAGCTAACGGGTTCTTACTCTGTGGAGAAAGCTGAGTAGTAGGGGTTACCATACATCCTCTCTTTCCCGAACATGTCCGTCCATTGAGATCGTCCAAAATGTCCGGGATTCAGCTTTTGCTTTCTACAGTCGTCATTCATTGTTTACTTGCACACCTTTTGTTTCAATCTAACTGTATTCATTCCGATTGGTGAATCTGAATGTAGTGTTTACATGAACGCTAAACAAGTGATCGGTTGATGTGCGTTTTAACATTGCTAAGAAAATACCCGCTCCTCCGTGAGAGATACGAGACCGGTGCGTCTGCATCAGTAATCACGCCACCGGCCTCGCATCGTTCTCCCGCGGCCGTCAGCCTCGTCCTGCTCGCCACAGTAAACATGATGAATGGCGACTGTAGAACGCAAAAGCCGAATCCCGGACATTTTGTGCGATCTCAAAAACCCGAGCAGACTTGTCACGGAGACTCACTAGTAGCTTAGCTTTGTAAGCTCTCTAACTGGTAGGCGTGGCTTGGGAGTGGCCTTGTAGTAGGGATGGGCGGATCGATCCTTAAGTATCGATATTTTCGATACTGCCTTTGTATCAAAAGGATCGATTCTCAAATACAAGTATCGATTCTATCTTGTTTATTTTTTTGTATTTTTTTTTTCGTTTTTAAAATTAGTAGTAACCGCCATATTGAATATAAATACACTTTAATCATAACGTCAATGGGAACTATATCTTCTTCCGCTGTATCACCGCGTTCGCTCACTCAGTTACGTCTCCTTTCGCTGTATCACCGCACTCACACTCACAGTCCAGCAGGCCAGCAGGCAGCAGCACACTCAGACAGTCAGTCAGCGCCGCAGACAGGTTTAGGAAAGGTGTTCGAGTGGATGACTGCGATGAGTGAACGAAAGAGAAGCGTAATTTGGGGTTATTTCACTCCAGTAAATACTGATGAAGCCTTGTGTGACGTTTGTAAAAAAAAAATACGCCACTGTGGTAATACCACAAATTTGACAAAACATCTTAAAGCAAAACACCCTACAGAGCACGACGAAGTGCAGCTGAAGCGAGCAGAGGAGGTAACACAGCCACGACCCCCATCTTCTGGCTCGAGGCAGAGTTCATTAGCAGAATGCTTTCAGAGAGGTCAACATTACCCAGGTATTAAGTGGTGGTTAGATTATTTGAATTCAAAAAGTCAAGTCACATTATTTTTAGCTATAAGCTACTTTGTACAATACAGACTGTATCAGATATGAAGATACAGTATTTTATGTAGAGCAGAATATTAAACTGGATATTTTGCTTTAAACATTTTTCATTTTAATTATCATTTAATTTTTTTTTATTAAACAAATGACAGTTTAAGTGTCAAGTAATATGGGAGAGATTTACTATCATTATAAATTCTTAATGCCTGTAACACAGCTTCAAGAACATAATATATGTATTATATTTTATAGATGACTCGCAGAGAGCATCTGAAATTACAAGACGCATTGGAGAGATGATTGTAAGGGACCTCCAGCCAATCTCAGTTGTAGAAGACAAAGGTTTTATTGCTCTTGTCAAGATTCTTGATCCACGTTACCAAATCCCTTCCCGGAAAAAGCTGATGGACTGTACAATTAACAATATGTATGCTGAATGTAAAGCCAAAGTAATGACAACATTACAACATGCAAACCATGTCATTCTCACAACAGATATGTGGACCTCAAGGTCCACAGAGGCATATTTAACTGTGACCTGTCATTTTATTGACAACAGCTGGCAAATGCATGATTTTGTGCTAGAAACCTGCCATTTCAGTGTACAGCACACAGGTGACAATATTAGTGCAGAGCTGAAAAGAATAGCTGAAGAATGGGGCGTTACTCAAAAGGTGCTTGCAGTTGTCACAGACAACGGTGCAAACATGGTTGCTGCAGTGCATAAGGCTGGGTGGATGCATTACCCATGTTTTGCCCACACATTAAACTTGGTGGTCAAAGATGCAATAAAGGCATCTCCGGAGACCGTTCATCTTCTGGAAAAATGCAGAAGCATTGTATCCTTTTTCCACCATAGCACAAAAGCCACAGAGAAACTTAAACAGATACAAAATCAACTGAAAGTGGCAGAACATAAACTGATTATTTCAGTTGAAACCAGGTGGAATTCAGCTTTTTACATGTTGGAGAGGCTACATGAACAAATAGATCCAGTTACCACAGCCCTCTGTTTACTTGGAAAGAGTGACCTGTGCTTTACAACTGAAGAGCGGTCTGTTATCCACCTGACCATTGAGGCCCTGAAACCTTTTGAGGAGGCAACACGTGAAGTATCAGCAGAAAAATACACTTCTGTCTCAAAGGTCATTCCCCTAGTATCACTGCTGCTTAGAGCATCTGCTGCCACTGAGCGTCAAGGAAGCTCTTTTGCCACAGAACTAGCCAACCAATGTCAGCGGAGATTCCGTGGACTTGAAACCATACACAGTCTTGGTGCCAGCACCTTAGTTGACATAAGGTTTAAGCACCTGGCATTTCGTGACAAAGATCATGTAGAAGCTGTAAAAAAGCGACTCCTATCTGAAATGCGGGATGTCCACTTGGCTGCTGCACCAGAAGCTACCTCAACATCTGACCTAAGGTCTGTGTCAGTACCTACAGCAAGCTCTGCATCATCAGTGACTCCTTCAGTGACCCCATGTACTGCATCATCTACAGCTAAAGGAGGCATATGGGGGGATTTTGACTCGCAGGTTCTATCAGCACAACAACAACAATCAGGAAGCAGCGATTCCATAATTGAAATGCGTCGCTATGCTGAGGAAAAAGTAGTTCCCCGAAACCAAGACCCATTAGTTTGGTGGAGAAACCATGAACAGACCTTTCCAGCTCTCAGCAAACTGGCAAAGAAATATCTTGGGATCACTGCATCATCTGTCCCTTCTGAGAGAATTTTTTCCAAAACAGGGGAGCTGATCAGTCAAAGAAGGAACAGACTAAAGGGGAAAAATGTCAACATTCTCTTGTTCCTTAACAAAAACCTATAAATCCGACTCATGCTGGCTGCGTATATCAGTACACATATGAACATTCCAACTTAAAATTCAGCCTGAATTTCAAGTTTGACATTTAAATAACATAATATGACACTGTTCTGAGCCTAACAGTCATCCCTGGTTTTATTTTAAGTGCATTCCAGTCTTTTATCAGGGATTTGTTTTATTTTATTATTAAGCTGGAGAGTTTATCAGTCATAGAAAAAACAGGCTCAAGAGGAAAATGTTAATTTCAACTTGTTTCATTTAAAAAATCTATAAAGGGAAGAAATGTGGTAAAAGTGTTCAGTGTTTAATAATAAACGTAAGCAAAACGTTTTCATGTCCATTTTATTTAATATTAATAATGTTGCTATCAAAAGACTCTATAAAATCACTTACATGAAAAAATTTCATAGAAGTATCGGTATCGGTATCGCCGATACTTGTCTTGAAAGTACTTTGTATCGGATCGAAAAGAAAATAACTGGTATCGCCCATCCCTACCTTGTAGGGCAGCGAAGCAAGTGCATTCTGGGAGTTGTTGTCTTTCATCCACATGAGCCAAAAAGAAATTTTCTGGCTTTTCTCAGTCTAGAAGGCTCCAAATTCAAAAATAATTTCACATTTCTACTACATAAATGACCCAATTTAAATACACATTCATCTTTCCAGAGGTCAAGTATCCCTTTAATGAGTAAAATCACTGATGGAAAGAGGAATAAACATTTGAAGTCCCCATTGTGGTGATCAGTGTTCCCTGTAGTTGAGTTCTTGATTGTTTTAATAATTTTTTTCTCTGGCTGTTTTAACAGTGTGTTCAAAAAAGACATGTGTCAGAAGGATTCAAGACAGAATAACATCCAGCCTGGTCTCATTGTTAATAGCTAGGTATTAATATGTAATTTCAAAGACACAAAACATACTTTTTTGTACGTTTGGATAGATGATGTTGACTGTCATGGTGACGTTATCATGAAGTGGCCTGATTCACTGATCAGAAGTGTTTTGTTGTTGTTGTTGTTGTTGTTGTTATTAATTAGTTTAGATATTGTGTGAGTCGCGTCAGCCTCTTGGTAGTTTCTACCATGATCACATTACTCTATTTCGGTCACGAGCCTCTTCCTCTCCTGTAAAAGGTCTACCTTTATAAAGTCAGGAGGTGTCCGGTATAATATTGTCTTCTCTGATTATATTATCTCAGGGTCAGCTCTGATCTACTGTACCCCCCAGGCCTACGGTTCAGAAAACAGCCAAGCCTACCAGTGTAGTGTGGGCTAGTTCAGTTCACCACAGCTGTCTCTCCTATTCCTGCTCATGCTCTCCCACGGCCTACTCAGTTGACAACCTTGTCTGGATATCGCTATAAAAATCTTTATTTTCTTTCTTTCTTTATTTTATATAAAATCGCTATATAAAAGTCTTTTTCAGACAGTCATCTCATGAAACCCCAAAAGGATTCTTACTCTACAGCAATGAACAGACTGGGACAATCCTATCAGATTTTTGAGGGCAGTCCTCATTCTCATTTTATTATTTCTTGCAAAGGTAAAAGCTAAATACACCACTCTATGCCAGCTAAGCTGGAAGATCCATGCCAGAGACACAATTATATTTTAAAGCTTACCCTGTCTTTGTTCAGTGCATGTTTTCTTCTCTAAAAATGTCAGGTTTCTTATCTTGATCTTCTGGGGGAGTATTACAGAAACTTTCTATCTTAAGTCTCAAGTTAAGATCTGACAAGTTATTTTAGGATTTTTCACACATTCGTATTACAGAAGCAAATCTGAAGTTGATTTAGGATTCTTATCCTATCTTACAAAATCTCATCTTATCTGTAGTTAGGAAATCGAGTTCGGTAATCAACTCTCAGGTCTGTTACCAAGCAACCAGCGGCACGCAAACAGCTGCTGTGTGACGTACAACGGAAACACTCTAGGGATTAAAATGAAGAAACAAATTAAGTGGTTGTAACAAAGATATGTTGTTGTGGGAAGAAGGACATTTAACATCTTTAATAATCCTAAAATAAATAAACACAAAACGAAAGTAAAGGCGGCAGCCCCTCACAGCCGACTGTCGCACACACATAAACTAAACAAAACATAAATAACACAACATAAATAGTCCAGACCTGTTCCTCTCGTCACTCCTTCTTTTATGCCTCTGCTCCTCTGTGAGAGATATGAAAGCGGTGCGTTTGTACTTATATTTTGAAAATACCTGCATGTAATTACAGCTGTAATTAATTCAATTATTAATTATAATTATTATAATTAATAAATTACATTTGTAATTACACTGTTTACCCTTCCCTTACATCTTAACCCACCCAGGCAGAGTGATGTTATAACATTTTGTTTTATTGTTGCCTAAAATATAGGCTACATACTGAGATAACCGGAGTAGCCAGAGCGAGCTGAGTGACGTTATCAAGTACGCTGATGTTCCATTTGCAGATTTACCGGACTTTCATCCTCCCATCTTTGGGAGTCCGGTCGAACTTGGCAAGTCTGAACTTTGCAAACTTGGTATTGAGAAACGAATTGGAAGAGAACAGTCCATTTCTCTTGACGTGTGTTACAGACCATGTGATAATCTATAGCAAAAGTCAGAATTTCTGAAAATTAAACTTTTTAGCAACAGTGTTATACACTCAAAGACATCAACAATCAGCATATGAAACATAACATGTTGACATCATGTCGACAAACAAAACTCATTAATGGAGCCCAGCATGTATTGTGGCATGAGTAAATTATTCAGCTGAATTTTTTTTACTATTTTTATTTAAATATGTTGTTACTGTTACCATTGTTGAGGTTTGTATGATGACTGTTGATGCCCAAGTGTGTCTCAACTTTTACACAAGAGGTGTCAACAGCTGGATTTATGACCTTTTTCATTGATGTCTCAACTGTAATTATTTAAATCACTTTAATGCAGTAATTTGAATGTCATTGGAAAGACATGTTGAGCTGCTTATTCATAAATCTCTTTATCAATGTTGAATAGTTTTCCAAACTGCAATTGCTGAAAGAGAAATAAACTAACGAAAGTCAAGAGCCCAACTAAATCAAACACTGATCACCATAATGGTGTGTTCAAATGAAACCATAAATCATCAACATCTAAACCTCTGTTAATTCTCAGTAAGATCTTCTGTAGACGTCTGACAGAAATAAAGTCAGTCTGGTTAGTAATAAGTGAAGCTGGTAATGCTGTGTGTGCAGTTGTTTAATCCTCCTCTGTGAGATCTTCAGAGATTTAACGTATTTTATCTTCAGTTGATTTCATCTAAGACTGTGGCTGAAGTCAGTTGTAGTTTCTGTTCTTGTTGTTTGACTTTCCTTCAGTGATTCTGCTTGTTAACAGCAGGCGTCCGGATGTTTGAAAGAATGTTTTAGGAACATCATAATATCCTTTTAAAAACATTCCTCTAACATTATGAAAACTGGACATTTTAACATTTCCATCACCAAAACAGAATGTATGGAAAACGTTCTTAGAATTAATCAAACTGCGTTCTCTTTTTAAAGGTCCCTGAGAGCAGTGAAGAAAACAGACGACAAGAGAGAAACACCAGGAGAAGAAATGAACCTGAGTCACTGCTCATGCCTGAATGAAAGAGAACTGCACTGCATTATCTGAACAAATATTATATAAGCAAATGTATCTTTATTCTTTAATATATACTAAAACATTTTCTCTAATGAGCATTTATTTTTAACACGTCTTATTAATTAGTTTCTGTGTTTTTGCCAAAACAAGATGATTTTTCTTATAGCGTACAGTGTTGGGGGTAATGCATTACAAGTAACACATATTTTTATGCATTTAATCTCATTTTATTGTCCAATGTACTTGCTGCTGACCTTCGATGATTCAGTTACACCATAAGCAAAAATGACTTTTGATTTGTTGTTATTATTGCTGAAGAAAGTGTTAAACTTTCTTCTCCTGCATCCTATTCTTCTGCAATCTTGAATGGCAGCAGCTGAAAAGTTAGTTTGAGCGCCCTCTACTGTACACGCGAGGATTTGCATTTCCTTCAGCCTTATTATTTTAATTTTGGTGTGAAAGGGCCTTTACATTTGCCCAAAAATATAATTTTTTTTTTTTTTTTTTTTTTTTTTTTTTAATAATAATAAAAAATAATAAAAAAAGAGCCCATGTGAGGAAAAAGTACTTTTCTTAAAAAGTATTTTTTTAAGGGAGTAATGTTATATTGTAATGCATACTTTTCAAAGTAACTCTCCCGACACTGCTCATATATAGCCTACTGTTTTCTTACTTTCATTTATTTCATATTTGCTGTTTTTTGCTGAAGTTAACAAACTGTAAGCTTTCTATTTGATAAATAAAGAGTGACGTGACATTTTCTTTGCATGACTTTTTCACATTTGTTAACCTAAGATTACAAGGGTTGAAAAAATGCTAATACAAATTTTGTTTATAGATTGTTGTTATTCTTATGAACAAAAGTAATGACCATATTCTAAACAGTTCAGTGAAGATCACGGGTGTATTCAGTGTATTTTCTGATTCTCTGATGCTGTGACTAAATTGCCCAACAAAGGGAAAGTAACTACACATTATGAGTATGAAAACTGATAGCAATCAAAATTCATTGAAATCTTAGCTGTGTTTTGACTTTGCAGTGCATTATTATCTCACACTGAACAGGGTGTCGTCATTAAAATAATATTTCATTCTTGAGAACATTTAACGCTTTTAACATCCAGCAAACTATCAGAGGACGTCTCAATTTAACCGATTATTTTGAAGGATTCATCAAGTGTATCCTTCGCGTCCTTTAATCACCCACAATCCTTTGCACACATTCAATTCATGAAAAATAAACGTACAGAAAACGAGTCGGCTCTGAGCTTATCTGAGTTTATTATTAAATGTAATACAAAATTAATGTTCGGGACATCAAGGCATAAATGTTATCTTTTGTTTTGGTGTAAATTAATAACACTAAACTGCCAGTAATGTCAGCCACTGGGAGACCACAGACGAGTGTCATTCACTGTATTGCATTAATGCATTTTTCCAAAAGTAAGTGTTATAGTATGTTGGTGCTGAAACTGTGGGGGCAGGAACATGTGTGATGCCATGTAGACTTAGACTGTCTAGCGTTTAATGCTGAGGATGAACAGCCCACAAGCCTCAGAAGGACTGACGGACACAGCATCACTAGGACGCCTGTGTGACAACCTGCCCCGACCTTACATTTATGGGGGAAACAATACCTTTGTCCTGTAAAAACACATTCGTCCATGTGTTGGTGACTCTTGCTTTTGCATTTCCAATGTGTTTTTATTGTTTTAGCTTGTTATCAAACACATTACCAAAAAAAAAAAAAAAAAAAAAAAAAAAGTCCTTATTTGAATTTGATATATATACACACATTCACAAAAAAAGTTTTATAACCACTGGCAGAGAAAAACTTCCACTTCCACTGTGACAACTAGCCCTGATGTCCACTAATTAACAGATTGCCAAGTATAAATATTAATGCATAAAGTATTCATTCTGATTGATGCTTATCTCTCTAAAAAGTGGTGAGCGACATTAATTAGGTAGAACATGCTTAAAAAGACCAAAAAACAAGAAGAGGTTTAAGTTTGCTCGGTCTTCTTCAGTTGATGTGATGGACTCGTCCTCTAAAGCTCCTGCTGACGGCAGCAAGCTCCTCAACTCTTCACACAAATGGAGGTTTCGATCTCTGCACCGCATTACTGGCTGAATGCAGTCATTCTGTCTGCCACACATGTCCTCTTCTTCTGAGCAGGACGATTACTCTTCCATCCAGAAAACCAAGACTGATGCTTCTTCCTCAACTTCAGTCCACAGATCATTGAGGAGCAAGAAGAGGCATTTGAGGCTTTAACCCAGGAGAAAGAAGCAACCAGAGGTTAGAGAATATCAAGGTTTTATACTGTGTAATGCATGTGTAACAGGTCAAAGAATGACAAATATTTCTGCAACCTTTCATTTTCTATATTCTATTGTTTGTGAGTTTATTTCACCAAAATATTGTATTGTTCAGTCATGTCATGGTAGCTTATAGGTATTGGGAGAGTTATGTGTTGTGTAAGTGCGCCCTCTATTGGATAGGAGCTAGAGTGATGGTCATACTGAATTTTCGCGTTATTTTCTCAGTCTGCATTCTACTTGACTGAGAGAGGTATGTGTTCACA
This sequence comes from Squalius cephalus, assembly GCF_949319135.1. NCBI lineage: Eukaryota > Metazoa > Chordata > Actinopteri > Cypriniformes > Leuciscidae > Squalius > Squalius cephalus. The sequence continues at coordinate 6,874,968 of NC_137124.1, forward strand.
TCAGAGCAATGCAAACTTGAGATGTACCTGTTAAAACTTCAGTTTCAGTGCACATGGTAACTTGTATGTGTATTTTATGATGAGTGCACTTACATTTAAGCGAGATGTGTCGAGAACTTTGCTGTTTTGAGAGTTTGAGAAATTGCTAACATAGCTAACCTCTGTTTTGTTTAGCTGTATGTTAGCGATCGTCATTCTATCCTCTTGTGTTGTAGCCCACGTGTTTCAGTTGTCCTTTTTCTTATGTTAGGCTGATTTTGATCGCGGGTAGAATCCTGAACTTTTGCTCTCTTTGAAATTGAACAAGTAAATTGAACAGGTTAAGAATATAATGTGTTCATTTAAAAAGTTTTCTTGTTTTGATTAATGTTCAATAGCACTGAAAAGCCCAGATGTAAAGCATGTACATGTTACTGTATGTATGTATTAACCATTGAAACAATGGTTTATTTCATGTTGAATAATGTTAATGTAAGAGCTAAAAGCCCAGAGTTAATAACAGAGATAACACGCAATACGACACATACACATGATATACACGAGCCTAATGTGATATATATATTTTCCATAATAATTATTTTTTATTTTGTTGTCTGATTTTTGAATGTGATTAAATGTTTAGTCTGCATTTTGCTTGACTGAGAGAGGCTGATTCTGATCAAGGACAGGGCTCCAGACTAACTTTTTTTACTAGGAGATCTGTAGCCCCTGACTGAACATTTTAGGAGCGCAAGCAGACAATTAAGGGGCACACCTTAAATCAGCTTGCAATGCAATTATTCAAATTTCCCACAAAATAACTGTAATAGTGACAAATTCTTTAATAATAAATAGACTTAACGTACAGATATTACAATGTGCAGTTTTCATTTAAGTTCACAGGGCTCCAGACTAACATCTGAGGACAGCGGCACCTGAGCCACTGAGCTCTACAGAAAGGTAGCACTGGGGCTGACAATAAAGCACTAAGCTTAATTTAGGGTGTAGATGAAATTAACTTTAATTATTATCATTCATAATGTCTTAATATTAATTAAAAAGCAAAACGAGTGAGAAAAATTATATTAGGGAGTCAAAATAGCCAGTAAGCTATTATAGGTATTGTTTACAATGGTAATTTTTTTTTTTTTTTTTTTTTTTTTAAATAAACTTTTTTAAAAAAGAGTTTTCCTACATCTTTTTTTTTTTTTTTTTTAGGACAATCTTTGAAGGATGAACAAAAAATGTCTTGGTCATCACATTAAAAATAACATTTATATACAACCCCAAATCAGAAAAAGTTGGGACACTGTACAAATTGTGAGTAAAAAAGGAATGGAATAATTTACAAATCTCATAAACTTATATTTTATTCACAATAGAATATAGATAACATATCAAATGTTGAAAGTGAGACATTTTGAAATGTCATGCCAAATATTGGCTCATTTTGGATTTCATGAGAGCTACACATTCAAAAAAAGTTGGGACAGGTAGCAATAAGAGGCCGGAAAAGTTAAATGTACATATAAGGAACAGCTGGAGGACCAATTTGCAACTTATTAGGTCAATTGGCAACATGATTGGGTATAAAAAGAGCCTCTCAGAGAAGTCAAGATGGGCAGAGGATCACCAATTCCCCCAATGCTGTGGCGAAAAATAGTGGAGCAATATCAGAAAGGAGTTTCTCAGAGAAAAATTGCAAAGAGTTTGAAGTTATCATCATCTACAGAGCATAATATCATCCAAAGATTCAGAGAATCTGGAACAATCTCTGTGCGTAAGGGTCAAGGCCGGAAAACCATACTGGATGCCCGTGATCTTCGGCTCTTAGACGGCACTGCATCACATACAGGAATGCTACTGTAATGGAAATCACAGCATGGGCTCAGGAATACTTCCAGAAAACATTGTCGGTGAACACAATCCACCGTGCCATTCGCCGTTGCCAGCTAAAACTCTATAGGTCTAAAAAGAAGCCATATCTAAACAGGATCCAGAAGCGCAGGCGTTTTCTCTGGGCCAAGGCTCATTAAAAATGGACTGTAGAAAACTGTTCTGTGGTCAGACGAATCAAAATTTGAAGTTCTTTTTGGAAAACTGGGACGCCATGTCATCCAGACTAAAGAGGACAAGGACAACCCAAGTTGTTATCAGCGCTCAGTTCAGAAGCCTGCATCTCTGATGGTATGGGGTTGCATGAGTCCGTGTGGCATGGGCAGCTTACACATCTGGAAAGGCACCATCAATGCTGAAAGGTATATCCAAGTTCTAGAACAACATATGCTCCCATCCAGACGTCGTCTCTTTCAGGGAAGACCTTGCATTTTCCAACATGACAATGCCAGACCATATACTGCATCAATTACAATATCATGGCTGCGTAGAAGAAGGATCCGGGTACTGAAATGGCCAGCCTGCAGTCCAGATCTTTCACCCATAGAAAACATTTGGTGCATCATAAAGAGGAAGATGCGGCAAAGAAGACCTAAGACAGTTGAGCAACTAGAAGCCTGTATTAGACAAGAATGGGACAACATTCCTATTCCTAAACTTGAGCAACTTGTCTCCTCAGTCCCCAGACGTTTGCAGACTGTTATAAAAAGAAGAGGGGATGCCACACAGTGGTAAACATGGCCTTGTCCCAACTTTTTTGAGATGTGTTGATGCCATGAAATTTAAAATCAACTTATTTCTCCCTTAAAATGATACATTTTCTCAGTTTAAACATTTGATATGTCATCTATGTTGTATTTTGAATAATATATTGAAATTTGAAACTTCCACATCATTGCATTCTGTTTTTATTCACAATTTGTACAGTGTCCCAACTTTTTCTGATTTGGGGTTGTATGATATTATAGTTTTGAAGTGCTGGAAAAAGATGTGTAGTACTTGTAAGCGTTTGACTATTTCTGTCACAATACCATATGGTTAGAGTTACTACATTAGCCTAAATCCATGGTGAATGTTGCTGATTCGTGGACTGAAAGCCTTCTGTAAGTGTTTCTCCTGGTTTCCACGTCAGCGCTGTTTGATCTGATATCTATGGTTTAGAACAGAGAACTCTGCGCCCGAACTCTGTTTCTCACTGGATCTCGCAGCGATGGTGTTATTAATTCTGAGGCGAATTCAATGGATTTCTTCACTGGATCTCCAGAGTCTGGATCTCCTATAACAGTGCCGCGAGATCGGCCCGTGACTGGCAAGTTAGGAGCGCTGCGCTGCTGTTGTTGGAACATTTCTCCAGACGATGCTGGTCAAGATGCTTTGGGAAAAATATGTAAAATAACTAAGAATAACAATGTGCCATACATTACATAACATTTTGTGCAACAGTCCAGTGTGTTTATGATAATAGTTTAACATAATATGCTACCAAGTAAAAGTTTGCAGCATAATGAACTGTTGTTGTACAGCTAAAATAACTGGAGGTGAATGACACTGGAAGCCTTGCACATTCAAGTTACAAAATGATTGTGCCCACTCTCATGTTAAAAACATGGTTGATAATATTAATGTAGGGACCACAAAATGCACAAATCAAAACTCTTCTTAGTCTAGATATGAACTCAACACTCTCTGTTGGTTCTGAAGTGCATAACTAAACATGAGTTGGTCCATCACGTCTGATCATATGAAGGTCTCTGCAGGGTCTCGGTCCTTCATGTCCTCCATCACAAGCTGAAGGATCAACTGTAGGTTTCTGAGGAGTCGACACTGCTCTGCATTGATGGTTCGGCTGTTTGTCAAACATTTATGGAATGGCCAGAGGACAGATGCCCTGTTCATATTAATGCATGAACATGAACACTGCAAAACGTTTGATTGTGTTTTAATGTCACAGTGTTTTCACTGTTTTGCATATTATAACTGAGCCATGTTTGGTAGCGTTTTGTTGTGCATGTCAGTGTGCACTAGGTTTAGATTCGTGAAAGCTGTGGAAACTGTAATAAGCAATACAGTGTTATTTTGAAGACTAACCTGGAAAGAGAAGCAGTAACAAATATTTTACCCAACTGCTCTAAGTATTATTTCACTGCTTGGTGGTTGTATTCTTTGGATATTGTAGATAGAAATGATGTAACGGCACTGATTTACTCTACAAGATAGCTTCAGGAAAAAATGTCCCTTTCTTTACCATGTTTCAAGAAGTGTTTTCTTTTCTTGATGTGTGCTCTTCAACAGAGAGCCATGCAGAGTCCAACAGAAACAGCACAGCAGGCCTTCAGACATTTCTCCAGACCAAATTGAGGGAAAAGAATAGAGTTGCAGTGTCACACCAAAGCAGAGACAGCAATTCATGATAGATAGAGACTGACCGGTGTTGTAAAGTTTTCTTTCATCGAAGCAGAGACCAGGAGACAGTTGGGATCGCGTTCAACAGAAGTTATTCTTTATTGAGAACTCAGCTGTACGTGGCTGCAGGAATCCAACATAATCTAAAGTATATAAATTTACATGGTGTCTTATAGGCATTTTAGGAGGAGGGACTTTTGAAGGTGGAGATCAATCAAGACAAAGCATAGGCATGATATGATCAATCAAGTCAAAACCAGTTTGGCAGGTTATCCGGCTTGCTCAAGAGAGACAGAACTAATCAGCATAAAACTATTATTCAAATGATCCAATCAGCCTGACGGTATCACCCATACCTTCACATGATCACAGAGACAAAAGCACAGCTGTACATTGAGCTTACTGGGCAGGACAAAGGGTGAGGGTGAGAGTCTCAGGAATTGACTCATTTAGAGAACAACACTGGAAGGAATCTCTTGATATACTCATCATAACCGCTGCTAAACTTTCTCAGTCTATATTGGAAACTAAATTAAACATTTAATAAAATATGTAATCCAACACCGGCTACTTGTTGTTTTATGTCAAAAGGTATTTAATCCCATAATATTAAAAAGTTTTTTCATTTTTCAACATGCAGTCCTCACTTGTATTTAGTCTCCGGCTTTGGGATAAAAATATTCCTCCACTGTTGTGAGCAGCGGATGGTGCATGACCAACACAATCTCCTAGTACTGCGTATCTATTGCATGCAATGTATTTGTTGTGCTATTTATACGCAGAAATTACTTGCATAATGATACACACTGTCAACACAGTTTTGAACAACTGAAAAGCAATAGAAGCAATTTCACAGAATCGTTGTTCAACGCTGATGATATCTGAAATCAACTCACAAACACACCCCTCCCTTCATTGCTTTACCCTCAAAATGAACAAACACACAATACAAGAGTGGATGTCTCTTTATCATACTGAAACAAAGCAAAATAATGTTTGCGAAAAAATAAAGTGAGGTTGAACGAACAAGGAAGCATAAAAAAATGAACATGCAACACAAAGGCCATGAGTTGCTTGTATATCTCGTGTGCACTGTAAGTGCCACTCTAGTACAACGCTAAATGAGACACAACAAAATAAAACAGGACTGCACAATCCACAAAGGAATGGAATTAACTGAACGGCAGTCAGGCTGAGGATACTTTTCTGAACCTGTGTTTATGGTCCACTGAAAAGCAAGATCAAGCCAGCTGTTTTCCTTTTACATGTCTTTTTTAAGTGAGGCATGATGGCATTTCTTCCAGCATGTGTTTGATCAGGACTCTTGTCTTTCCACATGTGGTCCAGTGCTTCTTAACCATGCTGTCCACTAGGGGTCCTCAGCACACTTCGAAGAGGGCCTCCAGATGACTTAAAATGATTTAAATAACAGAACAAGCATTAAAATAATTGAAAACCAATTAGAAATCTAAATATTTCTTATTGGCAATTTTTTTTTTTTTACCCCTTCAACAACTGGGTATATGAGGTGGCTCATTTATAAAAGTCAGTTTTTTTTAATAGTCATGAGTCATGAAGCAAGGCAAGTCATGAAAAATAATAAAATCAAATAACTTTTATGAATACACATAAATCCTTATCCAGTAAATTCCCACAGACAGTGAGATAATGAACCTTTCTCCTCTTTACACTGAATTTACAATGCATAAAAAAATAAACTCCAAAAAATGCATTTTACCCTCAATACACTATATAGCAAAAGAAGTTTATTTTCTCCTCTGTCCTACTTTTCTCTCCTGGAATTAAAGAACTTTAAAAGCAACAAACGAAACATCCATGGTTTCCTCGTCTAGCAGAATCTGATGATTCATTTAATGGCTCGAATAGTTTGCTGATTGGATGTTAAAGATGCCAAATATCCTCAAGAATGGAATATTATTTTATTGACAACATCCTGTTGACTGTGAGTTTATAATGCACTGCAAAGTAAAATAAAAACAAGATTTCAATGATTTTTTAGTAGTATCTGTTTTTATACAGTTTAGTCCCAGAAAACACACTGACTTTTAAAATATGGTCATTGTTTTTGTTCATAAGAATAACAACAATCTAAGTCAAATTTTCAAAATTTTAACAAATGTGAAAAACTCGTAAAGATAATCATATGTATATCTTTATTTCTCACTTCATTAATTAACTGCAGCAAAAAACAAAACAAAAAAAAATCACAATTAACTGCAGCAAAAAAAAAAAACACTTCATTAATTAACTGCAGCAAAAAAACACTTCATTAATTAACTGCAGCAAAAAAAAATCACTTCATTAACTGCAGCAAAAAAAATCACTTCATTAACTGCAGCAAAAAAAATCACTTCATTAACTGCAGCAAAAAAATCACTTCATTAACTGCAGCAAAAAAAACACTTAATTAATTAACTGCAGCAAAAAAAAAAAAAATCACTTCATCAACTGCAGCAAAAAACACTTAATTAATTAACTGCAGCAAAAAAAATCACTTCATTAACTGCAGCAAAAAAAAAACACTTCATTAATTAACTGCAGCAAAAAAAATCACTTCATTAACTGCAGCAAAAAAACACTTAATTAATTAACTGCAGCAAAAAAAATCACTTCATTAACTGCAGCAAAAAAACACTTAATTAATTAACTGCAGCAAAAAAAAATCACTTCATTAACTGCAGCAAAAAAAATCACTTCATTAATTAACTGCAGCAAAAAAACACTTCATTAATTAACTGCAGCAAAAAAAAAATCACTTCATTAACTGCAGCAAAAAAAATCACTTCATTAACTGCAGCAAAAAAAAAATCACTTCATTAACTGCAGCAAAAAAAAAAAACACTTCATTAATTAACTGCAGCAAAAAAAAAAACACTTCATTAATTAACTGCAGCAAAAAAAAAACACTTCATTAATTAAATGCAGCAAAAAAAATCACTTCATTAATTAAATGCAGCAAAAAAAAATCACCATTAATTAACTGCAGCAAAAAAAGAAAAAAGTATGAAACAAATAAAAAAAAAACACTTCATTAATTAACTGCAGCAAAAAAAATCACTTCATTAACTGCAGCAAAAAAACACTTAATTAATTAACTGCAGCAAAAAAAATCACTTCATTAACTGCAGCAAAAAAAACACTTAATTAATTAACTGCAGCAAAAAAAAATCACTTCATTAACTGCAGCAAAAAAAATCACTTCATTAACTGCAGCAAAAAAAATCACTTCATTAACTGCAGCAAAAAAAAAAACACTTCATTAACTGCAGCAAAAAAAAAAAACACTTCATTAATTAACTGCAGCAAAAAAAAAACACTTCATTAATTAAATGCAGCAAAAAAAATCACTTCATTAATTAAATGCAGCAAAAAAAAATCACCATTAATTAACTGCAGCAAAAAAAGAAAAAAGTATGAAACAAATAAAAAAAAAACACTTCATTAATTAACTGCAGCAAAAAAAATTCACTTCATTAATTAAATGCAGCAAAAAAAAATCACTTCATTAATTAACTGCAGCAAAAAAAATTCACTTCATTAATTAAATGCAGCAAAAAAAAAATCACTTCATTAATTAACTGCAGCAAAAAAACACACTTCATTAACTGCAGCAAAATAACACGTCATTAACTGCAGCAAAAAAACACACTTCATTAATTAACTGCAGCAAAAAAAAAAAGAAAAAAGTATGAAACAAATAAAAGAAAGAATGAAAGAACAGCATTTATGAAGGATTAAGAAAAATATTATTGTCTTTGCAAAAACAGGCCCTATTAGAGAAGACAGGTAACGTGTTAAACATAAATGGCCAATTGTAATAATAATGAACTATTTTATAGAGCGACTTTAAAAGCAGCTTCTCAAAGCGCTGTACAGAAAAAAAGTAACACACTGCACAATAAATACAAAATAAAAGTCAAAATCAACAAATGCTATCAACAAAAACTTTACGATGGCTATGGCACTCTTTCAAATTAAAAGTCCATAATAGGCTTTCGGAATCAAGGCTTTTTAATTTGAAAGAGTGCCATGGTCATCCTAAAATCTTCTTTGATGGACTATTACAAACTCTATAGAGCACCTTAACTCTACACGTTTCCCTGAGATACGCTCTCTTCTATTGGACTTTGTTTTGAAGATCAAAAAATGCTAGTTTAAAAAAAATATGTCTTGAGTTGAGCTTTAAAGATGTCGTAGGTCTGAGTGGTGAACGAATTAGACCGTGAGGAGTCTGTGATTCGGGGTGTAAGGGGTTAACAGTGCAGATAAATAATGAGCCAAGCCATGTAATGCCAGCATCATCATTTTAAAACAACACTGAACCTGAGCGAGAGCCAAAACAGGAGTAATGCGGTTGCATGTCCTGGTCCCAGTCCGGATCCTGGCGGAAGAGTTTTGTACTGGAGCTTATTAAATGTGGATTTAGAAACGTTGGCTAAAAAGGTGTTACAGTAATCTATACGAGAAACAATTTGCATAGTGCACAATCTGGCTATATTTCTGAGATGAAAAATATGTACAAAACAATCGAATGTAAGACTGCCATCAAAAATTGAGAAAATGGCATCACTAGAGAAAATGTTTTACATTTGCTTATATAATATGTGTGCAGATAATATAGTGCAATTCTCTTTCATTCAGGCATGAGCAGTTGACTCTGAGATTTCTTCTGCTGGTGTTTTTCTCTTGCCGTCTGTTTTCTTCACTGCTCTCAGTGACCTTTAAAAAGAGAACGCAGTTTGATGAATTATCCAGGTAATGTGGACGATAAAAAGCTCTGATTTGAGCTCATGCTGTTGATGATTTACAATTTTAAGATCACAATGAACCTGATCCTCATAAATAACTGAACGGAATCACTAAAACCAGATTTATATTCTACATGAAAGTGCAATTGTGAACTTCTTGTCAGTGACTGTAAAATCCTTGTAAGAAAAATCTTACGTGTTTTATTGGTTTTGTGAGCTTTCTTCCTTAAAACTTGAGCATACGTTGCATCACCGACTCCAGCATCAGCTCCTGAAGAACACAGATGTTGATGAGATTTTCACACTTCCTCAATAATCCACATGACTTTATGAATCATTCTGATCTGTTGATGTTTAATAGTTCAACTTTAACAGTGATGAAGCTTGACTCTGTTTCTCTCACCTCTATCTGTGTTGTTCTTCAGTTCAGAGTATAAAGTGTCTCCAGACTCGCTGCTCTTCCCTGACAGTGAACAAGAGAAACAGAGAATAAACACACGCTTTACATCTGCAACTACAATAATAACTGATAATCCATGATTATATCAAGAGAGAACAGAACCTCTCGAACCACAATGAACGTTTATTAGCAGGTGCTGTTTAAATATTGTATATTATTTTATATATTTTATTTTCACATGATCTGTAGCCTGTTAAAGACAATATTTCAGAGCATCTCTTCATTACCTCTTTGATTCTCCTTGGATTTCATTTCAATCAGAACATCAGCAAGTCCAGCGCCTGTCGTGAAGAACACCAGATTATCTGACTCTTATTATCAGTCTTATTCATTACAGTAAATGTGTGATTGTTGAGACTGTTGTTACATTTCCAAAATGAAGGTCTTTATCAGTTCTGTTAATGATAGTAAATATTTATCTTTGCCTGATAATATAGAAGCATTATATATTATATCTAGTTAAAGCTGCAGTCTGCAGTTTTTTCTCTTTGTCTCTATCTCTGTTCGAAATCTGCAATTGCAATTATTCGTGGAATTATCAACTTTACGTGCGTTGTGCCTCGGCATGGCACAGCGCGGATGAATCCAATGTTTTGAGGAGAATATGCGGCTGTCAATCACCGCGCCGGTGTGGATACTGTCATTCGCAATCACAGATTCTACTTTTTTGGAAGTATGACCAACATCTGAACCACGTCTGAACAAGCAAGTAAAATCCACTTTTGTTCTGACCAACTAATGTTAAGGGGAAAAAAGCATTGCAGTAAATCGCGCCGATTAAATCTAACGATCGCTTATCATATCATGTCAAACTGTGCAAATTATACTTTGTTCTCAAATTGTTAATGTTAATATCAGCATTGCGTGACTACATTTAATGCCCTTCCGATATTTGTCCTTGTTTTCGCATGGGCCGGTTGCAGTCTCTTTTTTTCTCCGAAGTCTTTCGCGTTTTACAACGGGTGAATCTCTAGTTGTCACTGGTGATTGTCGTTTGAACCTTTCTGGATCCGTCATCAAATTGATAAGTTTAATTATATATCAAGTGCTGTGAGAAAAGGCTATAAATCTCCTCCTCCAGCATCCTCACACACAATATAGCCTACTAGCCGAGACTCTTCTTTATGTGATCAGATGTGACGTAATGACGCAAAGACATGCTCGAATTTCCCGCGGAAATCCACCAGAACCACTGGAGTTAAAAACACTATTACAAGCTTAACATTCTGAATCGAGCTAAGGCGAGCAGAGAGTTTTGAACACTGGCTGGTTATGTACTTGCTCAAAAATGTATTTTGGATATTTTTTAACCCAAAAAAGCTACGGACTGCAGCTTTAAATGTGATGATTCACTCAGACAGTTGAGTTTACATACAGTTTGTTGAGAGTTTACTTTTGCTCTTGCCTTTCTTCTTGTCCTGTATATTGATCTGTGTGTAAGTCAAATCGCTGGGTCCTGCAGTATTAATATCTAATACAGAACAGAAAATAAATCAGATTATTCAGAACATGCTGGAAATATGCTGTACTTCAGGAAAAACAGGATCTCACCTTTGCTTTTGCTTTTCTTTACTTTTCCTCCGACTTCTGAGTACATCACATTATTTGACTCTGCCATGGTATCGTCTAGAAAAATAGTTAATTCATGAAAATATTTATTCATATTTTATGCAATATAATCCTCTTTGATTCTCCTTAGATTTCATTTCAATCAGAACATCAGCAAGTCCAGCGCCTGTCATGAGGAACACCAGCTCGATTATCTGACTCTTATTATCAGTCTTATTCACTACAGTAAATGTGTGATTGTTGAGACTGTTGTTACATTTCCAAAATGAAGGTCTTTATCAGTTCTGTTAATGATTGTAAATGGTTCTCTTTTCCTGATAACATAGAGGCATTATATATTATATCTAGTTAAATGTGATGATTCATTCAGACAGTTGTGTTTAGATGCAGTTTGTTGAGAGTTTACCTTTGCCCTTGCCTTTCTTTTTGTCCTGTATATTGATCTGTGCGTAAGTCAAATCACTGGGTCCTGCAGTATTAATATCTAATACAGAACAGGAAATAAATCAGATTATTCAGAACATGCTGGAAATATGCCGTACTTCAGGAAAAACAGGATCTCACCTTTGATTTTGCTTTTCTTTACTTTTGTTCTCACTTCTGAGTACATCACATTATTTGACTTTGCCATGGTATCGTCTAAAAAAAAAAGTTAATTCATGAAAATATTTATTCATATTTTATGCAAAATAAAAACAGACACTGTCAATGTTATTGGTTAATGACTCTATTGAAGAAGGTTTTTAACCTTTATCCACAAATTTGTTTTTCTTAACAGTGACCTCTGAATATGTGACGTCTTCCAGCGGCTCTAAAACAAACAAGTCAAGCCGACATGAATGATATTTGTTGATTTTAAATTATAAGTGTTTATATAAAGTTTAATACTCCACCTTTGTCTCTCTTATTCGCTGGCATCACATCATCATAAATGTGATCAGAATCTGCTTGACAGCAAACATTTTGAAGACAAAAGGTAAAATCAGTCTTGAACAAAACATTTAAAAAAAAAAAAAATACATAAAGCTTAAAGGGATAGTTCAAAAAGATATTTTGATGAATGTTCTTTCTCCAAGCAACATCGGACCACTTTTAATGCACGGGAAAAACAGACATTTTTCAAAACATCTTCTTTTGTGTTCAACAGCATGAAAATCATACAGGTTTGTAATGACATAAAAGTAAATGATGGCAGAATTCATTTTTGTGTGTGAACTATCCCTAAATCATTTGTTATTGCGTCTGACCAGACTGCAGAGGAGAGTTTAACGCTTGAGATTCTCCAGATGGATTCGGGACTGATGTCTGTTGAATGTTACAGTGCTGATCTACAATAGAGACAGAGATCATTATGGTCACTGTAAGAGTTTTGTCACTCACATATAATCTGATTACATGCATTAACTGCTCATTTATTAATAAACATGCAGTGACTATCTAGGCTTCAGAAACTGTATCTTCCATTTGTTGATGTTCATGTGGTTTAATAATTCATAACATGTGATGAACTGCTCCACACCTTTCTTGTGTTTGTGTCTCCACAGCAGAACCAGTGAGATGAAGAACAACAAGCAAACACTCAATCCTACAGACACACCAATGACCAGAAGAGAAGATGAAGCTGTTGAGACTGAAGAACATGACAAACACACAGATCTGTCCGTGAGTGACGTGATCCTGTATGATCATATTACAATAATATCATCACTGATCGTCACTGACCTCTGACTGAGATCCAGCTGTGGAGTGACGGTCCTCTCTCTGTTTTACAGTAGTAGAAACCCTCATGTGACTTTGAGACAGTAGTGATGCTCATCTCTCCTGTCGTCTGATTCTGGATCAGTGATCCGTCTTTATAGAAATCAGCGCTGAGGATCGAGGAGTTTGTAGATCGATGTAAACAGTGTAGAGTCAGAGTCTTTCCCTCAATCACAGGATCAACAGAACTCGCCAGAATCACCTCACCATCTACAAACACAAGAAAAGTGTGTTTAATACTGTAAATATTAAGAATACATAAGAAAAACATTTTATATTATGAATTGTACTTTATACCTCTCAAGCTTTTTTAATGGCGACACTTCTAAATTGAAAGTTAGACTCTCTCATGCTTTTTTATACTAGTGTCGTGTAGTCTAATCTGATCTCATGAGAAAACGTCTCAGTTATGTATGTAACCTTCGTTCCCTGAAGAAGGGAATGGAGATATATGTGGAATCAGAAACAGAAACAAGTCCAGAGAAATTTCATGTCGCCACATTTTTAGCGGACTTTGCCTTTCCGGTGAATATGAACGGTGCATGCGTTTGGGCCATGAGTGACTGAGCAGAGCGTGCAACACACACACACATGGGGGTTGCAGAACACACTGCGAACACAGACCAGAGAGCACAGCGCACGCACACAGCGGAACACGCTTCGAAATTGTGCATCTTCCGAAGTGAAGCCGCTCGCAAACTCACCAAACATGCTGAGCCAGAGTGAAACCTGATTGCTGAACACAGAGGGGAGGGGCGGGGCGGCATATTTTCGGCCTTTTTTCTCTTTCGGCCCAAAAACGAAAATGCCATTTTTGGCCGATAATTTACGGCAGCCGAAATGTCGGTGCATCCCTAATAATGAGCAGCAGGTGTGTTGCATCTTTGTTTTTCCGCTGAGGAGCCGAGTTTAGTGACGACTGCACAGCGGAGGTACAGCAACCGTGGTGACAGGACATACGTCTCCATTCTCTCCTTCAGGGAACGAGGGTTACATACATAAACGAGATTCACTTTCAGTCGGTCACGTTCCCTTATCCGTCAGAACTGGCTGACGAATTGGGGATATCTACCAACACGTCACTTTCGCTGGCCCTTCCAGCGCTCTGCTCGAGTCTTCTGGTCCGTGCCCAAATGTTGGAGCATGAGATCAGGGCTCAAGCAGAGAGGGTCAGTCACTGCTGTTCCGCAAGACCCACTCAGTGTGACTATTGGATAATGCGAACGCTGCAGAAACCATCCTGCCCGGAGGAAGGTGAAATGTGGGAGTTACACATATGGACTAGCCAAGCAGGGTAGTGCAACATATGGCAGTCTCTGGGGTGGTTCCAGCCTAATCCTAGGGGGAAAGAACACCAGCAGAGACGGCGGAGTGGACTCTATCGAGGGAAAGACACGGGCTAGCCGAAGTGGGTAGCCGTACCGTCGAAGAATACACGGTAAAACTTCTACTAACTAAGTAACTTTGCAGCTACATGTCAACTAACTGTCATTAGAGGATTAGTAGACTGTCTGCTTAGTATTTGCTAACACTTTTTGTTGGTCCCCCAACAGACATTCTACAGACTATAAGTAACTTGGCAACTATAAGTCAACTTATTCTCCTAAACCGAACCCTAACACCTAACCATAACCTAACAGTCTACTTACAGTCCACTACAGCCAACTAATACTCTAATGAGAGTTAGTTGGCGTAGTTGAAAAGTTACTTATAGTTTGTAGAATGTCTAAAGTGGACTAACCGAATACACATACGGGATCGCCGCAGGGATCACTACATATGGACACCCAGCCTAACACAGGTTCCACAATGCATTCGGGTGTTAGGCCTGGCATCAGACTCTCCACCACGTCTGACTGCCGGAGGTGACGGAGGAACTCAACAGGGTTAGCCATTTCTGGGTATCTCTACTGGAGCAAATAAACGCACATATCCGGCCCAGCGGGCAGGAGTGGCGTAGCAAGCCGACACTTAGAACGGGTCCCTTGCACTACAGCCCAGGAAAGCATGGCTGGCAACTCTGAATCTGATTCAGCATGAGCACACACACCATTACAATGGGAAGCTCAGCATAATCTTCATTTCCAAAGCATAACATCCCTCTCTCTGATACAGCGAGCAACATCTGATCCTCCCCTGGAGCCTCGAATAAAACACTAGGTCCCCCATGAGAAGGACCAGTAATCCCATCCGGAAGGCATATGAGACAGTGATCATGACTGTCAAACTTGACAACACACACACTGAGCGCTTAAACCTTTATGAGAAAGGTAAGACGAACAACATGCCGACGTGGTCATGCTCTCATGAGAGAACATAAACCACCCACAAACGCAGTCTCAGCATGCTTGCGATGCAATAGAGGAGTGAGGGACCAGAGCAGGTGGTCTCGTCGGGGAAGCCCTCACTGTGATCCTCAGGTCACCAAGGCTTATTAGCTGAAGTAGCCCTTGCCTGGTGCACCAGAAGAGGAACTAGATCGGGGAATAGGCGAAGGGACTCATTTAAGGTACCCGAGTCTCGACCGTGCATCTAGAGCACACAGTGATGCGCTGGGTTGCCGTGACATTAATTCTTTATTTCTTATTGGTTATTCACTGTCACATGAGCTCTTCTGCTCTCTTTATTATTTCCTATGGTGGATTGTTAGAGAGGGTGTGAAGGGGCGAGTAGCAAACTTTCTGTTGACAGTATTGCATCGGTTTGAATGTCTTATCATGTCTTCATATGCCTTACCAAAATAAAATCCAAAAAAGCGAAAGCAACCAATTAGCCACCAATTTGCCAAAATGTAAAATAGATACAAACTGTCATGAGAGTTTGTTGGTTGTTTATCAGATTTTTAACCACTGGCATAAAATCAGGTCAATTTTGCAGTTTAATCTGCCTATTTGGGAAGAGACTGTTTGATGAACGTGAAGTGCTTGATTGCTTTGCTTTTATGTGACATTTAAGGACAGGTTAATTTAACATCAAAAAGATACGTGTGGAAAAATGCATTCAAAATGTACAATGTCAATCTGTATCAGCTGTACAGAAAATATGAAAATGTATGTAGACTTTTTGTTCGAATTTAGATTAGAATGAGTGCAAATGTTTCAATTATAAACCGGACTCACCATGTACAGTGATGTTTCGAGGACGCCGTTTCTCTCCAGATTCAGACTCACACCAGTACACTCCAGTGTCAGATGTGCTGAGAGAGTCCATTACACATCCAGATCCTGTTTGATTTGCACAAGTTTGTGTGTCTTTGTCTGTGTATCTTCTCACTGTCCATCCAGCAGAGTTACTCTGATCCTCACAGCTCAGAGAGAGAGAGTCAGATGAGAAGTGTTGACTTCTGCTGGGCTTGATGACCAGAGACACTGAAGCAGAAACTCCTGAAAAGAGGAAAATCTCCATCAAAACTGACAGCACAGAGACTGCAGTGAAACACAGATCCGGATGAGCACAAGCATAAACCCTCACCAGTGATCCACAGTGTGTGTGAGCTGCTGTTGTGTGTGTAATAGGCTGGTCGTCCTCTCTCGGCTCTGCACGTATAAACTCCTGTGTGCTGTAGAGCAGCAGGACTGAGAGTGTAAGATCCTCCAGCTCCTCTGCTGCTGTCTGACAGATGATCATGATCTCTGAACCAGCTGAACGTCCAGCCTTTAGAGGAGCCTGAAACCTCACAGGTCAGAGTCACTGATTCTCCTTCAGTCAGCCACGGCTGTGGAGACACTCGCACTGATGCCTGAGCTTCAGCTGAACAAAACATCACGAGTTACAGAGCCGTAGAGAAACTGATGGAGAAGCTGATCACAACAAACACACACTCACCTGAGACAGTCAGTGTAACAGCATCACTGATGTTTGATTTCTGTGAGTCTGATCTCTCTCCTCTACAGCTGTAATTACCACTGTGAAAGAGATCGACACTGCTGATGTTCAACTCTTGTGTTGAGCACCGACTGACAGCATTTCTGTGTGTCTGTTTATCAGCTCCACTGGTGCAGCAGTTTTGTTCTGTACATCGATTGACAGTGTTTTTATATTGGTTGTTGGTTCCCTCTATTTCCCATCTGTATGTCCACTCAGTGTCTCCTCCCCACTTTATATCACATCTGAGAGTGACTGTTTCTCCTCTAAACACTCGTTCATCAGGTCGTACCGTCACCACAGCTTTAGGACTCACTGTACAAACACAGATTATTGCATTAGTTTCAGAAGTTGTGTAGATATTGTCTCTGATCTGTATTTGTTGCATCACACACTACAGTCTCTCTCACCTGTAACATTTACCCACAGTGCATCACTGTATTGTGTGTAATAGACTGGTTTCCCTCTTCCAGCTCTACACCTGTACTGGCCTCCATCAGACACTGAATCAATCTTCAGGCTGTAGTTTGCTTCTGTCTTCTCTGTCTCAGGGTTCAGTGTGTGATTGTACCAGTAAGAGTCCCAGTTTCCAGTGGACGGATCCATGCGACAGGTCAAAGTCACTGTGTTTCCAGTCAGTGCAGCTCCTGCAGGATCTGATGTGAGTTCAGGCTTCGGCTTTAGATCTGCAGGAGAACAACAACAGATTCAGATCCTCGAGAGTCAGAGTTCAACTGCGTTACACAAATCATTGAGTTTTTGTCTGCAACAGAGGAGAATAAGTGCTGAAATATGGATTTTATAGTAGCATTAAACAGATATGAATATGATCTACATTAAAAAAAAATTGTTCAGTTTTGTTCTAATGAAGAAAGACAAACAGATTTTGCAGAAAGAGAGGGTATGCGAGATTAAATTGTGACCATTTTCATTTTCAGGTGAGATAATGTTGAAACTTTTGTGTGAGTGTCAGATAAAATACATCTTAAATCTATTATTTAAGTAACTGTAAATCATAATCAGGTACAAAACTATGGAGGACCAGGAGTGCCACTTACAAATAAAATGAAGAATCAATTTATCAATTTAATATTTCAAACATAAAAATGTATATAAATAAATCACTTTTAAATGGACAAATTAATATACATTTTTAAAGTTGTTTATTTGATTCATGTTTTTAATAAAACCATAAATCAATAAAAGAAAAATGTATGAATAAATAGACAAATTTAAAATTGTTTATTTAATTCATGTTTTTAAACGTAGATTAATAAAATAATAAAAAGAAAAAATGCATTAATAAATCATTTTAAATGCACATGTTAAATCGCTTTTTAAAAAAGCATTTGGCAAACCTTTTCTCTCTCTATTTGCCAAAAAGCTTGTCTTTATCCATTTGTCAATCGAGTTAAAAAATGCCATTGGACAGTACACACGTGGGAGCAACCAATCAGCTTTCGCCTCAATTGGAGCGCCAAACCGTCTCCCACTTGTAAATGTAACACGCACTGTCATTGGACAGTTAGAGAAATTATACATCATTACAGCGGGAGTTAGAAGACGGTTCGAGCGACGCAAAAAATGTCAGGTGAATCTGAACATGTTTGGAGAGGGATTGTGGATGATTTGTGAATGAAACTTATAATGAAACTTAAAGGGGGGGTGAAATGCTATTTCATGCATACTGAGTTTTTTTACACTGGTAAAGAGTTGGATTCCCATGCTAAACATGGACAAAGTTTCAAAAACTAAGTTGTACGTTTGAAGGAGTATTTTTGTTCCAAAAATACTCCTTCCGGTTTGTCACAAGTTTCGGAAAGTTTTTTTCGAGTATGGCTCTGTCTTACGTAAGATAGGGCGGAATTTCCTTATATGGGTCCTAAGGGCACTTCTCCGGTAAGATCGCGGCCGCGCGCGCACTCTTAAGCCTGTTTTATGCTTCTGCGTCGAGTCGACGGCGTACCTCCGCGGACCCCTCTGCGTCGACGCGAACCCCTCCGCCGTAGCTCGACGTGCACCTCCAAAAAATTGTAACTACGCGTCAAGGCGACGCAGACCACAAGGGCTGTGATTGGTCAGATTATACATCATTTCCGGAGTGTAGTTTTTCCGGTTTCCCCCTCCCGCTATAGCGCCATTTTTAAAGTGACCACTGCACTGTTTGTGTTCAACGATGGATCAAGTTGAGGAACGTTTGATCGAGGAAGTACGAAAGTACGACCATCTGTACAATTCCTCTTCAGCACACTACAAAGACTGCCAGATGGCAAACAATTCATGGAAAGAGATTGCTCAAAATGTTGGCTTGGACGTCACCGACTGCATGAAGCGGTGGAAAAACCTGCGAGACAGATTTGTCCGTCTCCGCAAAAAGCTGGCGCCAAGAAGCGGTGATCCAGGCGGCAAAAAGGTGCCTGCATTTTACCACTTTCTGTCCTGGCTGGCACCCCATGTCAAACACCGAGAAACCGAGTCGAATTTCGAACCTAAGGTAAATATAAGTTTGTTGTTGTACCTCTTTTTGTGTGTGCTAACGTTACTAAGCTAGCTAGCTAACAGGTTGTCCGAATGCATGTCGTCATGTCTAGTCTGTAACGTCTGTGCAAACAAAATTAATGCATGTCGTCATGTATAGTCTGTAACGTCTGTGCAAACAAAATGTAACATAACATGCTGAAAATGTTGTTTTGCTTTGCTGCATGGTGCTGCTAATTCCATATCTTATACCAGACCTCTGGTCGTAAATCAGACTGCATAGACCACACAGTAATTACCTGCACAGACAAAGACCATCCAACAAATCATCGTTGTCTTTGTACCGGTACTCTGCACAGTGACAAAGTTGAATCTAATCTAATCTGCTCTGTCTTTAACAGGAACAGACCTCACCATCTTCTGATTCCGACACCATGCCATCCACTTCATCTTCTGAGTCATCCTCTGTGTCCCCCCAGCCACCAACCTCGCCTGTACGGCCATTCTCTTTGTCTACTCAACCACCACCTGTGCCTGCTGTGTGTAGCCCACCATCTTCAATCCTTGCCGAGTCACCTGTGTCCAGAGTGGGGTCTAAACGGAAGAGGAACCAGGATGACTGGCTAATAAAGCAGATGACGCAGCTGGACGAACGCCGCATGGACCTTCAAGAAAAGCTGGTGCAGGACACCAGCGACGAGTGTAGCCGATTTGGCCAGACAGTGGCTGATCTCCTGCGAAGAGTGCCAGAGGGGCGCAGGGCTGATGTTATGTTTAATGTTCACAAGATGTTGTATGAGAGCAGAGAGCAAGACTGAACATTTGCATCCTCGTACTGATTCAGTGCACTTTTGTAAATATTTGTAAATGGTTATTTTTTGTTTATTACTCTTATATTTTTTTTATTGTACTTAAATAGAACTTAATGTTTACAAGATGTTGTATGAGAGCAAGACTGAACATTTGCACCTTCGTACTGATTCAGTGCACTTTTTTAACTATTTGTAAATAGTTAATTTTCTTAGACAATGTTTTATATTACAGTTAACTTATATTGTGTTTTATATTGTGTGTTTCTTGTGCCTATTACTCTTATATTTTTTTATTGTACTTAAACTTTTGCCCTTTGTTCTTGGCACTTTTTTACTCATTGCACATTAATAAATTACCGTTTGTTTTGAAAAAAAGTTTGTTGTTTATTTACAATACAATGTTCAGTTACCTTCAAAGCCTTCAAGTGTTCACAAGATGTTGTATGAGACTGAACATATAATTATCAACACCCTCGTGCTGATAATTATAATACACTTATAAAGATAGTAAATAAAGAATTAGTAAAACTAAAAATATATAAAATAATTTTTAAAAATAAAAATAAAAAGGTCATGATGTTTGGTAATTATAAAGAAAATAAAGAAATATTATTAAGTATTGATGGTGTTGCTTTAGAAATAGTATCAAATTAAATTCTTGGGAACAACTATTGATAGTAAATTAAGCTGGAAACCACACATCAGATACATACAAGGTAAAGAATCTGTAAGTATTTCTATAATTAATAAAGACCAAATGTCTTGGAATATAATGCACTATATATATTGTATTGTTCACTGGTTTTGCCCTATTTAACTTATTGTATAGAAATTTGGGGCAATAATTATAAAAGTTCACTACATACCGTCTTCTTACTCCAAAAACGAGGAGTTAGAATTATGGTGGGATATTTTGATCACACAAACATATTTCTGCAATCTAAAATTTTAAAACTTTTTGATCTAGTTGATTTTTTTACTGCTCAATTCTTGTATAAAGCCCACAAAAATATCTGCATATGCATATGTATGTATATGGGTGATAAACTGATTTTTTTTTTTTATTGTTAATATATGTATATATTTATATATTCTTTTTTTCTTTTCTTTTTTTTTGCTCGAAATAAACTTAAATCAATCAATCAATCAATAAATCAACGTTTGTTTTGAAAAAAAGTTTGTTGTTTATTTACAATACAATGTTCACGGTTACATCATGGATATACAGTAATTAACCAAGTCTGCCACGGGACACTACATTATCCTGCCATGGCACAGTTCCATGTGGAGACTGAAAAAAATCCTTCAAGTCATTCCGAACAGCTATGGCAGCTCGGGTGGAACGGGCCCTGGACATCCGTGTTGGTTCTATGGGGACAAAGTTTGTGTCGTCTGCCACCATTCTTCGCCACTCTCCAGGCTGCACAGTCCCTTCAGAGTCACAGTCTGGAAAATGTGGTGGTACATATCGGCTCTCTGGGGTGTTCACGTCGTCTGTGTAAGTGAGGTAGTTGTGCAGGACAACACACGCTTTAACAACACTCACAGCTTTGTCTGGATGGAACTCAATTGGTCTTCCCAGAATTCTCCACCGTGCAGCCATGATCCCAAAGGCATTTTCAATCACCCGCCTTGCTCTGGAGTGGCGGTAATTGTAGATTTCCTTGTCCCTGGTCATGTTCCCCCCTGTTTCAGAAAACACAGAGTATTAATCACTGTACCACAATCATAGGCATAACAAACACGTTATGAAGACACAATGCAGGCCTACTATGTTTTAATTAATTTCATTTACATACCTGGAAAGGGACGCATGAGATTGCAGTGTAGGGGGAAGGCAGCATCAGCAACGATAACGTGAGGGATTTGGACTCTGGTCCCAGGCAGTTCAGTTGGTTGGGGCAGATTCAACTGGTGGTCCAGCAGCATCGACCCAAATCTACTCGCTTTGAAAACGCCACCATCGCTTTCCCGTCCATATCCTCCCACGTCCACCATCGTGAACCGATACCTGGCATCACAGGTTGCCATGAGAACAATGGAGTGATTCCCCTTGTAATTAAAATAGTCACTCCCAGCGTTTGGTGGTGCCTTGACGTTAACATGTTTCCCGTCGAGGCTTCCAACGCAGTTTGGGAAGTTCCAAAGTCGCCAGAAATCTGAAGCAATAGCTTCCCACTGGCTGGTTGAAGGGCAGGGCAAAAATTCGGGCTGCAGCGCAGTCCACAACGCTTTGCAGACCTCCGATACTATGCGGGACACCGTGGTCGCACCCATTTTGTAGCCCAACCCGGTGATCTGTTCGTTTGCACCTGAAGATAAAATCTTTAAAGTCACTGCCAGTCTCTGAGCGAGGTCAATAGGCATACTGTGTGTACTCTGATGCTGTATTAACGGGTTTAAACGATGAACAAGATCGTCAAATCGACCTTTCGACATCCGAAAATACTTAAAGTGCATTTTTTCGTCCAAGTCCCTCAGCGGTCGAACAACCGTAACAAATTCGCCATTCCTTTCCCTGTCTTTGTGCACTGGTCGTACAGACCACCTTCGCTGATGTCTTCTTTTTCTTCTGCGATTAAACATTTGCAATAAAATCATTTGTTGTTCAACGTCGATTAGCTCCAGCTGCAACAACACTCTGGGCCCTATTTTAACGATCTGAAACGCAAGTGTCAAAGCGCAAAGCGCAAGTAACTTTGTGGGCGGGTCTTGGCGCTGTTGCTATTTTCCCAGCGGGATAAATGACTCTTGCGCCAGGCGCAAATCTAAAATGGGTTGGTCTGAAGTAGCTTCATTATTCATAGGTGTGGTTTGGGCGTAACGTGAAATAAACCAATCAGAGCTTCATCTCACATTCCCTTTAAGAGCAGGCGCGCTTGTTCTAAAGCGGATTCCTATTATAACGGTGGATTTGCCAGACGCACGCGAGGAGCGGTTCACAGCCGAGGAGAGCAACGCTCTCGTCAGGGACGTTGGGGATGGAGAAACCCACCCAAATTAACTTCGGTTAAAAAGGCGTATGATAATTTGGGTAAATGTGTAAGCTAGATGTATGCTTTTATAATAAATTGTATATCTATCTATCTATCTATCTATCTATCTATCTATCGTAATAATGTATAATTTGCAAAAATTAAAACTGCTGCTTCTGTGTAGATGAGAGAATCAAAGTGTATGCGCGTTGTGCACACGCTACATTGATTATGGCCAAGCATGCGCCCTTAAAATAGCATATGACTAACATGCGCAACGCGCGACTGACTTTAAACCAATTTTTCCTGGTTAGTGGCGCAACTGTTTTCTAAACCTGCAAAATAGCATGAAGGAACGTTTGCGCTGGAACACGCCTCCTTTTTTGCGCTGAACCGCCCAGGGAGCGCAAGTTCATTCCCTAGTTTAGCGACGTGCTTCTGTGGAGGAAAAAACGCGCTTTGCGCGGGTGCAAAATAGGAATAATACATGCGTCGGTGTACAAAGTCAATTGCGCTGGGTGCAAGATAGGGCCCTCTCTCTCTTTCGCTCGCCATTGTCGGAAATGAAAAAGCGGAACCGGCGCACGGAGCCAAAACAAACTAGCAAAGAGATTCGCGAGCCACACCCCCCCTAGCGTTCTGGCGGTGAAATGCACCGCGATGCAACACAACCCGACGCAGAACCATAAAACGGCCACGACGCCGTCGAGTTGACGCAGAAGCATAAAACAGGCTTTAGACCAAAACAAGAGAGTGAAAGCAGTTCGCCATCAAAGCGCCCTGCCCGGCTTTTGGGAAGTCAATGTCACCAAAGAAGTGTGTTTTTGGTTGCCAGGGCAAGACAACCCTGCACAGATTCCCAAAGAACCCAGCGTTAAGGAACCCGTGGATGGAGTTTGTTTTCCTGAGCATAAACGGAGTTGTGTAGACTTTTTGTTCCCTGCATTTCGACGATGATTGTTTTATAAACAAAGCCCAGATCGTCTAATGCTTAAGGATCGAGCAGTCGCAATAAAGGTTCGCGGTCG
The DNA here is from genome assembly GCF_949319135.1 of Squalius cephalus. Classification (NCBI taxonomy): domain Eukaryota; kingdom Metazoa; phylum Chordata; class Actinopteri; order Cypriniformes; family Leuciscidae; genus Squalius; species Squalius cephalus. The sequence continues at coordinate 6,898,959 of NC_137124.1, forward strand.
TGCGTTGGAACCGGACGGTGAGTAACTGTTGAACAAATAATGTCTCTGTGTGTTGTCACTAGCTCGGCGCATTAGCACAGCTAAGCTTCGCCCACAGGGCCCGCCCCCAGCCGCTCGGTTTTTTCCAGAAAGACTCGGTACACCCTATCTTTCTTTGATTCATATAATAAAACAAAAGACTTTTTTGAGATATGAAGGATGCAATATTACTCTATAGGTACTCAAGATTAACAGGAGATTGAGTGAAAATGAGCATTTCACCCCCCCTTTAATGATTTTTAAGGCATTGTTCTTCAGGCTCAGAGGGTTAACTCTATTGGCCTGTGACTAGTGCGCCGGCTACACGCTGTAGGCTAATAGAGATGAGAAACGAAACCCCCATAACCAACTGAGCAAATAGTATGATGATTTAACATCGTTTGATAATCGACTTAGTCAAATCCTCCATACTCCTTGTACATGTGGAGTCATTTGGACAATGGATGAATAATGGACATGTATTAGCTGAACTGAGCCTGAAACACACACGAGTAAATGAAAACATCAGCCTTGAAAAGTGTTGTTGGAAGTTGGTAAATAAAGTATAAAGCTATAAATTTATAGCTTTATAGCTAGAAATATAGCTAGAATTTATAGCTAGAAATCACTTCTAGTAAACGACTTAATAACCACAAACAACCTGGATTTTATGCTTCTAACTGAAACCTGGCTTGAAGACAGCTGCAGTGCAACAGTCCTCAATGAAGCAGCCCCTCCTAACTTTACTTTTATGAGTGTCTGCAGAGCTGTTAAGAGAGGTGGGGGTCTAGCCGCTCTTTTTAAAGATATCTATCAATGTAAGCAAATATCACTTGGGAATTACTTGTCTTTCGAATATCTGGGTATTGTGTTAAAAGGTGCTCCACGCATTTTACTTATCATTATTTACAGGCCTCCAAAATACTCTCCAGCCTTTGCTGAGGACTTTACAGAACTGTTATCAGCAATTACCTCAGAGTTTGACTGTTTTGTCATTGCTGGAGATTTTAACATCCACATCGATAGTGCAGAAAACAACATGGCTAAAGAAATCAAAAGTGTTTTAAAAACTTTTGATCTGACTCAGCATGTACATGGACCCACACACAATCGTGGACACACTCTAGATTTACTCATCAGTAAGGGTCTAAACATTTCATCGATTGTTATTAAGGATGTAGCACTGTCTGATCATTTCTGTATTTTCTTTGATATATTGATCTCTCCTGCCACTGAAGCTAGATCTGTGTCTGTCAAGAAGAGATGCTTAAATGAGAACACTAGTGTACTATTTATGAAGGCCATATCTTTAACACCAAGCATATGTGCAGACTCTGTTGATTTTCTCCTTGATTCTTTTAACTCAAAAGTTAAAAGTGTAATTGATGATATTGCTCCTGTTAAAGTCAGGAAGAAGAATGGCAGACAAAAAGCACCTTGGAGAAACTCAACAGCAGTGCAAAATATGAAAAGACAATGCAGAAAAGCAGAGCGCATGTGGCGGAAGACAAAACTTGTAGTCCATTATAACATCTACAAAGACAGCCTTCATGCTTTTAATAGGGAACTAGGCAAAGCTAGACAGACTTTCTTCTCAAATATTATAAACAGTAATTTAAACAACACACGCACTCTTTTTGCTACTGTAGAGAGACTGACAAACCCCCCAAGCCAGATTCCCAGTGAAATGCTCTCAGACAACAAGTGCAGTGAGTTTGCTTCTTTCTTCTCTGAGAAAATCAATAATATCAGAAAGGTGATCAGCACATCCTTGAGTTGCCCTGGGGTCAGACAGATCAAACCGCCTGAGAAAGTAGTTACTATGTCTGATTTCAAAGAAATTGATGGCAAAATTTTGGAAGAAACTGTACAGCACCTTAAAACATCAACCTGCGCTCTTGACACACTTCCCACATCATTTTTCAAAAGTGTGTTAAACAGTTTAGAAGCGGATCTCCTAGAAGTGGTAAATGCCTCACTTCTCTCTGGGAGTTTTCCAAACTCCCTGAAAACTGCAGTTGTCAAGCCCCTCCTGAAAAAGAGCAATCTGGATAAGACCATATTAAGCAACTATAGACCGATCTCAAATCTTCCTTTCATAGGCAAGATCATTGAAAAAGTTGTCTTCAATCAGCTGAACAAATTCCTATGCTCGAATGGATACTTTGACAATTTTCAATCTGGTTTCCGACCGCACCACAGCACAGAGACAGCGCTCATAAAGATAATAAATGATATTCGCTTAAATACTGATTCAGGCAAATTATCGGTGCTGGTACTACTCGACCTCAGTGCTGCATTTGACACTGTCGATCATAACATACTTCTTGACAGGCTGGAAAACTGGGTGGGGCTTTCTGGGATAGTCCTAAAATGGTTCAGGTCATACTTAGATGGGAGAGGTTATTATGTGAGTATAGGAGACCATAAGTCTGAGTCAACATTCATGACATGCGGAGTCCCTCAAGGCTCAATTCTTGCGCCACTCCTGTTCAACCTGTATATGCTCCCAATGAGCCAAATAATGAGAAAGAACCAAATTGCTTACCACAGCTATGCAGACGACACACAGCTCTACTTAGCCCTATCGCCTAACGATTACAGCCCCATTGACTCCCTGTGCCAATGCATTGATGAAGTCAACAGTTGGATGTGTCAAAACTTTCTTCAGTTAAACAAAGACAAAACTGAAGTCATTGCGTTTGGAAACAAAGATGAAGTTCTCAAGGTGAACGCATACCTTCACTCTAGGGGTCAAACAACTAAACATCAAGTCAGGAATCTTGGTGTGACACTAGAGTCAGACCTTAGTTTCAGTAGTCATGTCAAAGCAATAACTAAATCAGCATACTATCATCTGAAAAATATTGCAAGAATTAGATGCTTTGTTTCCAGACAAGACTTAGAGAAACTTGTGCATGCTTTCATCACCAGCAGGGTGGATTACTGTAATGGACTCCTCACTGGCCTTCCCAAAAAGACCATAAGACAGTTGCAGCTCATACAGAACGCTGCCGCCAGGATTCTGAGCAGAACCAGAAAATATGAACATATCACACCAGTCCTCAGGTCTTTACACTGGCTCCCAGTTAAATTTAGGATTGATTTTAAAGTATTATTACTAGTATATAAATCATTCAATGGCCTTGGACCTCAATACATTGCAGATATGCTCACTGAATATAAACCCAACAGATCACTCAGATCACTAGGATCATATCAGCTAGAAATACCAAGGGTTCACTCTAAGCATGGCGAGTCTGCTTTTAGCTATTATGCCAGCCGCAGCTGGAACCAGCTTCCAGAGGAGATCAGATGTGCTCCTACAGTAGTCACTTTCAAATCCAGACTCAAAACACATCTGTTTAGCTATGCATTTACTGAATGAGCACTGTGCCAATGCTCGTCCGACTATCTGTACTGTATTTTATTTTTTATTTCTCTAAACTGTTTTAATTATTCTTATTTCTTTTTATTATTTTAATTTCTTCTATGTAAAGCACTTTGAATTGCCATTGTGTATGAAATGTGCTATATAAATAAACTTGCCTTGCCTTGCCTTGCCTTGCCTAAATTTTCTCATGAACATTTACTCATGTCCACTATGCTTAGTCGCAGTAACCTTAGGTAAAGGCTACATCTCTTAATACGCATCTCTGCTGCTGTATGCTATTTTACTCCTGCATCAAATGTGAGAATGTAAAACACCTTTCTTAAACAAATAAGGCATGTTTGATTTTTCGTAGAATAAGCAACGGTTAATATTTAAATATGAATGCCCATCCTGGTTCTGGAACCCAGAAAAGTTCCCAGAATTTAGTGATGGTGCTTAATGCAGATGCTGAATAGCAGTGTCCACCAAGAGAATAGAAATGTACCGCAAACATTTAGATTTACGAGTCATTATTTTACAATATTTGGAATAGAACTCAAATATTTGAACTGAAATTCTATTATATCAGGGCTTGAAAATTTTAAAATCTCTGGTAGCCCTTCGGGCAGACACTCTTCATATTTTGGTAGCCCGAACTTAATTTTACTATCCCAAATAAAAAGACTATTTTTAATGTATAAAATTGGTTAGGTGTAAAAACATCAATCAGAAACTTTTTCAAAACACAAATATCCACAATTGGATATAAAATAAAATCAGAATCATCAATACAAATATGCATCTGGCTCTAACTGAACTGAAATGTGTGTGAACAGTATGAATCATGAATCCGTCTGTGTCAGATTCTGAATCAGAGATATCAACAGAAGAGAAAATGCCACTCGATGTTGAGGGCATAGCGACTCCATCAGCGTTCTCCTCCTGTTCATCAGTCTCCACTTCTCTGCTCTTGTTTCAGATGTCTTGAACCTGTTCCAGAAACATCCAGGAACTAACTTCCTTGTCAGAGCAAAAATATTCAACCGTTTACCCATTCAAAAACCAAACCATTTTCTTTAGGAGAGAAACATTATTTTTTTAACTTTGACAATTTTAGACTTTTTTCAAGTTTGTGTATGGTTTATAAAATCTTAAATGATCTGACTTTGTTCAATTTCGCTCTGAAAATTATGTGAGATATACCAGATTATCATCCGTGAGTGAGTGACTGATTTTTGTGGCCCTGATATGTGTATATGTTTTTATTGTATGTGAACACACAGGTATTGTCTGTAATTTTATGTTAGTGTTGACCTATCTGAGGACTACGGATGAAAATTAGCCTTTGGCTAAATCCGGTACAATGCATGAAATGGAAACATTTGTGTTAAAAAATTGTACATGGTCCCTTTATAAATAAATAAAAAATAAAATAAATTTATGGAGAGTTGCATGAGATCATTCAGTGTTTCAGACTAGAGAAGTATGATATGATGTTTTCACTCAGTTCATGCAGGAAAATCCTCTCTCACAGATATGGCTGTCGATGGACTTAGTGTCAGCATTAATTTCACCAACAACAACATATGAGAGAGGTGTTCTGGATTCTCAGTGAGGAAATCTTTGTACAAGCAATCTAGCTTGCAACCCCAGTGCTCTGAAAGCCACATTTTAAGATCACAATGTTCTCCACTGCGCACGCAATCTCTGTCACTAACAATAAATTAAGTGAGAACGGCACTGCTTTACAAGGGGTGGAAGCACCAGTTGTCTTCCCCAAACGTCAGAACTTGCAGTTGGATGGAGAAATAATGACTCTTTGAGGCTTTGACACTTTTCTCTGATTGTTCTGGTACAAAATTCTAAGCATCAAGAGTTTTGAAAACAGTGTCGCCTTGTGGCAGATCAGATCTATAGCAGCCATAAAGCAGAGCGCACAGCGCTGTTGTTTTAAAGCCTGACAATGCTAAGTGTTAATTTACTGATGGAATAATTCACATATTGAAGTGTAGCAATCAATAATAATAATAATAATAATAATAATAAATCCAGACTTTATTGAGGCAATTAAATGGTGCTCTAATTATTTTATGCTGTTTATATAGCAGAATTTATGATGGTCATGTCACCTTTATTTATGTAGGCCTAGTGCTTTTTACAATACAGATTTTTTGTTGTTGTTTCAAAGCAGCTTTACAGTGATAGTGTGTTAGCACATGGATTCAAACATTCTGACACGCAAAGTAAAGCATTCATGTGAAAGTGGAGCTTACATTTTTATTGATCATACATTTCTCTTAAAGGTCCCACTGCATGAAAATGTCATTTTATGAGGTTTTTTAACTTTAATATGAGTTCCCCTAGTCTGCCGTCCCCCAGTGGCTAGACGTTTTGATGGGTGTAAACCAAGCCCTGGGTATTTTTAATAAAATGAAAGCTCAGATGGGCGAATCTAGAAATCTTCCCCTTATGTTGTCATAAGGGGAAAGGTTACCTCCCCTTTCTCTACTTTTTTATTTTATTTTTATTTTTATTGCAAATTGAAAGATACATACATTAACAGTGAGAAGAGGAAAAAAAATATAATAATAAAACAAGGGGGGTATACGGACATCAAAAGAGATTGAGATAGGCTACACAAACCAATACCATATTACAGTTTGTCAATATAACTCGTTAAAGGTTCTTTACAACAGACTCAAGGATATTATTTGTTTTAGAAACCTTCTAAAACAAATAAAAAAGGGACTTTATATCAGAGGAGAATATTGTAAAATCAGGATTACAATGAATGGTTCTGGCTTTGTGAAGATGAAACTTGCCCAGAAGACAAAGTAATAATACCGTATAATTAAGATTAACATCGTTAGAATGAAAATCTGACAAAAAAAATGATAGACTCTGATATTTGTACCAATTTGCTACAACAGCAAAAAACTAACAAGGTAACATCTGACCAAAAAGACTTAGAAAATGGGCACTGATAAAATAAATGTAGGAGATTCTTCTTCAATATTGCAAAAGGAACATAAAGAAGATACATTCTCAGAAAACCTGCTCAAAAATAGATTACAAGGGTAATATCTATGAACAATTTTGAAATGGAGTTCTTTAATTTTATTAGGGATAAAAAGCTTGTGAGAAAATGCCCATAAGTTAATCAAATCAGAGTTTGGATAACAGATACTCCATTTAGATTGTGCTTTAGGAAGGGTTCTTGGAGTTGAAGAATGAGCATTTCTAATAAATGCTCATTATAAATGCTCAACTCCAGGAGAGGAAAATCAAGTCTCGCATTCTCTACCCCGCAAAACTCATGCTGTTTCTGCAAGATGGAAAGACTAAAATTTTTGAAAACCCTCGAAAAGCAGCTGAGGGATTAAAGGACTTTGGCGTAACGATGGAAGTTCCAAGAAAAGAGCCGGATTGGGACTCAGCGCTGCGGGCTGTAGGATGGCAGTCCCCCCACAGTAGGAGCAAACATGCTCCTGCTGGGGAAAACAACCAGCGTTGAATCTCTTCGACTTTCCTTGGTCAGTTATGAAAACGAAAAGACACATAATGAATACGGTATGTGTAGATTACATTGTGGCAAGCGCTAATTTGTATAAATGAGTGCAATGTCCGCAGTGTGTGAACATATCCCTACACAAGCTGAAAATTCAGAAGGATGTGTCTATGACTATGATGAACTGGACTCGGAGTCAAATTTATTTCCAAACATAAATGATACATGTAAATATTACACAGACGCAGAATTTACTAGTAATATAGAAACGGCTGGTTCATTTTCTCTTATTCATTTGAATTGTAGAAGCCTGTATTCAAATTTTGGTAAAATACATGATTATTTGAACACATTACAAAATAAATTTACTGTTATAGCTTTGTCTGAGACTTGGTTAACGGATGAGAAAGGTGTGGAATTTCATTTTGAGGGTTATGAATTATTTTTTGTTAATCGGATTAATAAGAGAGGAGGCGGGGTTGCTCTATATGTTAGTAGTGATCTGAAATGCAAAACAATTGAGTGTATGACTACTGCAACAGAAGATTTAATGGAATGTTTAACTGTTGAGATCGAAATGAAGAAAATATTGTTGTCACATGCATATATAGAACTCCAGGATCTAGTATTACAGCATTTAATAACAAGCTGGAGCAATTATTAGTTGGGTTGAATGAAAATAAAGTGTCTATAATTTGTGGGGATTTCAATATAAATCTTTTGAATGTGTCAAATCATACTAGTAGTTTAGATTTTCTAGATTTAATGTACAGTAGAGGCCTTTATCCTACTATTACTAAGCCTAGCCGAATAACTTCCAGTTGTGCCACGTTAATTGATAATATTTTTGTAAATATATTTGAAAAAACGGTCAAAAGTGGTCTTTTGATAAATGATACAACGGATCATTTACCGATATTTGTAACTCACTTCTGTGAAGTAAAAACAAATAAAGAAAAGTATAGTAAAGTTATTAGGTTAAGAACTGAGGAAAGATTAAATAGATTTAGGGATGATCTAATGAAAGAACACTGGGACAATGTTTATAGTACAAATAATGTAAATAAGGCATATGAATTATTTTTGAAAAAGTATTTATGGTTATATAATAATAATTGCCCAATAAAAATATTGAATGATAAAGCAAGAAATAATAATAAACCTTGGTTAACGAAAGGTATATTGAAATCGTGTAAAAAGAAGAATAAGCTTTATCGGGACTTTGTAAAATATCGGACGGTAAATGCAGAAAATAAATATAAAGCTTACAAAAATAAGTTGACTACTATAATGAGACGTGCAAAGAAAGATTATTATATAAACTTGTTGATGGAAAACAAAAGTAATATCAAAAATATGTGGAAAGTCTTAATGGAGGTTATAGGCAGTAAAATGAATTATAGTCAGCCATTATATATAATGAATGAACAGAATGTCGAGATACGTGGTGAAAAAATGGCTGATGAATTTAATTCATTTTTTGTTAATGTTGGTCCAAATCTTGCCAAAACTATACCATTACATAATAAAAGCTGGATAGGTGAAAGCAGAGTCATGCAATCCATTTTTTTTTTGACGAAGTTAGTGAGAGTGAAATTATTTCCACTGTCTCTAAATTAAAAAGTAAAAATTCATATGATAGTGATGGCTTAGATATGTATATTGTCAAAGAAACTCTACGTTGCATTAAAATATATAATTAATTTGTCTTTTAATACAGGTTCTTTTCCAGATAAAATGAAGGTGGCTAAAATTATTCCTTGTTTTAAAACTGGTGATAGGCATAGTCTTACAAATTATAGGCCTATATCTTTGCTTTCCCAATTTTCAAAAGTTCTGGAGAAGCTTTTTGTTAAAAAATTTGATTATTTTCTTGAAAAACATTCTTTGATAAACGATAATCAGTTTGGGTTTCGTAGCACCCGCTCAACAGCTATGGCTTTGATGAAAATCACAGAGGACATTACTACAGAATTGGAGAATAAAAATCACACAGTTGGAGTTTTTATTGACCTTAAAAAGGCCTTTGACACTCTCGATAATGGAATATTGATATCTAAATTACAGACATATGGAATTAGAGGTGTAGTATTAAATTGGATTATTAGTTATTTAGAAAATAGACAACAATATGTAGAGTATTTAGGCCATGAATCTAAGTTGGAAACAATACAGTGTGGAGTCCCTCAAGGCTCTGTGTTGGGGCCTAAATTATGTATTTTATACATTAATGATCTCTGTGATGAATCAAAGATTTTACGTTTTGTTCTTTTTGCGGACGATACAATTTTTTTTGTATCGGGGAAGAACTTAAAAATCTTAATCAAAACTATAGTTTGTATTGAACAAGAATTGGTCCTACTTCAGAAATGGTTTAACAAAAATAAACTGTCGTTAAATTTAAGTAAAACTAAATTTATGTTGTTTACAAATCAAAAATGTCCTGCGTTCTCCGAAACTACCTTAATGCTACGTCGTTCTTAAGTTGTACCTTAAGAAGTACCTTATCGTTAATACGTGGTTTCCGAAACCTTCTTAGTTAAGTATACCTTCTGTAAGTCATACGTTCGTAAGGTTGGTCTGGAGCGCTCTTAGCTATACCTTATCGCTGCTGACGGTTCATACCGCTAGTGGCCACCACTACGCAAAAATCTTTTTTACATCGCAGTTTAATTACACATAGACAATTTTATATGAACATTTAATATAAAATCTGATTTAGTATTAAAATTACATTTTTACTTTACTTTAAAATTTTACACATAAAATACTTAAGTTGTTATAGCCACCCAGTGTATGGAAGTGTTTTCATTAATAAAGTTTCCATACACTAATGGTTGTTAGCTTTTTTAATTAGGCTACTATCCTAAGGCACATCAGCTGGCGAACCATTTGACAGAAAAGGCTTAGGAGTCTATATAAAGAAAGATGAGTTTACACAAACTTTAGCTATGGCAGCGAGACAGCGAGGACTTGTTTTAAATCAAAGACGGCGCCGTCCGTGGAGCCAGTTAGTGTATGTCAACTACATGGCTGGTGGATAATCAGCATACGTTGTGGAGAACATTAACACACTTATGGCCGTAAGGGTCTGGGATTGCACACTTGCTAAATTATAAACACATACTCATATTTATTTCTGCATGTACATATTTCAATGAGCCCCGATAAATGCAGTTTGTACTATTTCTAAAACGCTTCTTTATAAAGAACATTGTTTTCTCAATACTTTACCTATACCGCTGTGAAGGAAAGAGCGCACAATCGATCATCGAGGCATCGATATCAACCTATTCAGCGCCTCCACCATGGACAGCGCCTGCTAAGGTCGAACTTAAGAAGGTTTACCTTAAGCAACATCCTAAGGTATAGTTCGGAGAACACACGTAGGAAAGGTATACCTGTAGTTAAGGTGTACCTTTTGAGTCTTCGTAGCGCGCTAAGAGACAACGTTATCGGTGAACGCACCCCTTATAATGTTTGTTTGATTCTAAATGGAATAACTATTGAGAGAGTGTCAGAATTTAGGTTTTTAGGAGTACTCATTGATGAAAAATTTAAATGGAAATCACACATAGCCTACGTAAGAAATAAAATGTGTAAAAATATTGCTGTTTTGAGTAAAGTAAAGTTTATGTTAAATTATAAAGCAATGAGAATCCTTTATTGTTCCTTTATTTTGCCCTATTTGATGTATTGTTTGGAGGTATGGGGTAATTCATATTTTACTAATTTAATGCCCTTATTTATTTTGCAAAAAAGGTCAATAAGGATAATTAATGGAGTTGCTCCAAGAGAACATACTATAGGACTGTTTCTGAGGTCAGGACTACTTAAATTGAAGGACTTGGTTTCTTTACAAACTTTATTAGTTGTTCATAAAGCAAAACATTGCTTGTTACCACATGGACTGCAAACCCTTTTTACTGTAAATAGTGAGACAAGTAGAAGAAATAATGATTTTAAACAACCTTTTGCTGGAAATACCCTCAAACAAATGTGTTTCAGTTTCTGGTGTGAAAAGATGGAATTGTCTTGTTAAGACCACCCTCCTTGTAGCTTCTTATCAAAGATTTCCTTTGAACACATTCCACTTTATTTTTCCAAATAAAACGGAATAGCAGAGAGTCAATAGATTTAATCATTTTTTTTAATCAACAAATAGGGAAAGAGCAGGGTAAACTAGGCGCGATATGCCCTCAGCCTAAGACAGCAGGACTCTCCCATAAATTGTCAAGTCTCTCTGCAGCCAGCAACATAGAATTTTTTTGGTTTTATCTAACCTTGGTTGAAAATTGTTATGAAGACGTTCTGAACCTGATCTGCAATATCAACCCCAAGGTATTTTACCTGATGTTTAACTTTAATACCATCAACAGAAATTTTATCTGAACCATGCACATACAAAATTTCACTTTTCGTAGGATTTACCACCAATCCAGAAGCTTTGGAGAAAAGATTAAAACTGCTCAGGGCACCAGAGACTTGTGAATCATTTTTAAGAAATAGACAAGTATCGTCAGCTAACTGACTAATTATTAAAGTATTCTCACCAATATTTATACCATCAATATTTGAATGTTTTATATACAAACTTAGAAGCTCAGCGGCCAATAGAAAAAGAAAAGGAGAGATGGGGCATCCCTGGTGAATAGTTCCGGAAGCTAAGGAGACACAACTGTTAATACCATTATAAAGAGTACGAATCATTTTAATAAAACAACTACCAAAACCAAACTTAGAAAGGGCTTCAAAAATAAAGGAATGCTCAACTGTTTTGAATGCTTTAACAAAATTAAAGCCTCTTCGTTTATAAATTCAGAGTAATCAAGAATATCTATAATTAATCTAATATTATTAGAGATATGTCTACCTTTTAGAAAACCAGATTGAGTGTCAGAAATTATGTCAGCCAAACAAGGCTTGAGCTTTTCAGCATAGGCTATATAGAAGCCAATAACTTATAATCAGAGTTCAAAAGGGTGACCGGGCGCCAATTATCTAAAAATTTGTTATCCTTATTAGGCTTGGGTATAAGAGAGATGAGACCTTGTTTCATTGATTCTGCCAGTTCACCTTTCATTGAACACTCAATAAGGGCTTCGTAAAGAAGATGTTTAATAGAGTCCCAAAAGACTTTAAAAAATTCAAAAGGTAACCCATCAGGCCCTGGGGATTTATTATTTGGCATTCTTTTGACTATATTATAAAGATCATCTATATTAAAAGGATCCTCACAAATTTTCTTATTTTGGTCATTAATTTTAGGAATAACAGATTGAATCTTATGAAAAAAACAAAAATGAAGCGTTGGGGTCAAAAGAGGAAGTATACAAATTTTGATAAAATTTAAAAACATGGGAAGAAATCACAGAGGGGACATTAGATAATGTATTATTAATATATAGAGAAGAGATTTTTTTATTACTGCCACGTTTCTTCTCTAGGTTGAAAAAGTAGGAAGAATTTTTTTCCCCAAACTCAAGCCATTTTGATCTCGACCTAATAAATGCGCCCCTTGCCTTTTCTAGAAAGAGATCATCCAGACAGGCTTGTGAAGTATAAAGAGATTCCTTGTCATCCTCACCCGGGTTAGGGTTCTTTAAAATTTCATTTATTTTTTTAATTAAGTCTGTAATTTCCTTATTTTTAACAGACATTCTATTTTTCCCAAATTTAACCGAGAATTTCCTACATTCATATTTAAATAGCTCCCATTTAGAATTGGCCGAGATATTAGCCTGAGATTTCACACTCTCTGCGATTTTCTCAATCTCCTGACAAAATGATTCAGACAATAAAAAGGAGCAATTTAACTTCCAGTACCCAGGGTTCACTTTTCTTCTCCGCTTGGATTTATCATCCGATAAAGTAATGTCAATTACTGCATGATCTGTATGGTGAGGGTGAAATATCTGCTGATACCAAAAATTAAATTAAAGAGTCTGATATCAGCCACAGGTCTATACGTGATTTTTGAGAAAAATCTGATTTAAACCAAGTGTACATGTGTATATCGGGGTTTAAATATCTGTGTGCATCGATCAGGTTCCGACAATTACAGAGATTTGCTATTAGGTGGTTGACGCTGTTAGACACATTTCTAGGCGGAAATCTATCAGCAACTAAATCTGGAGCCTCATTGAAATCGCCACCAAATAAAATAAAAGCAGAGGGATATTTAAGTTTAAAATTACTTATATAAATGACTATACTATCAAGTAGAGTTTTGTTGTTTGCAGAACTACTGAACCCATATATGTTAATCATTATTAAAAAATTGTTATCCAAGTGAACAACTGAGATAATCCACCTTCCAATCCCTGAAGAAAGCGTTTCTATAACCTTTCCTTGAAATCCACTATTAAGTAATATAGCGACCCCACCTGATGAACTAGCGTTATGACAGAAAAAAATTGTGTTCCCCCACTGATTACGCCAGAATTTTTCATCGTTTACACAAGAATGTGTCTCTTGCAAAAAATATATGTCCCTTTTCATGGATTTACAAAACAAAAATAAAGCTTTTCGCTTGTTTAAGTCACTTAGCCCCCGAACATTCAAAGAGAAACATGAGAAATGTGAACTAAACATAAATCAGAACTCAAACTCTTGATAATTGTCAGAAACAAGTACAGTAAAGTTAACTAAATATGCTTCTTAGAAGATATGCAGAGCTTAAGGCTCGAACTCCCAATAAAAATTAGGAAGGTCAACACACCCTGTCGTGGACCCAAAAATAAAAATAAAAATAAACGCCTCCCCGTTTCGCAAGTTCACAATATAAAGGGCATATTACATATCGTAAACAGAAATTCTCTTCCCGTTTATGAAGGCAACGGGCCCATTAAACCCAGCTTTCTTTCCTTCCCTTCTTGCCTTTTCAACGGGTGGCCAAAGTTTGTTTCTCGCCTCTTTGTCTTTCTGCGTCAGATCTTCCAAGATCCGAATTTTCTTCTGTTTCAAAAGTTCGGATCGTTTGGCTTCTGCCCATATTGCATCTCGACAAGTGCGGGATAAAAACTGAACGATGATCCGTCGCGGATTTGAGTTTCCAGACTTGGGACCAAGCCGACGCGCGATGTCGACCATGTCCTGCAGTTTCTCTGCGGTGTGTGGAGAGAGGTTCCTGAACAGCTCGATAACGACCATTTTGACGTTTTCCCCTTCGCGCTCAGGTATCCCGGCAACACGGAGGTTCCATCTGCGTTTGTAGCTGTCCAAACCGCTACATTTCTCACTTCACAACGTCCTCCACCTGCTTGTTGATAGCTTCAAGCGAGCAGGTGAGGTTACAGATTGAAGCAGTGTTTTCCTTCACCGATGCCTCGATGGAATGCAGTTTTACCAATGACTCGTCTTGTAACTTGCTAAACTTTTCGATCGCCGCTAGCAGCACAGAATTAGAGACCGTGTCGGAGGCATTGGAACGAGGTTTCTTCAGAGCAGGGGACTTACTAGGAGTGTCAGGAGAGCCCCCAAATGCATCTTCTAGACGCCTTGTGTAGTTATGTGCCTTTAGATTTTCGTTGTTTGCAGAAGCCTCGACAGAGGCTGTATCCATATTTTCGTCCATGGTTGTATCAACGGAGCTACTTCACACAGGCGTAGAAACTAACTAAAATAAACGAAAGAGGGTCCAAGTAACGTTCAAAACAGTCTTAAAAGGATATGTTGAGATTCCACTACAAGTTATATAAAAAATTGAGCATAGAAATTCAAGCCCCAAGCACAGCACATAGCAATGGATTAGAGCGTAGTAAAGTTGCTGTTAACACGGCGCCATCTTGACCCAAACTCCCTTTCTCTACTTTGCCCGCAAAGAGAATTTGGCCCGCCCAAGAGAAAATGAGTTGGGCGAGCACGATATTGTTTTTTCCTCGAGAGACATCATGGCTTGCAAATGAGCGGAGCATGGCAGTTGCTCAGTGTTTGGCTGTACAAATGAACACGAAAGTATTTTTTTAGTTCCTTCATCCGAGCCTCTGAAGAACCAGTGGGTTATGTGAATTTCTGATGTGTAATTGTTCAAGTTCAGACAGATAATCTTTTTCTCAGAATCGTTCAATACTGTTTATGCATCAGTAAATCAAGCCAGTGACTAAACGTTCAACTTCACGTCGTTTCTCTTAGTGGGATGAAAATAATCTAACTTAAACAGTGACTAATATACAGAAAGCGATCAAAGAACAATCCCTTTCCAATCGCCCAAGCTGTCAATCACACAATCAAACAGCGCAAGTTTATCTGGACACTTGCCAAAACTCGTTATGAAATCAATGACGCTGTTACGCTGCACAACGAAGCTCTTACTATGCTTATACCCAGACAGCAAGCCAACATTGAATAAATATTGATTTTCCATCTGAATCATCATTATGGTTGATATTGAAATTTCAATGCAAAATAAATGTTGAATCCCTATTACCATATTGATGAAACCTGATGTTATTAATGTTGATGGCAACAACATTGATCTAGGCCTATATGATTGATTAAGCATTGATATTTGTTTTACCGGGCAATTGCCAATGTGTTGAAAAGTCATTAATTTAGAGTTGACCGGGAAACGACCTGTTGTTGAAAAGTCATTGACATATAGTTGACCGGGAAATATGATTGAAAATCCATCGATTTTTGGTTGACCGGGAGATCAACGGGTGGTAGACCAACATACTGCACCGGACACAGCTCATTTCTGGACCCTTGGGACTCATACGATCAGGTAAGCTTGCTACAATATGTAAGAATTTTGCTTTAAAATATCCCATAATCTCAAGGCCAGTGTTATATATTTTGTTAAGTTGATTACTTACAATATCCCAAATGTTTCCAACTATTTTTAAATCGTGAGAAAATTGCGATTTTAACCAAGGAAATGGGGCGTTAGAGCAGGGGGGAGCTGGGAGTCGCCAGTCAATTGTGTCATATCCGTGTTACCCTCGGTTTCCTCTCGTACTGTGTGGAGTCCTGGACAAATGTGGAAGTTGTAGTTAGTTGTAGCGTCTATCAAGCAACAAACGTTAGCTTGTTTCTTGCAGTCGTTATGGAACACAATTATTCTTTACCGATTGCAGCTGGATCTGTCGACAAAGCATGCTTAATTTTATATTTTCCAAACGTAGCATTCGGTAATAGTTATGTTTATGTAAGGGAAGTATTATTGCTTTAGTTTTGTGTTTAGTTTACTGACATTGCTATCACGTCTGGTGTTTATGGCCATGTAAATAAATATAGCATGTGTTATACATAAAGATTAATCAGTATTTTGGCAAATGATGTGGGTATGTTCGAATGTACTTTTACAACAATTGTTTAGAACACGTAAAACTGTGCCGCGTTATCACAATGAATTCGACATACAGTAACATCTATGATAACCAATTTAGTATTAAACCTTACTTTTCTTGCGGTTAATTCATTTTAATGAAATAAAAGTGTGATGAGGTTCAAGAGTCAGGAAGGAAGAAGACAGGGGTCGGCGTGACTGGGACTCATACTTTATTAAAATAAAGCAAAACAAACAAAAGTCGTGCACAACGCGCATTCACCGTGGCAACCGCGACGGCACAAAACAGTTATAAAACGAGAGCTCGGATCCACCGGTTTTCTTTCTCTGCGTCCAATTTTCTCTTCAGTCTCTCTCTCGTTCCAGCGCGCGGCTTATAAGCGGTCTCTCCACACGGATCACAGCAATAAGACACAGGTGTTCGTCATTTGCACTTGACCTACTTGCTCGTCTCTTCTCTCTCCCATTACAGACCGTGCTGAACCACGCCTCCCTCGCCACACAAGTCATTATAAAAATAGAACTTAGCCTCATCCATGAACATGATTTTTCGATTCCCGTCTGACTGATTTACATCCACGGTGGAGTTTAAAAT
Source organism: Squalius cephalus (assembly GCF_949319135.1). Lineage (NCBI taxonomy): Eukaryota > Metazoa > Chordata > Actinopteri > Cypriniformes > Leuciscidae > Squalius > Squalius cephalus. The sequence continues at coordinate 6,915,742 of NC_137124.1, forward strand.
GACAGTTCTCATCATTCCACGCTCCTTCTCATCGTCATCAAGCTACGGCGTTGTTGTTGTTTGGAATGTAGCGCCCTCTAGCGGCAAAAAAATATTGCATATTGTATCTTTAATGCTCGATATGAATGAATTGTCCCAAATCAAATACTGTTACTCGTTAACATGATGGTTAGTGTAGTAACCGACGCACTGCAGTCAGTGAAATAGGTTTTGTTAAACCAATGTCAAAATCTGCCAAAGGTAACTTCTTGCTGACGGCTATTGTGGTTCGGTTCCAACAGGTTACAAAGTTAGCAAAACCTCCGAGTCCAGTCTATTTTTGTGATAGCTAGCTCGAAATACATGTCTGTACCAATTGTTAAGTAGGCAGACACATTAGGGGAGGATGTATGTCGTGAAATCTATTAACACAGCACTGCTATTTCTTCTGATACTAGTGCTGCACACCTAGTGCTACCCGCAGATGTGACCGCGGCGGGCCAGAATAACAGAAAACCTGATTTACCTTTACTTTATTCAATGCAGAACTGTCTCGAGTTGTAACTGGAAATGCCGATTAGACGATGTCATTGTAATACAAATACAAAATATTAATAATCCTTCGAGCAGGGCTGCGACATATATGCGTGTGATAACAGTTTTGTAAATAACTCCAGTGTTTGTTTTCAGACATGATAACTGTCGTGTTATACTTGTGCTTAGGAGTATGCATCATGCGATATCACGATTTTTCTGAGCGAGTAGCCTACGCCCGAAGTGCGCGCGCACTGTCAAACAGCGCCTGATTGCTGGATTTTATCTTTTGCGTCTGATTGTGCTAATACTGCCAAATACACACAAGGTTTACATAAACACAGTTGGTTATGTCTAAAGTGAACGAACAGTTGAGAGAAAATCGGATGCGTGTCTGCTAGATGCGTGCTGGTCTTATCTGACAGCACCTAGTAAACATGCTGCTGCTTGTCCTTAAGGGATTAGATCACTTTAAAAAAAAAAATCCTGATAATTTACTCACCCCCTTTATCATCCAAGCCCACTGAGCAAGCGACGTCTGTGGACGTACAAAACGTTGAAATCAAGTCCGCCCGTCCAGGCCATGATCTGAACGTCCATTGACAACCAGAATTAGTCGATTAATGACACTGAGAAATTATGTCCAATCCGGCCATAATCTAAACGTCCACTGACAGCCAGAACTAGTTCAGAAAAGACGTTCATACTGACTATAATCTGGACGTCCGTTGACATCCAGAAACAGTCCATAAATGACGAGAATAAAGATGTCCAATCCGGCCATAATCTAAACGTCCACAGACAGCCAGAACTAGACATCCAGAAACAGTCAATGACTGACAGCCAGAACTAGTTCAGAACAAAATGACAAACAATATCTGTAAATTAATTAACTGACTGTTAATTTACGGACTATATCATTAACTGTTAAATTGATCTTGCTGGTTAGACACCAACAGGGTTCATGATGCACACATGGCGCTTTTAAGTCCTCCTGGGAAGTTTGTATTCATGAGGTTTTACTATTTTTTTTTTTTTATGTTTTAAATTAATTTATGAAGCCACTGTAAAATGTATCATTACATGTTATATTGTTATACTATAATACTGTCATATTTTGTGCAGGCATTAGCTTACTTCATTGTAAATAGAAAAGCCTGGCAATGTAACTGCTAAATACCAAAGTATTGTGGTATTACATGTTTCTCACTGACACACACACTCATAACTCTTCAAGATCGGGCTTAAAGAAAATCCCAAGCTTCCTACTCATATTTTCATCATTGTGGCGGCGTTCATGTATGTTCAATTTGTAAATACGATCTTTATGATACAGGTATGTCTTGAATGCATCAATAGCTCTAGTTTAGGGACAATCCATACAAACAATCTTTACAAACAGACTGTCACAGTGAGAAGATTTTTGTCCTTTATCAATGCTAAAGGCCTAACCACTGCAGTTAACACCATGCTGTTAAATAAACGTCTGTAGACAAGTCTTAAGGTTAGGGTTAGGGTTAACCTTAAACCTTAATTTCTAACCCAGACCCGGTTTCACAGATAGGGTTAAGATAAAGCCAGGATTTGTCCTTAGTTCAATTTGGTTATATAGCTTTTAAAAATGTGCCTTAGAAAAAAAAAAAACATTACTGGCGTGCGTCTTGAGACAAAACAATGGCACTGCCATAAGATATGTCAGTGCAAGTTGCTTTCAGGTAATACAGCTCAAACATGCATTTTAGTCTGGGACTACAGGCTTAAGTCTTGCCTGTGAAGTGTGAAACCCGGGGTATTATGTTGTAACTTGTATATATTATGCCAATGTTACCAAAGTGTTGCGTTGGACAGAGGATTAACTCCAAACCAACAGGTTGTGTACCAGTGCCACACAGGGTGAAAAAGGATGTTGACATTATTAGGCATAAGAGTGTTCCTAAGGCAAAGGTCAAGAATTTGTGAAAGTGTACAAGGGTCATTATGGGTCACATGAATGTAACTGTCACCACCATGATACCAATTCATTAGATTTTCATATAGATACAGAATTGTATATAAATATATGCAGTGTTTGCTCTGTTTAATATACTGTTTGCTCTATTAAATTGCGCTTTATCAGAACAGTGGTAAATAAATATTGTATATGGTCAGTTACTGTAAGTTCTTACAGTATTTTTAATCTTTAATTTTTAATGTTTAATTTTTAATCATGCACTGCAATGAAAAAAACAATTTAACCAATTGATTAAATATAACAGCCAGCCTACAAATCCTACAACCAAATATATATATATATATATATATATATATATATATATAGGCTATATATATATATTCATATTTTCCAGTAATTGCAATGTTGCCACACTATTGGCTGTCTCTCCTAGCTGTTTTGAGCATGATTGGTTATTCTCTGTTTATTCTGACTGTCATCCAGGAATCTAGCCAATGACAACTATGCGCGCCTTTACGAGTCAAGTTTGAATAAACGTCAGTTGAGTGACTCGGTGTTTGCTTTGCTGCTGCGCGGGATCTTCAATATGATTCTGTGGGTTTTACATCGTTTAAAACATGGATTATTTTACATCGGACTGCTAAATGTTTATTTTGAGCGAGTTGCTGTGTGTTGCTGGATGTAAATGAAGAACAAACAAAGAATATGGACAAAGAATTTTAACAACGGACATATTGCAATCTACGGAAGGTAAATAACTTTATTTTATACAAATTCTGCTACATCAAGATATAGGCTAGTGTATTAAATTGAGAATCTAAACGCGATTAGATATTATTAGTGCATGGGCAATTCTTAGACTACGGGCACTTTCATGTCCTTTGATCATATTTTATAAAAAACATTTAATTTTGAAAAATTAACACTTTCATAGTTAAATTTACAATGAAAGTACTTTAGGAACTTTTTACCGGTAGTCTACGATGATTTTTTCACCTTTTTAAACATCATTATACATGCAAATATTGCTGTTTTGTGCTTGTCCCACACCCAGACTTTTGATCTTCAATAATGAAAAAGAAGTGTAAAAAAATTATTTATCTTTTTTTTTTTTATTATGACTGAATAAAGTTTCAGTAAAAGAATCAAAACATAATTGAGGTATTTAAGGTCAGACAACTATTAATGTGATTTTATATACAAAATATAGTTGTCCCACAGTATTGCCGTCATTTCCACCACAACGCTGTAATGTCCCTTTAAAAATTTTTTTTGAAAGATTGTTTGGGTAGTTTCTATGGAGATGAACAATGACATCACAGTACATGTCTGACATGGAGGAGATTTTAAATTTCTACAGCAACTTGGAGAAGAAAACTCAAGGTAAATGTTGCTTAAAATGAAAATATTTTTATTGTATGTCATTTCCAAACATGGCGTAACAATAAATGAGTTTGTAAATAAATTGATTTTTTAACACAAATAGATGTATTTTGCATGCATGCAATGCTAACTACCAATTCATAGCTAATATGTAATACTAGCTTGGATTTTTTTACAAAATACTGTAGGATTATCATTTCCACCACCGTCATTTCCACCACATTACCGCCATTTCCACCACATTTCCTTCTTGGGTGGAAATGACATTTATGCTTACAAGGTGGAATTATTAGATTGAGTGGCTACATATGAATATTTTATTTATTAAAATGTACAACGCTAATGTATTTATTCAAATATATATTTGTTTAAATGCCTTTTCATCTATTTTTAAGATGCTGCGGAGGTCAACTGGATAAAGGTCTCACTATTTGTGGTTAAAGTTGTTTACAGTAAGACTGTAACTGTTCATCTGGTTATGGAACCAAACAGACTAATGACTAATGATTTGTTAAATGGGTTTCAACTAAATGTTTTCTGTTTTTCTACATGGACGTCCATTCATTGTCATTTCCACCACCTCATAACTTTTTTAAAAATATGTACAAAATTCTAATCACTCATTAAAAAATTCTGCATAGTTTATGGGATAATGTTCCACTTAATGTAATAACACAAGTAGTTATTTTTCTGAAATGTATCTAACCAATGCAATATTATATTTCAGGTTGTGGTGGATGTAAGCTTTATGTTTGGGCCTCATGACAATTAATTTACTTAATCCACAAATCTATGGTAATTGCAATATAGGTATAAATTGGTAAAACTATATGTGGAAGTGGTTTTACACTGTTAAGAAATTATGTATATCATAAGAATTTTAAATAATAATCAAATATCTGCATGTGATGGAAATGACATTTGTTCAGTGCGGATCGGAAAATATGTCAAAAAACACCAATTTGTCTTATAATGTAAGTGCGTTCTCTTATGGATCATTAAACTAGACTAGTTATATTTAACTGTTAGACTGTGACAATTTTGATTTGAACACTTTTTTTTACATCAAGTTCACAAGGCCAAAAGTGCCCGTAGTTGAAGTATTCCAATGTATTAATGTTATGTGCTGCTAGCATGTGTAACTTGTCTAACTTAGTTTATGATAAAAAAATAAAATAAAACTCAGCATGGGAGCTTTACAACGAGTGAACTGAGAATATTGTATCTTTAGACAGAAAGGAACTGTCACAGTCTTACTCTAAGAATCTGCAAACTAGGCTTTTGAATCTATTGTTGATCGCGGGATGGCTAACCGATCAGTTAAATTAACGAGTCGTAATAATATGTTTTGGAGCTGGTGAGTCAATTTTGCAAGCTTTTGCAAATGTCTCCGTTAGTAAGTAAAACAAATAACTAATATAGATGTGTATGTGTGTGTTTCCTTCATGATCCAGGCATTTTGGGAATAAATATTATCCAACCACACGATGTTCAGATGCGGTGAGTATTGTCATAAAATACACGTGAAATAGAGGCAGAACATGTTACTCTGCTCAAATGCACTGGTTCAAACCCTCCAGACAAGCTTTATCTTCTTGAGTTTACAGGCCCAGCTGACCCAAAAATAAATGTCTTTCAAAATGAAAGTATTTTCAAACCTGTATAACTTTTGTGAAACACAAGAATTTTGGGAATAAAACAACTGTATTCATTGTATGACAAAAATAAAAGGCTTTTTCCAAGATATCTTAATTATGGTTCTACATAAGAAACTCATACAATTTCAACATGAGGGTAAGCTACATAATGAGATTTTTTTTTTTTGGATGAGCTGTTCTTTTAAGGACATTTGCTAAATTTACCATGTTTTTTAGTGTAGAAACCATGTTTTTATGGTGGATTGATTACAATAATTTATTAAGTGAGTATAGGAGCAGGCTTCACTGCATATATTAATAAACTTTTAGAGTGATGGCCTGGATAATTGTAATACGTAAAATAGGAAAGAGGCCGCACTATGCATAAACTTTTATTTGCAAAAATGCGTTTCGGCGCGTGCAAACTGATGAAGGCACGCGCCAAAACGTGTTTTTGCAAATAAAAGTTTATGCATAGAGCGGCCTCTTTCCTATTTTACGTATTACAATAATTTATTACCATTTGGTTAGTGTCGCAAAACATTGTTAATTTTTAGTAAGGGTTCTCCAGATTTATATAACACTTATGGAACATTAAAAAATGGTCCAATGTTACCCGATCAATAATCCTCAAAATTTTCATTTTTAGATCAAGCATTGGACTTACGGAGCAGAATAGGCACCAACAGAGAAACAAGTCCATCACTAGTAAGTATCCACTGCAGTATCTGGTTACACTTTATTTCGATAGTCCACTTTAGACATTCTAAAACTATAAGTAACTTTTCAACTACATGTCAACTAACTCTCATTAGAGTATTAGTAGGCTGTAGTAGACAGTCAATAGACTGGTAGGTTAAGTTTAGATGTTAGGATTCGGGTTAGGAGAATAAGTTGACTTGTAGTTGCCAAGTAACTTATAGTCAGTAGAATGTCTGTTAGGGGATCAACAAAACAGAGTGTTAGCAAATATTAAGCAGACAGTCTACTAATACTCTAATGACAGATAGTTGACATGTAGTTGCAAAGTTACTTATAGTTAGTAGAATGTCTAAAGTGGACTATCGAAATAAAGTGTTACCCAGTATCTAAATCTGCAGTCAATTTTAAAGGCACAATGCACTCCGAAATTCTCTTTTTTTCTTCTCTCGTGCCATTCCAGATGTATATCTGACTTTCTTTCCACAAAGATTTTTTGAAAAATTATCCATTATTGTAAGCCAATATAATGCAAGTGCATACGCCAGAAACTTTATACAGCCTATACTCACAGCTTGCTGTGTTGTTCACACAAGATGTTTTCTGCACTTATCATGTGAGCTTTACAATGCTCTTGGACTTTTTCGACCTTCAGCATTTTGGTGTCTTTTCACTTGCATTATTTGACACACAAACACAAGAGATGGATAATATTTCTAAAAGTCGTTTATTTTTTCTAAAATATGTGTTTTCATCTTAATAAATAAAATCATATACCTTTCGGTCGGCATAAGGTAGATAAAATGAAGGGGGAATCAGTTTGCTCTCATTTACCTAGTATTATTTATAAACCTTTGCATGTGATTTAATAAATGTACAATTAAAGGGGTGTTCCAAGCAAACATCTAAATCCCTTCACAAAGAGCCCTTCCACAAAAGGGTTAGCAAAGGGGGACATGCATGCGATGGTAAATTAACTGAAGTAATTTTATCTTATAGTAATTTTATATTATATTTATGGTAATGTGACCTAGGATGGCAAGTTCCTGTGTTTCATTTTAAAGTAGATATGGTGGAAGAGTTAAATTTAACATAGAATAATTGAGTTGTTTGTTTGGGTTTGCTATATTACACACATTTTCAACATACCGAAGTTCCATAGGTAAAACTTTTTTAGATGCGTTAATGTAACTACCTGCAGGGTTAAAAGAAAAGACGTCAAGAACACACAAACTTAAAGGCAGGGTAGGTAGGACTTTATAAAAATAAAAGATCCAAATTTGTTAAAACTTTCTATATATATCAATACATAATTAAAATGTAAGTACTCTGAAAAAAAGAGTATAAAAATCAAGTGACTCTAGACCGTTTAATCTGTATTAAACACAGCTCATTATTTCGATTCGGGACGAATCAAAGGATTGGCTTAGGCGACTGTCACTCTCTCTCGCAACCGTGGCAACCACCCTTTTGCCACGGGATCTGCCCACTTGCGCGCGCACGTTTGATTTGAGGAATTCAAGAGGCACGGAACCTAGGAATAGCAAAACAATGGCAGAGAAAGAGCAATCAAAATTCACATTACCGGCATGCAGTTAGCGAAGGCAAACAAGGCAAAAAAAGAAGACAGTACAAGAAAAGGTAATGAACAAAAAGTCTTTGGATAAACAAAGAAATAAAACGTGTGTCAATATCGGCGTAGCTTTCCAGCGACCACCCCGTCCTCAGCCTCTACTTCCTCGGACCCTAGTTGCACGCCACGGCCTCTTGCACGACCTCCTCTGCTTCGCCCTAAAATTATTTTTATTTTACAAAAGGACATTTTTACAAACCTACATTTTGCGCATGTGCTCCTGCACGCACTTTTCCAGTCACAACACAGCAATCAGAGGAGGATGCGCTGAAAACTGTAATGCTGTTCTCTTCCTTCATAACTCGTACTGAGAAGGTTTGAGTTGCAGAGGAATTTGTGACTGTTTCAGCTGTTCAACCACATCAAAGTTTCGTAATTAGTAAGTCCGTGCTTTTTCTCTTTTTGTTCTTATGTGCTGAAGGGCTGCTGTGCCTTGGTGAAACGGTGTTTGTACGTGAAGAGCTCTTTTCCAAAACGCCATAAACCTAAAAAGCTGCCTCAAAGAACCAGCAAAAGTAATGATTATGAATGTGTAAAATATTGCAATAAGACATTTTAATTGTTTATTAATTTCTGTGTCGGCTGCAAAGATGAAGTTGACGATATTTGACTCGCGATCTTCGCAGTAGGCTAGTGAACGCACCGGAGAAATGCACATTTATTAGGCTACATAGTTTTATTTTGTTTTGGATGGTTTTGTTTAGAACCAGATTTCTGTAAATATATTCCACATTTTTTTAGGCCTGTGAGGCGAGGCTACGGTTCGGTTCACGATGATATAATCTCCAGTTCAAGCACCTTATGTTGTGATTGATAGCCTATATTTACTTTATGTATTTAATCCAGGAATGAAAATATTAATGAATTAATGAAAAAAAAATATATTAAAATTAAGATACAATTAATACAAAACGAAATTCGTTTTAAAGAAAGGCTTTGTGCTTTCTGTTTTGAGGTCTCTGTTAAAGTTTGAAAGTCTTAGTGCAGCTTTCAGAGCGCTCGCGTCCATAGTGGAGAACTGTCAAGTAATATTGTTTTTTCCTCATAAATGCAAACACGAAAAATAAAAGACAAAAACTTTTTTAAAAAGACAAACCATAAATTAAAAAAAAAAAAAAAAAAAAAAAAAAAAAAAAAGATGGATTTATAGCGTTTTGGGGGAAAAAATGAATGGATTTATACCGTTTTGAAAATGTTTTTTTTTTTTTTTTACTTTGAATTGATCATCAACAATATTGTTGTTTGATTTAATAATCACTGTTGCAAGAAGTGCCTAGTTAAGTTTTTTTTTTTTTTTTTTTGTAAGTGGAAAAAGTAGGGGCTGCCACAGATTCTGTTTAGTTAGCTCCTTTATTGTTTTTTTCTATAGCCTAGAATAATATAGGTCAAATGCAGCAAGTCAAAAGACCAACTGGACCTTCTTTGCCAGTTTGCTCACATTTCTTTGAAGGATGGCAAAAATATCGCCTGAATATCGATATCTAGATATTGGAAAAAAATATCGAGATATTCATTTTTGTCAATATCTCCCACCCCTACATGCAGAACAACATATGTTATGAATCTTACACGAAATTCATCTTCATCACAATGTAACTGATGGTAATGTAAAAAAGTGTATCAATGCAACCTGTTTTTAGCTTATATAACTAGCTCGTTAGCGAATCAAAAAATATATATTTTAAATTTACCAATATCAATATGCTAGCTTGATAGTGAGTACTAAAATACATCTTATTTGTTTATATTCATAAGCAATTAGCGTTAGAATTTTTTTATTACATGTGATTCTGACATGATGTCACTACATGCACTGTGCTCCTTCCTCTCTGCTTGTCTCAGGTAAATAATGAGTCGCGCGTTCATGTGTTTTGGGGGCGTGGCTTTGGAAGGAGCCCAGAAGGGAGGGGGTGGAGTGAATGGAAATAATGAGCTGTCTTTAAAACAGTCGTGAGAGGTCTACAGACACTCGATTTTTATACTTTCTTTTTCAGAGTACTTACATTTTAATTATGTATTGATATGTACATAAAGTTTAAACAAATTTGAAAAAGAAGTTTTTTAGACCATTCCTACCTACCCTGCCTTTAAGGAACTTTTACACAACAACAATGTACTAAAAACGGAAGAGTTTTTTCTTTGTTCAGATGACAACGTTATTAAAACGATTACCGTTTGGACAGATCCACTGTGTTAATCTACATGTTCCTTCTTTTGGTGATGCACATTTTTCTATCAGACATAAGTTTTTAGATACCAGACAAAACGAATGAAATGTGACCCATGCTAATTAATTCCCCCCTTTTACCTGTCTCTTTTATCTTTCTGTGGCCAGGATCCGTCATTCATCAGAACAGCTACCAAGAGAAGTGAGTATTCGTCCTCTACCTCCTTTGTCTCAATGTTATTTTAACACAATTGGTCTCCAAAGTACTATATGTATGTGTTTATATTAGGGGTGTAAGATTAAGAAAATGTCATAATTCGATACAATTGCAATTTTCGATGCAAAAACGATTCTCAGTAAATAAAAAAACTATTCACAGTATGTAGTTACTTTTCCTATGTAGGTATTAGGGATGTGCATCTCCATAACTGAGGCCGATACGATACGCATCTTGATGCATAGCCAACGATATAATACATTAATATAAGCAGCTGCCAGCTACCGATGCAATGCAATACGATTCACTATTATTACGATCCGGTGCGATTCGATTTCGATTCAACGCATTGCAAAAATATGATGCTATGCAATTCAATATGGTATAGATAGTTAACTTTTATTTCTTTTGTTCAGACATAGGGCAAATCATAAAGTAGCTTAAGTGCCATCTGACTTTTAACACATGGCTCTCTCACAATCAAAAGATTTGGTTTCCACAAAAAAAGCAGGTACTGTAGGCTAACTGACCAGAAAGCAGGTGCTGTTATTATGTGCTTCACGGGCCGTTTATCAGTTTGGACCAGTGCAGCGCGAGCCGATCTTGATCAAGCGACACTGTTACTACACGACGCTAGAGATCCCCACTGAAGTAATAACATCGCTGCGAGATCTAGTGAGAAGCATTCATATTTCTCTGTTATTAACGGATCAAACAGCGCTGACGTGGAAACATTGTGCCATCAACAGATCAGCAACATTCACCATGGATTTACTGTAGTAACACTAACTGTAACCATGGAAGTTTGGCAGGAATAGTAGGCTATAATGCTTTCAAGTTACATTACGTTGGTTTTATTTTGACATAAATAAAATTACTGCCCTCAAATGTTAATCTGAACTAAAATAAACCTTTGTTTATAACTACAATATTACCTTTAATTTTTTTCAAGGAGCTGTTTTACATGCTTCTAAGAGTCAATTATAGCTTCATCATTCCTCAAAGTAAAAAAAAAAATCATATTTTATGATGTTAGGTTTAATAAAAAACAAAAAGTTAAAAATATTAAATCAAGGAAATTTCTCTGGCATTTCTTTCTTTTTCCTGTATCGAAAACGTACCTTACCGTGACACAAGTGTATCGTATTTAACCGAACCATGAATTTTGTGAACCGTTAACTTACACCCCTAATGTGTGTGTGTGTGTGTGTGTGTGAATGGGGCTGTTTAAACCTGGCCACTTGATGCATTTTCTCAGATCGGATAGCTATCTGTTTTATCACAACAATGCCATTTACACCTTACACCTTTTGCAAAACGGATATAAATCCAATCTTCGATTCCCTCGCTTTGCAAATTTAATGGCGTTCACGTCACCGAAAGCAACAGGTATGAGCTGCATTTTATTGATCATCCGTTAAAATTTCTAAATTCAAAGACCGCAATAGGAGAGAGTGCAACAGCCCAGGTAATATAATTTTGTTTCTTTACTTTTAAAGATGATAACTGTGTGTTAATTATCGGGGGCTTACTTTCACTTTGATTTGCGCTAGTTTGCACGTTGGCTTGATGAATAACGTTAGATGGTCAGCGGCGATGCGGCAGTCATAACTGGCTATAACATGACATATAGCCTATAACACGCTCTCACACCTTTATTTTAGAGCGTTTTTGGGAGGAGTAAAATTTACATATGATATGTGGTTTCAACAACCAGATGCATTTACACTTGTCCAGTTTCTTCTGGAATGCGGCCCAGACCACCTCCTGAAGTGGTTTGAGTGGTTTCAGATTCAAATGCGTCACGAATGCGTTTCGGAGGGCATTTACACCTGGTCTTTTCAAGATCGTATAGCTATCCGATCACCAAAATCGCATGAAGTTGTAAATGGCCCCTATGTGTGTGTGTGTGTGTGTGTGTGTGTGTGTGTGTGTGTGTGTGGAATGCCTTATATCAGGCTTGATGTAATTTTACTTGATTTGTGATTTATTTCATTTAATTGTTTCGAGTACTCAAATTTTCATCTATGTATCTCTATAAGCTAAACCACAACAGTGGCATTTGTATTTATTTATTTTACATGTGGATTTTTTTGCTTTGATTGTAGCTGCTGTCATGAAATGGGACCCAGCTGCAACAGAGGCCCAAATAAAGTCTGTAGCCGATCATCTGAAACTGCTTGCTGCTATAAATGAAGCTTGTGAACCTTATAGCAGCCATATTTTGTTAATTGTTATGTTATAGCCTATTGTTTTAACAACATTTTATAGATGATTTAAAGGGAAATGTGTTAATTTACAACTTAACTGTTCTGGTTTTTAAGTTTTATTGTGTTAATTTATACTTTACTCTTCCGGCTGTTAAGTTTTGTTCAAGCAGAACAAAATAGTAATAAAAAAATATTTTGAAATTTAAATAATTGTTTTCTTGGAGTGATTAGTTTGGTTTAGGAAAATGATAAGCAGTTTATTACAGTTATATTGTTAAGATATCCAAATGCAATTATATACACACAGTTATTCAATTGAATATTCAATATTATCAATATTCTTTAAAATCTTATTTAGGTCTATGGTCTGTGTGTCTGCAGTTTCATGACACGACAACCATTAACAATGAGTAACTGGGGTTTTCTCAGTGAGAACTAGCTCACTCACTGCCACTGTTTTGTAAATATTTGTAAGTAAATATTTTTTAAAGTTGAATCCTTGTTGGATCCTTTCCATGTCAGTATGGGTCTTTAACAGTCTTTGACATTTCTACTACAGAAAACACGTCTAATACAACTTTTATTCTTGCTGCCTTTAGATGTCTAACAATTACGTCTGTAGCACGTCTTTACTTGACATCTATACAATGTCCAGAAAAGACGTAAAAAAAACGTTCATTCTGGCTCCTGTGAGGACGTCTTCTGGATGTCTAAGAATGACGTCTTTAGCACGTCTTTAATTGACGTCTATACAATGTCCAGGAAAGACGTAAAAAAAACTTTCATTCTGGCTCCTGTGAGGACGTCTTCTGGATGTCTAAGAATGACGTCTTTTAGACGTCTTCTGGACGACTTTTTGCTCGCTGGGAGATGTCCATGTCTTTCTTTCTTCAGTCGAAAATAAATTAAGGTTTTTGAGGAAAACATTTCAGGATTTTTCTCCATATAATGGACTTCAATGGCATAGCTATACAAATGTTCAAAGAAGGTTCAAATGTCATTATAGGCTATTTAATTTAGGGCATTACATTTTCGTATGCCTAGCAATAATTTTCTATGGCTTAGTAACGATTGAAATTCCATTGAAATCCCGTTGATCCTTAGTTCAGTTGAAATTTCAACATTGTTTCAATGTTCCTGATACAATTAAAATTCTGTTGATCTATGGACAGGATTTCAACGTTGTTTCAATATTAAAACAGGGTGCAAAATGATGTAGAATCAACATCAGAGTTCGATGTTGATTCAATGACTTAATGTTGACAACGTAATGTTGATTTAACATAGTTTCAATGACTGTTTGCTATCTGGTAATTATCTCATGTTTGCATTGGTGAAAGCATTAATGAGAGTACAGAAACTGCGTTGCAAAGATAAGATCTTCATTCACACGATCAACAGGCTGTCATCTGCTCAATGCTCATCACTGTAACCTTTTATGTAATGGGAATCAGGGCCGGCCCGCGGCTTAGGCAGTATAGGCAAATGCTAGAGGCGCCACTCATCCATAGGGGCGCCAAAATGAGTGAACGAGTGAATTTTTTTTTTTTTAATAATACTATTTAAACCAATACTTCGAAATACTAACAAATAAAGCAAAAAAATTCCGGCACATCAATCTTCCCCCGCCCAGCGAGTGCTTAAAGTGCGTCAGAAAAAGAGCGCGCGCGCGATCAGTTGTTGGTAATTTGTTGTGTAGCGTGCGCGACGCCGCATCCAATGTAGACAGCATTGCTTTTGGTTTGCTTTTGTTTGTTTTAACACACTCAGGCTCGGCTCCCCTGTAGAAACGGACCTGGCAGCTCGCGCCAGGTCTAGACACGGTAAAAGTTTCCTGATTGTGACGGATGGCCAAATTTACATGACACATTATAAATTAGCATTATAGTCTGCAATAAATACAGTGTCAAAAAGAAGAGAAGAGGATAAAAGGGGATAAAGACAGGTAAAGTGCATGATGTAGTGAATTAACAGTTTATCTAATTGCATAGTAGTAGCCTAAGATACTATCATTTAATGGCATTTATTTTAACCTTAAACTTAATGTTAGCAGTTGTGAGTTCTCCAGAGGCCACAGACAGTGTGATTTTGTATAACAATCATGTCAGTTTTAAGACGCATTTTTTTATCACTTTTTTAATTAATGTTTTACACTACAGTTGTGCAGTTTTGGGGGATATATGGCATTTTGAAAATTTATTTGCAAAAATTAGAAATGATATTTATTTACAGTTTTATTAAAAATAGCAAAGTTCACATTAAATCTGTATTGTAAAAAGCGCTATATAAGATAATGGGGACTTGACTTGAATGCTAGATGTAATACACTACAGGCCAAAAATTTGGACAAAATATCATTTATTTCTGTGATTCTGTGATTTTTCAGGGTCATTACTCCAGTCTTCAGTGTCACATGTGACATCCAGTCTATCACATGATCGAAATGTTGGTCAGAAATCATTCTAATGTTCTGATTTATTATGAGTGTTGGAAACAGTTCTGCTGCCTAATATATTTGATGAATAAAAGGTTAAAAAGAACTGCATTTATTCAAAATAAAAAAAATATTTTCTAATAATATAAATCTTCCTTACTATCACTTTTTATCAATTTAACACATCCTTGCTGAATAAAAGTATTGATTTATTTCAAAAAAAGAAAGAAAAAATATTACTGACCCCAAATTACTGACCAGTAGTGTATATTGTTGTTACAAAAGATTTCTATTTTTAAAACATTTGCTTCTTTTTTTATTTTTTACTTTTTATTCATCAAATTATCCTAAAAAGTATCACAGGTTATGAAAAAATATTAAGCAGCAGAACTGTTCCCAACTTTGATAATGAATCATCATATTAGAATGATTTCTAAAGGATAATGTGATAGTAATGGTACTGAAAGTTCAGCTTTGCATCACAGAAATAAATGATAATTTAAAGTATAATGAATTGAAAACCAATTATTTTAAATTGTAATAATATATCACAATATTACATTTTTTTCTGTATTTTTGATCAAATAAATGCAGGCTTGATGAGCAGAAGAAACTTCTTTGAAAAACATTAAAAATAGTAATGTTTCCAAACTTTTGGCCTGTAGTGTGTGTGTGTGTTTATATATATATATATATATATATATATATATATATATATATATATATATATACATATATATATATATACTGTATATCATGAACACAATGATGGGGTGAAATGGGCTGTGATGCATGGGGCGCCAGGTAAAATCTTGCCTATAGGGCAGCAAATTGGTCAGGGCCGGCCCTGATGGGAATAGATCTAAATACTTAAAAAAACTTCTCACGATCCTTTAATCCCGATAGCTGTAATAGTAAAAATGTATAATAGCTGTAATTGTCACGGGGTGACTAATAGCGGAACCTTATTGGTGGAAGTTGTGTACGGGGAGCGCTTCCGGTGAGACACTGGGCCGGTTCCGGGGAAAACGCGGAAGCAGGGAGAAACAATGAGAGAGAGCTGACGAGCGTGATTGCGGTCAGCTGTGCAGCAGAGAAAGATCCCGAAGGGCGATTGGACCACAAGGAACATAAAAGAGGTTGATGTTGAGAGGAACGGGGGGTGTTTCTGGGGCACGCAGCAGGTGAGAGAGAGAGAGAGAGGCCGAGGCCGAGGCCCGAGGCCGAAGCGAAAGCAGCGGAGGGATGCCGCGGGGAAGAGAGAGAGAGAGAGAGAGAGAGAGAGAGAGAGAGAGAGAGAGAGAGAGAGAGAGAGAGAGAGAGAGAGAGAGAGAGAGAGAGAAGACTTCGGCTGGATTGCGGGTGTAAGCCTTGATTGCACCGTGAGTCTGTTGAATTGCAGTTTTATTGTGGAGGTGAGCACGAGTGAAGCCTTGCAGTGTGTTGTTGAATATACGAGTGTGGGAATTGTGTTTCTGCTGTTCACTCGCAGTCACAGCTGTTCATTCCTCTCCCCGCCTGAGCCCTGTAGAAGGAGAATGCTGAAACTGCTGAGTTACGTTCCCGCCCCGCCTGTGACATAATTGTAAAAGTTTTTGAGAGAGTTCCACATGTAATGCTAGCTATTTAATATGCAAGCATGTCAGCCAATCACAGCAGTGGCCGTTTACACTGAAGTCTCACAGCAGACACGCCCCTTCAAACAGAGCGTTCAAATCAGAGGCTGAAATCAGGCTAGGAAATATGCCGTTTATTTCTAAATTATAACAACTTTTGATCTAAAAAACATACTAACATTATAAGGGCACCCCAGGAAACATTCTAAAATAATAAAATAATCCATGCAATGGGACCTTTAAAACAGAAGGAGATTCATGAGAAATTGCGCTGCAGATAAATCAACATGATCAAAAACTTGCGCTGTCATATTTTTCCTTAAAATAACTGGTCAATAATGCAAATAAAGAGAGAAATTTGATTAAACTATTTCAGATGGCCCATCGGGCAGGCCAGTTATGCATTTTGGTAGCCCGACTGGAAAACACAATAGCCCCGGGACGTCGGGCTAATATCTATTGTACATGAGTTACATTGCTAATGCGTTACTACTTGGCATTTCATATCGGTCCCATACAATGGTTGTCAACACAATTTGAGAGTCAATCCCACATTCTGTTAGCCTGGTTAAAACCAGACCCTTCTCAGTTGAAACTGAGTGTAGGGTCTGGAGTAGCTATGTAGACAAATCATTTCCAAAGGGGCGTCACCAACCGTCGTAGCTCAGCTTGATTGACAGGTGATCTGACCAATCATACTTCGCCATCCGCCATTTTGTCCGACAAAGCAGTCAGGAGAGTAGATTAACAGGATTTGAACTTGAAAAACGTCTCGGGTTACGTATGTAACCCTCGTTCCCTGAGTAGGGAACGAGACGCTGCATCGATACTCGATACTTTGGGGAATGCCTTCGGCATGAAGCGTCTGAAGTCAACTATGGAACTATTCCAATCTTGATTGGTGCAACGTCACCCGTGACGTCGCATGTGACGGTGATCCGGAAGCTACAAAAGGGTCACAGGAACCAGGAAATGTTAGCTTCTAATTGGTCAAAGCAAGTCGTTCTCAGGGGCGCGAAAAGTGTGGCCGAGGGATGCAGCGTCTCGTTCCCTACTCAGGGAACGAGGGTTACATACGTAACCCGAGACGTTCCCTTTCGTAAAGGGAACTCCCGCTGCATCGATACTCGATACTTTGGGGAACGAATACCCACGCCGCCACACTGAGAGAAAAAACGCCCTGGTATAAAGCATCTGGTACACTCACGGACGATAGAATGAGTAGAGGGCAGATCCAAACTAGCTTGTCATAAGATTTGGTGCAAGAAGGGGAGGTCTGGAGCCGGAGGCTCGACTGACCTCATGGCTGGGAGCCCCAGACAGTAGAAAATATTAGATGAGAGGTGAAGGCAGAAGCGCACCTTGTACTTCAAATATGAGTGGTTTTAGATAACCAACTGTACTCTTAATAAAGGGAATAGCTCCTAACCCTTGATGCATAACTAGATGGACTGACTCCTCTCAGCCTGAGTCCTAATGTAGGAACCTCAAAGGCTACGACCTTGACCATCCGACACATGCGATGGAGGATGGAATACCTGAAGAATCTTAACATTGCCTACAAGTACCTCAGTACCGGGCAAAAATAACGTTGAGTGGCTCCCACGCTAGCAAGTAAGAGGGGGCAGCACCACCACTCTTCCAGGGAGTAAGACGAGCAGGAAGCAGACTCAATAGATTCTCCTATATATACTTATATATCTCAAATATATATTTGTATACCTCACCCACAGGACATGATGGGTGCCAGGGATAACCCATCAGCCTGATGCCAATAGGCTGGATGACAGGATTCATCCTCCAATCTACAGGAACATGGAGTTTCAGTGGGAACGTCCTTTCGAGAACACCCTTAGAGGCTTGCGGAGGGCACTGAGGCCGCCACAGAGGCCCTAAGCATGAACAGGAGATCCCGTTAGAGAGCGGGATGGAACACCAGTACTGAAGCCAGTGGGCAGTAATAAACTGGGTTCAATGCCCTCCCTAAATTAATTGTTTAGTTCCTAGTAGAGTGGGGTTCTAGTATGGATGTCCTGACCACCTCGGTGGAAAGGGCAACCTAATTATGGGTGGGACCCCCTCAGGGGCCAGACCCATAGTCTCCATAACTCTGGTCGGGGATGAAATAATATACCATCAGCCTGAGACAGAAGATCTCTCCTAACAGGAATTTTCCATGGAGGACTCTCCAAGAGACTAATAAGGTCCGAAAACCAAATTTGGGCCGGCCAGTACGGAGCTACAAGGAGTAGTCTCACTCCGTACCTCCTGACCCTTTCTAGAACCCCAGGGAGCAGAGCGATCGGGGGAAAAGCATACAGATGTGACCTCAGCCACATCTGTACCGTGGCATCCAAGCCCAAAGGAGCTGGATGTGAGAGAGAGTACCAGAGCGGGCAATGAGAGTTCTCATGAGAAGCGAACAGGTCAACCTCTGCCCGGCCAAACTCTCTCCATATAAGCTCAACCACTTCAGGGTGGAGCCACCATTCCCCGGGCCTCGGCCCCTGCCTCGACAGGATGTCTGCTCCCATATTTTCAACCCCAGGAATATAAATAGATCTGACAGAGAGAAATTTGTCCTGGGACCAAAGAAGAATTTGATGCGCCAGTCTACAAAGAGGGTGAGATCTCAAACCTCCTTGGCGGTTGATATAAGAGACCACCGACATATTGTCTGTCCTAACAAGAACATGATGGCCTCTGAGGTCTACAAGGAAGTGCCTCAGGGCAAAAAAATACAGCCAACATCTCCAAGCGATTAATATACAATGTGAGATGATGGTCTTTCCAAGTACCTCGGGTGTAACGGCCCTCCATAACCGCACCCCAGCCCGTGAGGGACGCATCCGTGGTCAGAGTTTTTCTCTCACATGGTGCTCCCAAAACCGGGCCCTGAGACAGGAACCATGGTTTCTTCCATACGACAAGAGAACGAAGGCATCTGCGCGTAACTCTGATCGTACGAAAAGGGTTTCCCAGAGGAGAAAATCCCTTGTTCCTGAGCCACCACTGCAAGGCCCTCATATGGAGCAGACCAAAGGGTACTACCGTGGAAGCTGCAGCCATAAGACCCAAAACTCTTTGAAAGTGTTTGACAGTGATAGCCTGGCCTAACCCAATACTCTTCATTGTGTTTAAGATAGTATTTATACAAGCAGGAGACAATTGTGCCCGCATTGTGACTAAGTCCCACTCTACTCCCAGGGACGTAGTCCTCTGAAGAGGAGTTAAGGAACTTTTCTTAACATTGAGTCTCAACCCCACGCACCTCAGATGGCACAAAACAACATCTCGATGTTGAATTGCTAGTTCTTCTTGACTGAGCCAAAATGAGCCAGTCATCTATAAGATACGGACCCCCTGAAGTCTCAATGGAGCAAGGGCCGTGTCCATACATTTAGTGAAGGTGCGAGGGGATAAGGCTAGGCCGACTGGAAGAGTCCAGAACTGATGCGCTTTTCCCCCCAAAAGCGGATCTCGGAAACTTCCTGTGATGGGGTTAGAAGGGAAAGAGGAGTTAAGGAGCTTGTGGATCTATCAAGACAGACCAGTCCTCGGAGCTGGTCTGACTGACAGTCGGTAACTTGAATCTGAACCCCCTCGGAGGTTGATCCAGTACCCTGAGATCCAAAATAAGGCCTAACTCCCCCCCTCATAGGAACTATGAAGTGCCAGCTGTAGAACCCGGGCTCCCGTAACCAAGGAAGAGCCCACTTTGAGGTTTCCTGTGTTAAGAGGGACTAGACTTCCTGTTCCAAAAACCGACCCTGCTCGGGGCTGGCCGACATGTGAACCACCCTTAGTAGATAATATTTGTATATTAGCTCCACCATAAGCAGGACCCCCTAGGCTATATTTTGAAGACCCCTCGGGGTGTCTAAATATGCCATTATGGGGACCAGTCCCTCGAGACTGGCCTCGGCTATAAATTTCCAAATGGCTTTGGTGACCTGAAGCAGCTAACTGGCAGGAACTAACCGAAATATGCTCTCTACAGACCTCCTGAGAGGCGGCGAACTCGACAGTGCCGCAACGTCTTCGGGCAGATACTGCGATTTGTGTTCGCTGGAAGCCGATGTGTCCCGAAGCGCCATCGGCGGCGGGAAGCAAACATCGATTTCCTAAGGGCTGCATAAGGGGGCGAGACTCCTGTACTCGCTCTCCTGGGGGAACGCCCATAAGGGTCTGCGTGTTACGACAAGACCTCTTAGTTGAAGCCTTCTTAGCCCGAGAGACAATCCTCAGACCTGTCTTCGGTATGGAGAGCTTCGTGCGAGAATGTTTCTTCTGGCCCCAAGCCTTATACGGGGGGGCACGAGAGGAAACCTTCTCAAAATATGAAGAGCTGGCGGCTGTCCCATGAGGCTGCCCCCTGGCAGCAACCCCATGAGACCTGGACTGACAACTGGGGATAGCTGATTGTCGCTCTGCCTCCTGAAGCCTCTCGACAACGGTTCTTGCCGCATCGCCAAAGAGGCCAGAAGGTGAAAGGGGAGCATCGAGAAGGAAAGCCCTGTCTTTCTTCCCGATCCACAAGCGAATAAGCCATAAATGTCTCTCTGAGACGACTAGTGCTGCCATAGAACGGCCAATAGCACGGGCTGTCTCTTTAATAATACGGAGAGATAAGTCAGATACTCTACGATATTCAGTAATATAGAGTGAGACCTCCCAGTTATCATCCACCTGCTTGAGGAGGTCAGCCAGGTATGCCTGTAATAACCCCATCGTGTGTGGGCATGCACCAGCTCGACCACCGCCATATATGCTTTCCCTAACAAATTCGATGTGCGAGATTTGGAGGGAAGTGTCTGAGCTATCAGGGGTGACGCAATGTCGGGGAGAAAATATTTCGCAAAATATTCCTCAACCCGAGCCATCACCTAATAACCATTTTCATTAGATTCCCTAATGGATGAGTAAATATATACATGGGGGAAAATAATTGAGATGAAAATGGATTTTTCCACGATCTTGATACCTCAGTATGGAGATCAGTGAAAAAGGGAAGGCTCTGACACGAAGATTGTGACTGGGTCTGCAGGAAGCGCTCATTCATTTTATTTTTCTTAGTCGCTTCCTGCTTATTATATGGCCATTTAACATTTAATTTAACCACTGCCCTGATTACAACCTCCAGCAACTCCTCACTAACGGGAATATGGGGTGGCGAATCCCCCTATCCACGTGATTCAGTGTTAATAGATAATATCTAACTCCTCGGAGCCAGATAAATCAAACGCTGTGTCTTTAACACGGTCGGAAGAAGCCGCAGCGCGGGCTTCCGAACCGTGCGCGAGACCAGTGGAGCTGGTTAATAAACACTGAGAAAGGGTCGCAACCGTCTCAGTATCATATGCCAGCCCCACGTGCGAATCACATGCATACAAGCGGCGCGCTGCCTCAACAGACGCGGGACCTGATGCACTGGAAACGCGAGCCTGATCTAATTGATCGAACAAGCTCAAACGGGAGCGGAGCTTTTTCATTGAAAACAGTTTGCACAGACAGCGCCCTCGAGCACCGCCCGTGCATGCTCCACTCCCAGACAAACTACACAAAGCGTGTGTGTGTCATCCTCGCTTAAATAACGTGGGCAAGGGGACGCACACTGCCTGAATAGCTTCTCTTTTTTCGCCATAAATAATACTCTTTTCACGGGACAAACAACACCAAATAGAACAGACAAGATGACATAGAGCGCTTGCTGAAGACCAGAAGCTAACATTTCCTGGTTCCTGTGACCCTTTTGTAGCTTCCGGATCACCGTCACATGCGACGTCACGGGTGACGTTGCACCAATCAAGATTGGAATAGTTCCATAGTTGACTTCAGACGCTTCATGCCGAAGGCATTCCCCAAAGTATCGAGTATCGATGCAGCGGGAGTTCCCTTTACGAAAGGGAACGGAGTGTACTGACGCCTTTCCGTGGTTAAAACAACATTCCTTCTTATGTTTGTTCATGTTTATTTGAGGCTATAAATTAACTAGAAGGAAGAGATGATCGGTTCACAAGAACAGCTTTAACTGATGCTCTACAGCGATCTGTCACGGCACATTAAAGAGCAACAAAACGGTATTTATTGTTTGAATTTCTTTTAAAAAATGACCAAATTTGAAAGCTGAGACTTTGTTTAATATGTTTAATATCAAACGAAACCGAAAAGTAGCCTGCTCTGTCCTGTGCCAGCGTGTTGTCAGTCTCCTCTCTGCTCCGCAATGTATTTTTCACTGCGTGAGAACTCCTTCAGCGTCGCTGCGCTGTCGTCATCATGTAAATCCCTCCCCAAACGCTTCTGATTGGTGCCGCGATTTCAGCGGCACAGAAATGAGTTTGAATGGGCTCTTCTCCAGACTATCCTGGAGAGAGAATTAAAATTCGCCGGAAGTAGTCTGGGTTTTCCCAGGCTAACATTCTGTCACTCCTGAACTTCGCAGCCTGCACCCGACTGTCTGTCCTCACCACAGTAAACACTTAAGTTACTCAATGAATGACATATAGCCGTGAGTGCAAAACTCATCTCAGCCCGTGCAATCTCAGAAGGGGCCGCTACATCAATGAGCGGTCCAAACTGCAATGAGTCTCCTATTTACACTCCTGTTGTGAAGCAAATACTTCTGCAATAATTAGCAAATTCAGTGTCTAATTAACCACAACGTCTGCTAGCGTTTGTATTGCTGTTGATATTTGCTAACATTGCAATCTGATTTGTTATTCATGTTGCTGCTGTACAAATATTAGGATTTACTGTAGCTCTGTTAGATATGTGAATAAACAAAAGCCTATCTTACTTTCACGAGTTCACACTTACAAATAAGTCAGATAGAATAAATGCGTATTTGGCGTGCTGTCCGAGGAGAGGGCTCCGGGTTCGGGCCAAATACCGAGCCCGGAGCCCTCTCCTCGGACAGCACGCCAAATACGCATTTATTCTATCTGACTTATTTGTAAGTGTGAACTCGTGAAAGTAAGATAGGCTTTTGTTTATTCACATATCTAACAGAGCTACAGTAAATCCTAATATACTCCCCCCGTATTCCTGGCTGTGAAAGAACAAGCCAAGAGTGAGGAGTCGGGGTGGTGGAGGGATGCTGAAAACTGTCAAGGAAGTTAGGTGAGTTGACAGAGTGAATATATATGCTTCCTCTCATGCTGATAGGGTAGACATGGTAATTGTTTGATGAGTTGATTGATTGATTGATTGCTTGATTATTTGAACGTGCTCCTCCCGAACTTTGTTAATAAAACATCATTTAAAGAGTTCAGCAAGCTTGTCTCTGTCTCCTTACATTGGCTGTGTGCTGCTGCATAAATGTAAAATGCATATTCTCTAGCTGCTAATGCTAGTAATTCACTCTAAGCATTAAATCAGGACTCTTGACATGACACAAGATTTAAACCTTGTGAATGGTTAGTTAAAGGTGGGGTATGTGATTCTCTTTTTTGGCCATTTTTTCAAAACCACTTGAAATCCTATTCCTAACCCACTTACAGCCACTGAGTTAGAAGCACTGAAATGCAAATTAAGCAATTTAATCATCTGTGGGACAGGCAGGACTCGAAAAACTCCAGCCAATCATTTCCAAGACCACCTAGAATCATTGGACAGTAAGTTCGTCAATCAAACGGTTGTACCATACCCCCTCCCCCCATCCATGTCCATGTTCTTCGAATGGGTGGAGTCAAAGGAAAGAAGGTAGGACCATTTGAGTTGTGTATTTTCAAAATCTGCCAGCCGTTTTGCAAATCACATACCCCACCTTAAGGAACTGCTGAAGCAGATTACACAAACCACATAGTGATATAGCATAAAAACCTATGCACTTATCTTATAGACCCCTTTTGCGCCGACGTCACAGTTACGTCACGGCGCTAGCTGGAGGCAAAACAAACGGAAAACTGGAGGCGGCCAATACAAACCAGCACAGATTCGGCTACATAAATAAGGAGCTTAAATTATTATTTTTATTATTAAATGTCATCTTGTTGTGTTGTTGGGTGCAAGAATCGATGAAAAATGAGTATGCTGTATCTGGAATTTTTATTTCTAGAAAATATTCATATCATTAAAATTGCACCGTAGTGTCACTCTTTACATTGTCGTCTTCTTGGCGCTGGCTAGGCAGAACTGCGATCCGCTACGATCCGTGCACACAAGTCTTTACATGACCATTCAGCACATAGTTATAGGCATCTAAATATATATATATGCCCTCAGTTTCTCTTTACCCTCGGTTTCTCTATCGGGTAGGTGTAGAAGTCAGGCCACTCAACCGGAGGTTAACGTTTATCCTGTCAGATCGTCCATTGACTGAGCGTGTACGGTCATCTGGTTCCGTCCGTTAAAATTAACTTTTGCAAATAACAATCGCAGTCCTGGACAGTGAGTGACCTTGCACATTAAGACAAAATCGGATTTTCTCCAGTCATTGTTAAAAAACCAACTAACAAAACTTGCAAACTAGCGTTAGTGAAGCGGCCAGAGGGATCTTTCTGCCTCCAGCTAAGCCCCGCCCACACAAATACGTCACCATGTTTACCAACTGTAAAAGGGTCTATATGTTGAATTTCTGAAAGCGGGACTGCTAAGGCAAATACTATCCAAGTATATGAAGGTTGAGCAGTGATCTCATTGGCTACTGATACAGCAGGAACCAATCAGCTGTGCCCTATAGATAACAATGTGATTATGAACAGGTGAGTAAAGGACCTATTAGCCTGCGCCATCTAGAGTTTCATGCCAGAACTTTGTATATGTCTGGAGGATATAGATAATGTACTCTGAAAATACAATATTATTATTGTTCATATTATTATTCTCAATAGTTTATTCAGTAAAAAAAAAAAAAAAAAAAAAAAAAAACTGATTAAAGTTTTAAAGATTCATTTTGAAGCTGAGTCCTCTTGACGTCACATTTATCGGCCGCATACGTCATAAAGGACGTCTTATTTCAGGACAGTCACCATTATAAAACTGAGCGTTATTGCTAGTGAAGTGTAAACTGTTGTAGTTTCCTCATGGGAATGTAATGGTCAGTTTACTGGGATGAAGAGCCTCATGACGTTTGCGGCAGATAAATGTGACCTCCGGAGGATTCAGCCTTCCAAATGAGACACAACCGGTGACTCCAGGATTTGATGATCTGTTGAGATTGAGAATGTGTGTGTGTTGTTCACCATGAGCTCTGAGCAGGGACGGATTATGACTTGTAAAGGCCCTGGGGCCAGTTATCTCCAAAGGCCCCCCCAGCCCCCCCTCAGTTCGATAATAAAATCGTTTTTCGATAAATATAATGCACAATGTTGTTGGTGAAGACAGGGCTGCCAAATCTCACGCATCGTGTTGACACTGCTCTCCGTTTTTTCACGCAATGAAAAATCCCGAAGCAAAGAGGCCACTGACACCAAGACAAGGCAGGTTACTTTTGATCAGACGCGGCGTCAGTCGATTTTGCCGGGGAAACCGGACAATAGCCTGCTATGTAAACCCCCGAAATCATAAGTTGTTATTTCATTGAGCTCAGGGCCGGATTAACAATTTCCTGTGCCCTGGGCAACAAGACTCAATGCCCCGGCGTAGTTAGGGGGGTTCGGGGGCATGGTCCCCCGAGAAAATTTGGATTTCTCTGATCTACATATGTGCAATTTAGGACTTTTGAAGGCCAAAACATTATAAGAAATAGGCTAGCTTTAAAACCTTGTCATTAGATTATTTTTCAATATCTGCTCTCTCCTCATCTTCATATTTCTTTTTCTCCCAGTCTTCTTATCCTGGCCTATTTCTTCCCCTCCTAAAGCTGAACTTAGTCTTTTCATTTTCGTCTGTGTCAGTGACGAAAGTAAACACAGGCTCAACTGATATTTATACGTTTTATGAATCATTTTCTTAGACAAGTTAATTCACTCAAGGCTACCAGGAAAGCTGTAGCCTAAGTCAGTATTGCCATTAGGAACCTTCTGCAAGCTTTGGAATTTGAAAACGACTGTTTTTAAATGTTAAAAGTAGGCTAATTTTAAATAATACACATTAGACTACGTTTACCGCAGTTGGTGGAATTGGCAGACGTTCCCTTAAGCATTGTGCGCTGTGGAAACTCGTCAAAGCATTCTCAGGTATAATTATGCAGCATTAAAGGTGCCATGTGTAAAAATTAAGGTAAAAATATCCCAAAAATGAGCTACACGCATCAAAAGAATGAGAAGAAATAAGGGCGATGATGTCTTTAAAAAAATGTCAAGTTATAGTGCTGCAGAGATATCAACCTTAATTAGCATTAGCATTACTAGCCACGGCCCGACAGGTGTCGTAATACCAGTTTCGGCCATGGGAGGCGGTATACGGGCAACATAACCACCAGCCAAACATGCAATACACGAATAACTCGCACGGCATGTGGGCGTACTTGAACCTGATGTCAATCGTGTGGAAAGTACAGCCCACTACTACATTTCAGTTCAGGGAAGAGAGCGGAAGGATGGCTGAAGCCCTTGGCAAGAGACCCCTACCACCACCCGCTGCAGGGAAAAAAACGCACTCTGAAGCACAAATAAAATCAGATAAGAAAAGGAGCCGAACCCGAGTAAACATCGGCACTGCTTTCCATCGCTGGAGACAACTGATGGACATGAAAGAAATTAGGTTCGACTCCGAACTTGCAACATTTCTTTTGGATTGGCAAGTAAGATGCTGTTAGTAGCTTTCGCTAGAAGTTTGTTTTATATGTTTGTGTAGTTTTTTCGGGAAGTTATAACATAGAAATGTATCGAAGGCTGTTCGATAAACGTGCTAATGTTAGCGATGGCTAACCGTAGCTGCGTTTGATAATTAGATCTAACTTACCAGCCCGGTCTCACCCCAAAACGTCACATACAGACGCGTCTTGACCAAACGGCAATATACGACGAAAAGGGTACCCCTAAAACGTCCATATGAGACGAAGACATAAGCGCACCAGCAGCGCCTCTTAGCGGTACCCTAACGCATACCTAAACCTACCCATAACCCGAATAGTCACATACGGACGTTTTAGGGGTACCCTTTTCGTTGTATATTGCCGTTTGGTCAAGACGCGTCAGTATGTGACGTTTGGGGGTGAGACTGTGTTGAACTTACCCACAGATCCGATCCGATTTTCACCTGTTATCTACCAGAGCCCGTCTCTACCAAGCTGATGCTAAAATGTAACATTACCTAACCTAAGAAGCTTGAAATGTCTTCGATGATAATGAACCCCAAATGGATGCACGCAGGGTCCAAAACTAACACCCGCCAAGCGCCATATGCAGGTAGATTTTCTGTTTGGCGAGTAAATCTCAAAAGGCTATCCGCCACACTGGCGGGTGAACGTTCATACCAAAATATGACATTTTAAGCGCGCACGCGCTCTTCTGCCTCTAAGAACTAGCAGAGAGAGCGAGAGCGAGCCCCGGCCGCGCGCGCGCACTCACTCACTATATTCAGAGCGGTCAAGTTTCCCCGTACTTTTTGACAAGCGTCCTTGACAGGGCGGCCAGAGCTTCTTTGCAGCTCAAGTCGGCGGCGGTGTATACAGTTTTAGTAACGCTCTATCTGTTGACGGCGCTGAGGAAAAAGCTCCCGACACTGGAAGAAGCTGTCGCCGCCCATTTGTGTCCTCCTGCGCACCCATCAAAGCCGTGCAGAACGTCCTCAGCACTCACGGATCGCGCATACTCCGCCGCTGGCCAGGCTGCTTCTGCTTTACACACCCTGGACGCACGAAACGTAACGGAAAACATTGCAAGGTGTAATGAGACCGAATGTTTTTTGGTGACTAATGATAACTTAGCTAGAAGTGGTATTGCTAATGAAAATCAAACTTGATATATGCTGCTAAATTAGCTTCAGGCGGGCAGCATACGTAACACTCTAAATAGATGTTGTCCCTATTTTCACTTGTATATGTGCACTTTGTGCAGCTAAGAAGGTAGGGGCGGAGCATAGAGACTATGCCGTTTCTCGTTTGTTACTCTAGAGTTGACCAATTCACTTTCTGGAGGTATACTGCCCCCATCTGGTATGGAATGTGGAGTATGACTTGATTTTTTTTGCCAGACATGACACATGGCACCTTTAATGCACAAATGATTTTGAATGAATATTTTCATCATGTCGATATGGTCACATAATGTTAAAACTAATCTTGCTATTGATATCTTTGTTAGACTACCAATCTGACTCATTTAACTTACAATAGAGAGAACAGGACTGGCACGAATCTCTTGCTGGAAACTTTGATTAACAGCTGATATCATCATCATAACCTTAAATGCTAAATTCAATGTGCTCTACCTAGTATTGTTCTAACTTAGTTATGTTATGTAAGGACATAAGATCAGCAGATCTTATACAGATTCTTAAATTTGTAACTCTACAGGGCCTTCATATTCACATAGGGCACAACAGTAAGTTCCAGGGAGCCCTCATAGTCCAAGTGCCTTGTTTAAGAGGCCTTGTGTAGGCTATGGTACACATATATTACAGAATTAATAAACATTTGTTTTCATTGTTAATGGGTTTTCTGAACCAAACTGGATTGCGTGGCCTTAAACCCCAGGGCCCCCCCGGGCTTCTGGTAGGCAAGGGCCCCTGGGGACTGGCCCCTTAGGCCCGGTCAGTAATCCATCCCTGGCTCTGAGTGACTGAACTCACTCACAGCGGCCTTTCTGGAGCCCATAACCACGAGTGAGAAAGCTTTAGAGTTCAGGGTTTATGGGACAGTAAGTTAATCCTGCTTTCTGGAACAGTCTCTGTCACTTTACTGTTACTGGTTATAGATGTTAGATATTAGCAGAAATGACTAAGCAATCACAATTCTGTATGCAGATAAATAAAAGAAAAGAAAAAGAGATCAGAAGGCAAGTGAATGTTTGTATTTTAAATGCTGAAGTTAATCGAGATTTTCAGATTTGAGTCTTACATTTCTCCTTAAACACTTCTCAAAATATATCACACACATGAGGCTGAAATAATCAGCAAAAGAGTATTTGTGTTGGAGCTTAAATGCACATAATGCAGACAAAACATCTGTTTACTATGCAACACATTAACTAAATAAAATGATATTCATATCCAGACTTCATGTTTTCCATTCTGAGCAAAACCGCAGTCTCTTGATTGTATGTGTGTTTGTAGAAGAGGGGGACACCACTATTATCCATTCATCAAATATACAGGACAAGCCTACATACTGTAGTGATCATGTCCCAATCATGCGAACGGACAGCCAATCAAACCACAGCATTGGTCGAGTGACTGTGCGCAGAACTTTTTCGTTTCGTTTTCGCTCTATAATAGAGATGGTTCGTGTGTTGTTTTTCCCTAATTCCTGCCAGAGTTGTGTGCGTCAATGACAACACACACACACACACACACACACACACACACACACACACACACACACACACACACACACAAGTGCATATACTAATGACCACCCATACCAATGTAACCAGTGAACTTGATGGACATTAAAGTCTAAAATGTGGATCCTATCTCTGTGTTCTTACCGACACACCATAGCGATGACCAAACCTAAAGAACCAGTCCATCTTCATTACAGTGATCACAGTAGAGAGAGAGTTTAAGAGGACAATGATGTTGAACTCACCCTTCACTGAGAGATAAAGAGAGCTTGATGTTGATGAGTTTGGTCTTCCATCTCTCTGTCCTTTACACCAGTACTGACCCCGATCAGATGTAATTACTCCTCTGATAGTGAGAGTGTCTCTGTTTACAGTGTAACGATAATCAGACGTCTGTAATATTACACTGTCTGTATACCACTCATATCTCCAGTTACTGTGAGCAGAGTTTATCACACACTTCAGATTGACTGTTTCTCCAGTGAATACAGGACTGTCTGGTGTCACAGTCACTGTAGATGAGGGTAAACCTGAGAAGAAAGACAGAAACACAAAATGACTCAAACATCTCTTTCAGTAAAAAAGTAAAATAATTACATTTTGTAAATGTTTTGAGGATGTTGAAGATCTCAATGATGAAGTTTTATTGCAGCAACAGTGACAAAGTGCATTAAAGCCCCTGCGTTCATCAGAGTCAGAATAAACCCTGAATAATCTCTGCTCAAACATTATATACTGTATTACATTCTTCTTCCAGCTCTACATGTAAATTAAGTTTTGTCTTAAAAGTAAATTGAGGATAACAATGAAAGTGAAAGCCTTCCGTTCCCACATCTTTGATATTGTTTGAGTCGGGAACTCCATGTATCCTTCATGTATCTTCTGAACACAGGATTATTCTCGACGTCACACTGCCGTTTCACACTAGAAGTGATCGAGTTTCACTCCGGTGGTGTTTACATATTACTGAGATCAGGAGGAATCGTCTCTATGATAATTAAGCTCTTTTAGGGAAGAAACATATTCTAATACATATCTTGAAGTGGAAGCTGAGTTGGGCAGACTAACATTTCTCACACTATATAGTTTATAGATGATTTTATCTCATATTTCCTAATATTAGTTGTGTTTTGCTGTTGTACTGTCATTAGTTTTGTCATGTCAGTTGTTTTGAGGCTCTGGCTCCGTCACGATCTCAGACAAACACCTCTGACTCGCCATAGAAAGCAGAATGAAGCTCCTGAAGGAGAGATGAAGATCTCCAACTACAAGCTCATATGAGGAGATACTGAGTCTGAATCAACTTCATCAGACTATCTGATGACTTCATGAACTCATTTAACATCATTATCTGTGAGTCACGTCATTCTCTCTGACTTCAGTACAAAACTCATCTTTATTGAACTCAATCACTTAAATGTCCTTTTCTGTTCTCATTATACTCATAAATATCTCCTGTAGTGACAGTAGCTGCATTTACATGGAAGCTAATTGTATTGACTGGACCGATCCAAAACACCCCTAACAGAACGAAAATATATTTCCCATATGAATGATCAATATATTAAATGGTTTAACCTTATTTTTGAAAATATACAGAATAATATATTGTGTTAATGCATTACAATGTAAGGAATTGCCGCTTTTCATATATTGAAAATATGTGACAATATATTTACTAAGTAAGGGATAATGTATAGAGAGGCGGTTGTTATAGCGAATAACAAGCCCGACAGGCTGAACGAGACCCCGACGCGAAGCGGAGGGGTCTTGACAGCCTGAAGGGCTTGTTATTCGCTATAACGACCGCCTCTCTATACATTATCCCGCTTATTACATGGCTACCTACAAAATAAATAAATAATTTGACACGAATTATTGATTTAAAAAGGAGTTTATTGATTTAAAAACGATTGTATTGCTTCCGCCAAAGAAAATAGTCCGTTCCGCGTCCATAGCAACGCGCTGTTTTTCATGGCAACGGTCTGTTATACTCCGCAGCGGTCTGTTATAAAGAAATAACAGACCGCATTCTACATTGGAATTCAGCCAAGCCATGTAATAATATATCATAATGTATGCAATTTTATATTTAGAAATACACTTCATAATATATAAATGTATATGTGATCAGATATGCATGTGTAATATATTGCAGATATATTTACTCATGCAAAACAAACACATATACATAATATTTTAAAAATTATTTACATTATAAATGTTTATTTTTTTCAAGCTAGTTACTTTTAAAAGCACAAGCACACCTACATGTACTAAAGTATTTAACCACGAGACTATCACTGTTCTTCTTTAAAATATAGTAATTATAATCTTAATGGTGTTTAATCAATCATCAACAGAATCACAGGCTCTACTCTTCAGCATAAATGACCCCAGAAACTCACACATACCAGAAGAACTTTTATATTCCAAAATAATAGAACATTAAACACTAACAGATCTCCCCCTATATTAATATTGAGCTAAACACATTAAATGGCACTTAATTTTAACATTTTCCTCTCCTTTCAGAAATCCGTCAGAAGCAAAGCATGCTGGGAACTAGAAATCTGTTGTAACTCATTCTGTGAATGTGTGTGTGTGTGTGTGTGTGTGTGTGTGTGTGTGTGTGTGTGTGTGAGTGTGTGTGTGTGTGTGAACATGTACGTGCAATTATGTACACAATAAAGGATACAACTTTGTGAATATTACACGTAATGCTGTTTTTGTCTTAATTTATAAAAAAATTATATTCAGTAATATATAGCCATACATGGACAATGCATATAATGCAGTATATTGAAAAATATAAGCACTAGTTTCCCATATATGGAAATGTATTATGTAATATATCGCATTTTATTTTGCAGTCTATTACAATATATGTTTGTACCATAAGGCAGTGATTCTCAACTCCAGTCCTCGGGACCCACTGCTCTGCACATTTTGTATGTCTCCCTTATTTAACACACCTGAACCAGATCATCAGCTCGTTAGGAGAGACTCCATGAACTGGACTGGAGTTGAGAACCACTGCCATAAGGGACACCATCGTTCCACTTAATCTTTACAACTCCTCGCCCAAAACGACTCTGTGATGTCTGGTTGCCCCACTGTGAATTATCACCCTTTTGCTCCACTCACACACTTCAAAGACACTATTGTTCTCAATGAGAGAACAGTAAAGGCCACGAAAATAAATAAATAAATAACAGACATGCAATCCCATAGAAATGGAATTCTCTCCACTAATTCATTGACAAATCTGCTTAATGAATTAACATGCATTTCCCCAGTACATTTTGTGTAGTATTACTGTTTGTATGTTGTCTTTTTATATTGTATAATGTTATGCATGCCTGATGATAGAACTAGTAACTAATGTAACCCCATCTAGGGGATATCTCCTATCAAAATATTCTTCATTCAATGACTCACACTTCAGTGGACAAGTGTTTTTTTCTAAATATCCAGTTCTCCTGTTGTTCAGTTTACTATTTGACTCAAGGTAAGGCTATCTTAGATTCTCTGCTTATTTTCACATAAATCTTTATTTTATTTATACGCGTTCCTGCTTTAAATAACAGCCGCGTCTGAAAAGAATTGCAGTTTGAATTTTATTACACTTAAGCACAACGCTGTCCAACAGCTAGTTTCGATTCTTCCCATTTTCGGATTATTTGCTTTTGCTGTGCTAATTGCTGGGCCGAGACAGCTGTCCTCACTCAGCGATGAAAGCATTATGTCTATGTAGTTCAGCTCTCGTGTTCAGCCTCCTCGTGTGAAGACCGATTCGGGTAAAGACCATCGACTCTACCTGTGCGACTCCACTGAGCAAGGACACCAGGAAGGCACTTAAGTATCTTCTTCTCCATTTCCTTTCACACTTTTATCTTATTTCTCCTTACTCAACATGTGCTTTCAATACATTCCTGTTGTCTCTCAACAACGCTCTTTCATCACGTGCAGAAGGCAGCGCAATACTGCTAATCTGCGCACCATTCTCTCATCCTCACACACACCTCTCTCTCTTTCTGTGGGTCTATGGAATTGTCAGTCAGCAGTCAATAAAGCTGACTTTATTCCAGCCTTTGTATCTCATTCTGCTCTTAGTATCTTGGGCTTGACTGAGACCTGGATTCGTCCAGAAGACTCAGCAACCCGCCGCTGCTCTCTCTAGCAATTTCTCCTTCTCTTACTCCCCTCGTCAGTCTGGGAGGGGTGGGGGTACAGGGCTTCTCATTTCTAACAATTGGAAATACTCAACGCTCTCTTATCTATGCAATAACAACTAGTTTGTATATCATGCTATTACACTTACAACTCCCAATAAGATCCATATTGTAGTCATTTATCGGCTTTGTAGAGGAGCTGGATGTGCTGCTGTCCTCTTTCTCTGAGGATGGCACCTCACTTGTAGTCTTTGGTGATTTCAACATTCATCTCGAGAAGCCGTATGCAACGGACTTCAACTCTCTCCTAGCCTCTTTTGATCTCAAATGGCTCATCACCTCAGGTACTCACAAATCAGGCAACCAACTGGACCTGGTTTACACACGCAACTGCATCACAGACAACACTTTGGTGAGGCCTCTCCATGTTTCAGATCATTTCCTCATT
The DNA here is from genome assembly GCF_949319135.1 of Squalius cephalus. NCBI lineage: Eukaryota > Metazoa > Chordata > Actinopteri > Cypriniformes > Leuciscidae > Squalius > Squalius cephalus. Next base: position 6,950,213 of record NC_137124.1, read on the forward strand.
ACTTTCAGACTACAACTCTCTACCCGTGCACCACCAACCCCCCTACCAGTCACTTTCAGACGAAACCTGCGCTCACTTTCTCCCTCCCATCTTTCCTCTGCTGTGTCATCTTCTCTTCCCTCACCCTCACAATTCTCATCTCTGGATGTGAATACCGCAACGGATACCTTATGCTCCATTCTAACTTCTTCTCTAGACAATATCTGCCCTCTCTCCTCCAGGCCTGCACGTGCTACTCCCTCTAACCCCTGGTTATCTGCGGTTCTTTGTGAACACCGGACCGAACACCGAATGGCACAAATCAAAAGACACATCCGACCTGAGTATGTATCAATCTCTCCTCTCTTCCTTTTCTGTGGATGTTTATGCTGCAAAATCTTCCTACTTCCACAACAAGATCAACAGCTCCTCTAACACACGATCACTCTTCAAGACATTTAACTCTCTCCTCTGTCCACCTCCACCACCACCCGCCTCCTCTTTAACTGCTGATGATTGTGCTAACTTCTTCACCAACAAAACAACAACTATCAGCAGTCAGTTCCCAGCTCCACACACACAGGAACTAAAACCAACCTCCCCCACAGCCAATACCCTTCTCTCATTCTTCTCTCCACTAACCGATGAAGAAGTATCTAAACTTCTCCTCTCCAGTCATCCTACCACCTGCCCTCTAGACCCGATCCCCTCACACCTTCTACAAGCCATCTCTCCCACACTTCTTCCAGCACTCACACACATCAACTCATTCCTCCATATTGGCATTTTCCCTACTGCATTCAAGCAGGCTCGGGTAACTCCTCTGCTTAAAAAATAACATTAAACACATCATTTGTAGAGAATTACAGACCTATCTCTCTCCTACCATTCATTGCGAAAACACTTGAACGAGCTGTTTTCAACCAAGTAACATCCTTCTTGTCTCTGAACAACAAGCTGCATGTCAACCAATCCGGCTTCAAGAAATGGCATTCAACCAAGACTGGATTACTGTCGGTCACAGAAGCCCTACGGATCGCAAAAGCTGCTTCCAAATCTTCAGTCCTCATTCTCCTGGATCTGTCTGCTGCCTTCGACACTGTGAATCATCAGATCCTTGTGTCCACCCTCTCATCTCTGGGCATCACAGGAACTTCACTCCACTGGTTTGAGTCCTATCTCACAGGTAGGTCCTTCAGGGTCGCATGGAGAGGCGAGGTATCCAGAGCACATCAACTGACCACAGGGGTTCCTCAGGGTTCAGTTCTTGGACCCCTCCTATTCTCCGTCTACACCACATCACTGGGACACATCATACAGGCACACGGTTTCTCCTACCACTGCTATGCTGATGACACACAGCTCTTCCTCTCATTTCAACCAGATCATCCCACAGTAGCTGCACGGGTCTCAAGCTGTCTAGCGGACATCTCGACATGGATGAAGGAACATCACCTGCAGCTCAACCTGGCAAAGACTGAGCTTCTCGTCCTCCCTGCCAACCCATCTCTACAGCACGACTTCACTATCCAGCTAGATTCATCACCCCATCAAGGTCAGTCAGAAAGCTTGGAGTGATATTGGATGACCAGCTGACCTTCACAGACCACATTTCAAAGACAGCTCGATCATGCAGGTTTGCACTGCACAACATCAGGAAGATCAGGCTAACTGAGCATTCCTAACTGAGCATGCAACACAACTTCTCATCCAGGCCCTGGTCATTTCTAGGCTTGATTACTGCAATGCTCTTCTGGCTGGACTTCCATCATGTGCAACTAAACCTCTACAAATGATTCAGAATGCTGCAGCTCGTCTTGTCTTCAACGAGCCATAAAAGGGCCCACGTCACTCCTCTGTTCATCTCTCTGCACTGGCTACCTCTCGCTGCACGCATCAAGTTCAAGGCATTGGCGCTTGCTTACAGATCTATCACAGGCTCAGCTCCCTCCTACTTCCACTCACTCCTACGAGTCTACATTCCTACCAGAAGCCTACGATCGGTCAACAAGCGACGTCTCGTGGTTCCATCACAGAGAGCCAGAAAATCACTTTCCAGAACATTCTCATTCACAGTTCCATGCTGGTGGAATGATCTCCCCACCCTCTTCCATGAGCACTTAACCTCATAAAAAAAAAGAATAAAATTCTTTCCTTTTCCTTTAACAGGCTTATGCTACTCTGAACAATGCCTGAACTTCGTATTTTGAGCATTTTTATTTTGCCACTTCACGATGACTCGCTTAATTTAGTCCTAATTTGAAATATATGCCATTGCATCAGCACAGTTACTGACACTTAACTAAAGTAACATCAGCTTATCATCATAGTGTGTGTTGGTCTTCTCCTGACTGAAGCACAGGCTCTAGTCTTCAGCACAACAGTGACCCACAAAACTCACACACAGAAACACTTTAAATCCCAACAGAACTTTAAACACTAACAGATCTCTCAAGATCTCAGCGTCTTCACTTATTACAATCCAGACTGTATTCTTTCATACTAAAGTTCTTATTGAGAATTAACAGAGGTTTAGGTGTTGATGCTTTATTGAAAATAATAAAGTTTGATGTCTCCATGATGGTGATCAGAGTTTGCTTTTTTTGGGCTCTTGACCCTTGACTTTTTAACATTAGTGTTTCTTATACACATTTTCTATGGCCAAAAAAAAAAACAAGAAAAAACAAGAAACTGATCAGATGATATTGGTCAATTTTTAGTGAGGGTATAATCATCATGTAAGCGGCCTGATTCACTGATATCACTCAAATCTATGAGTATGTTAACTGTTAATTTCACATGATTTACAGAAGTCTTGTAATACTGTGGCATCAGTATTATAGTAGTGAAGTAGACAATCAAACAAAGCTTTTTTGTGACTTTAGTAGCTTGTTTTGTGACGTTCAGAGTTGATCTGAATATTTTGTTGATTGCCACCATTGTTGAAATTCATCCACTGATTCTTGATGTCTGTGTGAAGATCCCGTCAAAACATTTTCTGCATAATGACTTCATAAAATCTTTCCGAGTATCACAGCAAAGCAGGGACTTCTGCAGTAGTATTGGCATGAGAAATAACAACTAATATTAAACAATTTAATCAGGAATTAGATTCTGGTATCAGTGAATCAGGCCACTACATGATGACTTTACCATCACTAAAGTGTGACCAACTTTATCTGATCAGAGTCTCTAAGTTTCTAAACCTCTGTTGATTCTCAATAAGAATCTTATGAAAGAAATAGTCAAACTGGATTGTAATAAGTGAAGATGCAGAGACTGGGAGATCTGTTAGTGTTTAATGTTCTGTTGCTTCTGTTGCTGAATCATTTCAATTAATTCAGGAAATACCTGTAAAATA